>NC_133771.1:81216191-81282080 GCF_003597395.2 Chelonoidis abingdonii | reverse complement strand
TCACTCGGTAATGATTGTGGCTAGGTACCTGGGGAAGATATCCTGCTCACAAACGCCGAGAAACTACAGCGCTTCTTCCTCCCTCTCCCCGCTTTGCTCGAGCAGGAAGATTAAGAGCTGCCAGATTAGGAAAATCGCCATGTCTTCCCCTTAATTAAAGTCCTGAATTTCAATTCATGTTACAATTGAGATGATATAACTCTCCTGAGAATACCACCGGCATGGATGCCGAACGCTATGTTTCTGCAATGCAGCGGTCCCTGGGCCATACGCGGCTGTTGCTTTGTGAAAGCTATGATTTTCCGAAGTTACCTTGCTAACATGCATGGCGTGCGTTATCGTGGAAAAGTGTGTACAATGGGACATAGGGCTGTCTTGCCCAGAAATGTTCTTGCAAAAGCTTTTGAGTTACTCCAAGAGCGATTTCATAGATATTTACAAAGGTGACACTCACCAGAGGTCGCTTCCATTTGGCTTCACTGTCTGGGCTTGTGGCTTGGGAGGGCTGGGAGGTTAAATTCTGGGGTCACAAAGCTCCCTGGCTAGTTGGGGCTAACGGAGCGTGCTGGTGCTTAAGCAAGCTCTTCCTCCTTTCCTTTCATCCTCTATTCTTCCCCCTCCGCGGAATTCCTCAGCCACACGTTGATATTTTACACCTGACCTCTGAATCCACGGCAGGGGATAGGGTACTGGTTGCGCCGGCCCCCTAAAATTGCTCATGTAGCTCAGGCATAGAAGCGGCATGTTTCTCGGGCCCCTGACCCAGAACCTTCCGTTGCGTCTCTGGTTTTCTGGTTGCCTGTCTGAGCTACTTAAATTTTACTCTGCACTGCACTGAGTCCTGCTGTGGCCTATTTTCCCGTCATAGACTTTTGAATTCTGTTCAAATAATTTCATTTTTGTCTTTTCGAATGGGAGTTCGTTAGCACTGAATCCTTTCCCCATATAGCGAATCAGATTCCAGTACCTACATTGTCTGCAGTCCAGGTAGGTGCTCTTTTTCTTTCTCAGGGAGGACTTCAATTGCTTACTGTGTGCTTTGATGGACTCTGCGTGGTCACCTGTGCTTCGAGCATCTAGTGGCCAAACCGGAATGTGAATTCAAAAGTTTTCGCAGGGGCTTCTGTTTACCTTGGGCCAGTGCCTCAGCAGTTCTGCATTGCTGTCCCAGAGCGGTTTCAGTGGTGCCACTGTGGGGATACTCCGAGGGCCTAATGTCGATTTCCGTCCACACTTAACCACTATTCTGAAGTGCATTATCGATTTTAGTGCTACTTCCTTTTGTCGGAGGAATAAGACATCATTTAAAGAGCCCTTTATTCGATTCAAAGGGCGTTGTAGTGTGGACAGGCAACAGCATTAAATCCGATTTAATGAATTCTTAATCGATTTAAAAGCCGATTAGTGATAGACCAGGCCTAAGAGATGCAAATGAGCAAGTATGAGTAATGGAGATTCTAGGTGATGACCAATATGGATTTGACTATGTTGTAGAAGAGACAAGAAAATTGAAACTATCTAAGTTCTATGTTGTCATGATATAGATTAAGTCCATCATCATTCATAGTTGCTAGGCACTAAATAGTATGTATATTTTGCTAATAGATTACAGAGGATACCATGAGAACTTCTGTTTTTTCCTGTTGTTTACAGCACGAAGATGTTTCGCACTTATGTGTGAAGATTGTCCAGCTTGGTTTTGCCTTTTCTCTTTGTAAGCATGTGCCACTGTCATAAATAGATAGCTAAAAGAGGAGTTAAGTGTATTCTTTTACTGCAAAAGGGAACCAACCACCTGACAGAGGACAATTCGGAAACTGGATTTTTAAAAGCAAGGAGGGAACCTCTGGAGGGCGTTTGGGCTTTAGTCTGTGGTCTTCTTTGTTTTCTTTCTCGGCTTTTGAGGAACAACTTTTCTTTCTAATCGTCAGCTTCTTTGTCTACCTGGCTGTTACCAGTTGTCGTCAAAAGGAAACAGCAATAGGTTTATATTGTAGTATGTATTTACGTGTGTGTACGTTTGCTGGATGGTAATTTGGTCTATTTTTATGAAATCGACGTTTATTTCCTAATTCCTTTAAGGCATAGGCTGTATTGAGTTCTTGAATTTGCAGAGTTGATATTCTATGTAATTTTTCTCTTGTTATATAAAGTTTTCTTTTTAAACTGGTTTGAGGTTTTTGTTGGTTTTCTGTAAAGTACGGTCCGAAGGGAGGGAGAAAATCCTTTGTCTTTGGCGTTGACAGGTTGAATGCATTAGCCTCGGGGAGGTAATTGCCGTTGCTGGTTTTGCAGTCAAGGACAGGTTTTGTACAGCATCGCTTCAGGCTAACCCGGGAGGGGGAGCTGGGGATGAGATAGGGAGACCCAGGGGTTCTGGCTTGCGGGGTCCCCAGGGATAGGGTTGGGGCGACCCGGGGGCGATCAGGAGCCGTTGATCCTGCTTGGTGCAGCGAGCATCAGATCCAAGCTGGTTAATAAGCTTGGAGCGTTTTCATGTTAGCTTTCTCAGTTTTTGAACGCTAAGGTTCAATCTGAGTTAGGAGGCTATTTACAGCACAATCAAGCATCCTTGTGGCTAAATTCTTTATCTGTCACTTTCATGATTCTATTTTTAGCTTTGTTGGCAGTATTGTCCCAGATTATGGCTTCTTCTGATAAACTTCTAAGATCACAGCCTCTTCCTATCCATCTTTACAGACTAAAATTTGTAAACTCTCATAATTTCTATCTCAATAATTACACATCCTTCTCTCTCGTTGACAAATTACATCTTGCCCCTGCATCATTTGTATTCAGAATGTTGCTATTGAGTTATTTTCTTAGCCCTCTCTTTTGATTTATCACTCCTATCTTTGCATCCTTTACTGGCATATACTAGCATAAGAGTTACTTGGTTCTTCTTTTCAAAGCCTTCATGATCTATCCCCACTCTACTATTATCTCCTTATTCAGTCCTGAAACGGTAAACTCTCACCTCAGAGTTGGCCATCAATGCCAGCCTCCATTTCCCACTTGTTGAATTTTTCAACATTTCATGCTTTCTGCCATGCTGGTCTACCATGCTGGGCATAGCGTTAACTTAGTCCACCTATACAGCTCCTCGAAAACTTCTCCTTTTGCAGTGATGAGTAAAATGTTAAACAGCAGCGAAGCTGTCACCTGTTCTGAGGCCACAATCTTTTGCTGACCAAGCGTGCCTCCTTGTTTCCTTGTATTCTATCTGTCTGTATCATTGTTGCCTCATCTATACTTAGATGTTCAAGCTTTCTTACAGTCTGATTTGTTTTGCTATGTGTGTCACTTCTGATGTCCACGAAGTGCACCCTAGATCTACCTATCTCCCGGTGAGTGCTCCACTTACTGAATAAGCCGAGAACTAATTACCATAGTGGGATCCGCTCTCTAAAGCTGGACTCAATATACATTTGTAATCTCACAATGATGCGTCACGGACATAGCGACCAAATGACGCCTCTTGGATGGGTAGATTAAATAATCAGGAATAACCTTAGGAACTCGCCCTCGAAGATGGATCACTGTCGTGGCATAATGTTGCGGTGTGATGATCGACAGAACTGGTCCTTGATGATAGCCGCGCTACCGATATACTGTGAATCAAGTAGTGTCTGACCACGATGTGAGTTCCCCGCCACTATAGTATTTGGAATTATTCACCCAATAGATAGTGATTGCAGTTTAAGTCCAGTCTGAAGGTGATAAAGGGCGAATGGGATCACTTGTATCAGTCTGTCTGAGGAAGCAGTGCAGTCTCCTTTGCCAGGAAAGGTGGACAAAACATGTTGTTTCTCATCATCAGTTTTCTACGTGGTGCATCTACAGTTCAAGGAGAGATTCCAGCTGAAGCCCCCTAGGCTTTCTACTACTGGACAAAGAGAGTAGCACATTTGATCTGTGATGTAAAGGGCGCGTTAGACTCTGTTGGATTATCCATTGAATCATTTTTTTCTTTTCGGGCAGCAGAGCATTACTTGCACGCTCCTTACTACCGATGTTAATTTCACAACGCTGATGTCATGCTGTATGTCAGTGAAGAGACATGCTCGCACTTTTGCATGTGAAAGGCACCTGTGACCCATGCAAGTTGACCAGTACCTGGTCCATTGTTTCTACTGAAAAGAATCCAGAGGCTCAAAAGTCGCTTTAATATATTAAGTGTTGGTTTGCTAAAAAGACTTAGAGCGATGGCACATCCGCTGCTTACGTTTGGAAACAAAATTAGCTTCTTGGCCACTACTTTTTTTTGGTTGCTCCTTTCCGCACGTAGATTATTCCAGAGCCAAAACAGCTGATGAGGGTCCGTTGCGAAGTGAATACCACGGTTCTTTGTTACTCTCTCCCTCCATCCACCAGCTAGAAAACTCTGCAGATAAACTTACTGTGCACTACCAGAACCGTGTACAAATCTAAGTACCCTAAGAAAACAGCCAAAAGACCAAGGCTATATAATCATGTGTTCCCAAATGCCATGTCTCCCTATAAAGAACTACACTCAACCCAGCTGCGAAAAATCCTCACGCCCAGATCTGAGAAGTCCACAACCACCAATCATTAGAGCCTCAAACAGCACGTAATATCGCCTCAACAAGGAATAAATGCTAGCACTAGGACGACTGGCATACGTTTGCGTAGGTCGCCTAAGCTAGTCTGCGTAGCACAGAAATCTGTATTTATCTCTCTCTTTTTCCCTTCGTTTGATTTCGTCGCTCCTCACCGTTGGTTGTTGTTGATAGACAGTGAGACGCTAGGAGCGAACACGGGCGCGCGCGATATCGTGAGAAGAGGCTCCGGCCGAGAATCGGTGGAATAAAGGGGAGCTGTGGTGTTCGGGAACGACACTGGATCATTTACGCGCTTTGATGTTTCTGGGGAGAGAGGAGGAATATCGCTCGGTCTAGAGGTAAATGGCGTTTCTTTGTTAGTTCCAAGTGTAAATACAGATTCTGCTGTACCAGAGCTTTAGGCTACATTTCTGTTGACAACATCTGAGCCAGACTAGAATCCATTCTCACTCGGCCATAGCTGTGTTGGGCTTCTGAAATTTCTAAAAGGAGCAAAAGTATAGTAGACTTTAATTTTGTTTAAAGTAAGCAGCGATAGCTCTAAATCTATTTAGGACAACAACACTAATATATAAGACTTTTGAGTCTGGATTCTTTTCAGTTACCCTTTCCAGTACTGTCAACAGATGTCACAGTCCTTTCAAAGTCAGTTCGTTGAAATGATGTTGAAATAACTCGGGGTTAAGACGGAAGTAATAGCTGGCGGGAAAAGAAAAAATGTTTCATTTGTCTAATCAAGAGTTAAACCTGCCCTACCAGAGCATGTGCTCTCTCTTTGTCAATTATGAGCCTGGGGCGCTGGAATCTTCCTGTGCTGTAGATGCCAAAGTAGAAATGATGAGGAAACCATTTTCCTTTCCTTGCCAGAGACTTGCACTCTTTCTCTCAGATGAAGCTGAATACAGTGATCCATGCCTTCATCACCTTTAATGGATTACTGCAATTCACTATCTAGGGGTAAAGTCAAAATTAATATTGGGGATCAACATTGTGTTTGATCCTTACTTTGATTTTTCAGCACTGGCTAACATCAGAGACCGTCTCTCTATACAGCCTAGCATGCACTTGTGTGTGTTTAGTATCCACTTTTATGCTTTACCCATCAAAGTATTTATTCTTTTTTTTATTATTGTATTATGTAGTTCCTAGGATGCCCCAGTCAATGGATCAGGACCTCACCGTGCTAGGCACTGTACAGATACAGAACAAAACCACAATTTCAGCTGTAAGAGCTACAATCGTAAGTTATAAATCTGAGGCAACAGATGCGATGTACGAAGATGAGGGAATACAAGGGAAACAAGGGGGCACTTCTTTTGGTCAGCTATTAGGATTGTGGTCTCAGACGTTAGACAGCTTCGCTGCTGGTTTTAACATTTTTTATGCATCAACGTGCAAAAGGAGAGTTTTCAGGAGGGCTTTGAAGGTGGATAAGTTAGCTTTTCCCAGGCATGGATAGAGGCGCATGGCAGAAAAGCATGGAGTGTTGAAATTCAACCAAGTTGGGGAAATGGGGCTGGCTGTATGGCCCAATCTGAGGTGAGAGTGACCTTTTCTAGGACTGAATAGGAGTAATAGGGTAGGTGGGATAGATCATGACAGCTTTTGAAATGAAGGACAAGTAACTTATGCATTAGTTGATGTAGCCAGTAAAGGGGATGCAAAGATAGGAGTGATTAATCAAGAGATGGGCGTGGAAATATCTCATAGACATCTGATACAAATGAGCAGGGCAGTTGTATTTGTCAAGGTGGAGAGAGAGGATTGTTTGTAATATATTGAGAGATGAGATTTATGAGTTGGACAAGAGTCTTTGCTGTATAGATTGGATAGGAGAGGCTGTATCTTAGAGATGTTAATGCAGGAAGAAGCCATATCTGGGACCAATACTGCAACAAAAGCTACAATTAGGAATTCATAGTGACAGATAAGAAATTTCAGCCAGGATGCCTTGATTGTGGCTGTAATAGCTCCTTACTCAGATTTGACTGACGGTCATATACCTAGAGCTAACATTTTGAAACTCAGCTTGTAAATTACCAGCTGGATCTTGATCTCGCTGCCACCAATTCAGGATTCAGGTCCTGTCCCCCGGGTCGCCCCAACCCTGATCCTGGGGAGGATCCCCAAGACCCAGACCCCTGAGGTCTCCCTATCTCTCCCCAGCTTCCCCCTCCTGGGTTAAGCCTGCGATGCTGATAATCCTTGACTGCACAACCATCAAGGGCAATTTACCTCCCCCTGAGGCTATGCATTCCAACCTGGTTACAAGCCAGACAAAGAGATTTCTCCCTCCCTTTTCGGACCGTAACTTTTAACCAGAGAACCAAACCTCAACCAGTTTTAAAAGAAACTTTATATAAAAAGAGAATTATAGGAATATTCAACTTCTGCATTCAAGAATCAATACAGTGGCTATTGTTTAAGGAATTAGGAAATAACAGTTTGATTCAAAAATGCCATTTTAAACCAGTCAGCAAGTTACATCACACGTTAATAACTTACAATATAAACCTATTGGCTTTTTCCTTTTGTTACTTAACTTTGGTACAGCAGGGTAAAGAGCTTGGGATGAAAGAAAAGTTTGTTCTTCATAGCCGAAAGAAACAAAAGACCAGGACTAGCAAACCCCTCAGAGTTCCTCCTTGCTTTTTAAAAAGTTCCAGTTCTGATTGTCCTTTTGGTCAGGTGTTGGTTCCTGTGCAGGTAAAGAATACATTATCCTAGCTATCTATTTATTAGACAGTGCAATGCGTACCAGAGAGAAAAGGGCAAAACAAAAGCATCTGGACATCTTTCCCCCCAGCCATGGTGCAACATCTTGTGCTGTACCACCAGGAAAAAAAAGAAAGTTCCTATGTATCCTCGTGTGAATTATTATGCGAATATACATTTCCTCTATTTATGTGCTAGCACTATGACTTGATGATGGACTATCTGTACATAGACATAGATTAGATAGTCAATTTCTTTGTCTCTTTCTACAGCAGCTAGTCAATTCCATATTGTCATCTCACCAGAATCTCATTACTCATCCCTTCTCTTGCATCTTTAGGCTGGTCTAACACTCCGCGTTTAATCGATTTAAAGATCATTAAAGTATCGATTATGCTTGACTTGTCTCACATACAACTGCTTTATATCGATAAAAGGGGCTCTTTAATCGATTTCTGTACTCCATCCCCCGACAAAAAGGAAGAGCACTAAAAATCGAATATTGCTACTCAGGATGTGTTAGTGTGGACTGTGGACGGAAATCGACTTAATTGGCCTCCGGAGGTACTCCACCAGTGCACCACTATGACCAGCTCTGGACAGCATCAGACCTGAGCAACTGGCCAGCTAACAGAAAGTCCCCCCGCGCACTTTGAATTCAATCCTGTATATTTGGCCAGCGTAGATGTAGAGCATACTGATCGCCAGGTGACCACGCAAGAGCTCATCAGCAAGGTTAAAATGGAGTCTCCTGGATTCGAAAAAGAGCACCAGCCTGGAATGAAAGAAAACGCAAGGCGTGAGATAGGATCTCGATTTGCCCTTTATGGAGGATTCGCAAGATGACTAATACAGAAACACTCACACCATACTCAGGCAAGAGACGACCATCGTGAAAATACTATTTCTTGAAATCTATTTCTCAATAGTTAATGACGGGGGAAAAGGCCCACAGCAGGGCAGTGCGAGTGCAGAGTAAACAGTTATTAAGTCTACGCCCCGGACCCTACCAGCAACCACCGAGAGTCAAACGGAGCCTGGGTTCAGGGCCGAAACAGGCCGGCTTCTATTGCTGAGCTACATGCAATTTTTTAGGGGGGCTGCAACCAGTACCCGTACCCCTGGCGTGGATTCAGAGGTCAGGGTGTTGTAATATCACCCGTTTGGCTTGAGGATTTCTGCGTAGAGGGGGTAAGATGGGAGGAAGAGGAGGGAGGAAGAGCTTTGCTGAGAGCAACAGCACTCCGTTAGCCCCACAGCCAGGAGCTTTTTGGGACCCCAGATTACGTCCAGGCTCCAAGCCACAAGCCGACAGTAAGCCATGGAGCGACTTGGTTGAGTGTACCTTTTTGGTAAATTCTATGATCGCTCTTGCGAGGTACTCAAAGCTTTTGCCAGAACATTTCTGGGGAAGACAGCACCTATTTGGTCCCCCATTGTACGACACTTTTTTCCACGCCATGCATGCTAGCAAGTTATTCGGAATATGCTTCACAAAAGCACAGCCGCGTAGTGGGCCCAGAGTGACCGCTGGCATTGCAGAAACATACGTTTCTGATCCTGCGGTGGTATTCTCAGAGAGAGTTAATCATTCAGTTTAACTGATGAAATTCAGGACTTTAATTTTAGGGGGGAAGGACAATGGCGATTTTTTCCTATGGGCAGCTTGCTTATCCTTCCTTGCTCGGTAGCAAGGCGGGGAGGAGGGGAGGAATGATACCGCTGAGTTCCAGCGTGTTGGTGAGCAGGAATCTTCCCAGGTCCAGCCCCAATCATTACCAGTGATCTTACCTTGGTAGCAGGCCATTCGGTGGGGGAGAGGGAAAGAGGGGGGTTTGGGGTTTGACTGGTATCTCTTACTAGGAACAGGGGCTCATGATCACTGAGTGTATATGAGCGCTGGAGAAGTGTCAAACAGGACAGCCTTACCGTTGCGCCGCATGAGGAATTTAATTTTGGATGCCTGGAACCTGCTTGTCTGTGAGTATTTGCAACACCAGTAGCCACTAGGCACTCATTTCATTAAACGATGAAAATTGCGGACCTTGTAGTGAAATTCACATGTGTTATGTAGGTTGGATGTGTTTATTTCCTGTGAAAGAGTACAAGCATTTGTTCTGTAAAATGTATCTTTTTTACATATTCTCTTCCCTCTTTTCCCTCCCCATGCAGTGCCAGTTGTCCTGCCTCCCATACACCATCCGAAGGCATTAGCTCAGATAAGCAGAGAGGAGGAAGAGACCCAAGAGAATGTTTCTCAGAATCATGAAGTAAACACGCAATGACAGGCTCATCAGAATGGTTGGAGGATGTTGCTAGCAAAGCAGGGGAAGCTGCCAGTGAACGGGGATTAGGAGAGATGCCTCGAGTGGGGTGTAGGAGGAAAGGATCAGCGGTGCGGGATGGTACGCTTGGCAGCTGCTTGCGTTCTCAAACTTGATATCCAGTCAACGCATGGTGGTTCTTCAGGAAAGAGCAGCAGGCTTACAGCAGTGCTGCGTGCAGCCCTGTTTCAACCACTCAAAGCTCCCACGTTCTATCTCCCTCACCCAGACGTGTAAGAACGCGTGGGAAGGGCTTTCTGCACCCGCCCACTTCCACCCCCTTGGATATGTCCAAGGCAAAAGGCTGTCATTACGTTGCTGAATGAGCTAATGGCCTTTTTCCTGTCCCTCCGTATCCTCTTCCCAAAGACAGCAGGCAGAGATACCTTGATAATTCTCTGCTTTTTTATAATTACTTTTTGAATAAAGAATACATCCAAGGAGGGAGGGTTGGGTTGCTTACAGGGAATGACTTTTAAGAAAGAATACAGTGATTTTAAACGATACTGACTTTATTTACCAATTCAGCAGTGTAAGTTAAAGGGGAAGGGTTGGATTGCTTAACAGGGAATGAGTTAATCAAGAGGGGGGGTTTCATCAAGGGGAAACAAACACAGCAGTCACACGTACCCTGGCCTGTGCTCAAACTCGTTTTCAAGGCTTCTCTGATGATGCGCTGCTCCTTGGTCGTTGTGCTCTTCTAAATCGCCCTGTGGTTTCTCTGGTGCACTCAGTACTCAGCGGCCAGGTGAATTTTGCCTTAGCCTCTCACTCCGCTAAATGTCTCCCCTTACTTCTCACAAGATTTGTGAAGCACACAGCAAAGCAGCAATAACAACCGGACACTGGTTTGGCTGATGGTCCTGAGCGAGTAAGTAACGTTTTGCCAGCGCCCTTTTTAAACGGCCAAATGCACATTCTACCAGCCATCCTGCACTTGCTCGCTGTAGTTGTTTTTTTTTTTTTTTTTCGAACGCGTCCTGACCACTGTCCAGGCTGCTGTGTATGGCTTTCATGAGCCATGTGGCATTCAGGGACAGGTGGCGTCACCAGCGTACACGAAAGGCATTTCAACATTTCCAACCGGTCTATTTTTCTGGTCTGGGAAGTAATTTCCTTGTGCAGCCTTTAAACAGAGTAGGGCTTCTAAGATGCGAGAGTCATGAACCCATTATGGCCATCCACGTGGCTGTGGGTGGAAGTCCCTGTGTGATCCACCAGTGCTTGCCGCACCATTGAAAAGTACCCCTTGCGGTTTTAGTACTGGGTTGCCCTGGCGCTCTGGGGAGCCAACGATAGGTTATGGGTTCCTCTATGGCCCCCCCCACAGTTAGGGATCCATTGCGCAAGCCATTCCACTATCACCTGCCCGTTTCAAGATTCACACCTTCGTTGTAGCAGGCTTAAACGATTCTTGGGCTACTTGATCACAGCCAGGCCCCCACAAGTAGATTTGCCCAGCCAAATTGATTCCGACTGACCGGTAAGCTGTTGCTGGCGTTTTGCAGCTTTCCAGAGGGGCTTTGCCATTCGCTTCTCCTTTGTTGAGGGCTGCTTCTCATCGTTAGTTGTATGGCGTTTCAGGGCAGGGAAAGTATGTCACAATAGTTTCAAAGAAAAGTAGCTCTCGCATGCGAAAGTTTTGCAGCACTTGGGAATCATCCCACACCTTGCAACTATGCCCGGTCCACCAGTCTGTGTTGTTTCCCGCACCCAAAATCGGCGTCAATAGGTTAGAACCTGCCCCATTACCAGCAGTAGCTCAAAACAGGGGCGGTTAGGAGAATCACTGTCAAGTCCTCATCGCTCTCGTCGACGCCACTGCCGTAGCTGCCGCCTCTCTCCTCTTGCCTTTGCAGTTTCATGGTCTTCAGCATAACAGCACGAGAGGTGGCGAGGTCGGGTTACAACAATTTCACGAGTAGCGTTACTGATCCTCGGCAGGGTCCATTCTTCTGTGGCCTATGGCGTTTGTTCAGTTCACCCAGCGGAAAAGGCGGCGAAATGGTTGTTGCTACCTTCCAAAGGGAGAGGGTGAGGCTGTACCAGAACACGGCGGAACAATGATTCTGCCCATTCAGGCCTGGGCTCTCAACCAGATCCAAGGGGGGGGGAGAGGAGGGAACGTATGGAGTAGCTACGGAACGGTACCCACAGTGGCACCGCTCCAGAATTCGACGCTAGCCATTGGACCATTGACGCCCACATCGAATTAACGTTCTGCCTGTGTGGACGCGCACACTCGACTTTTATCATATCAGTTTTTTAGAAAACTGATTTTAGCTTATTCCGATTTATCCCGTAGTGTTAGACGTGGCTAAGCCAATGGATTTTTAGGGAACCATTCCCGACAGGAGTTTGTCTAACGTTCTTAAAAACCACCATATAGAGACTCCACAGTCTCCTTAGGCAAATTGTTCTGGTGCATCACTATCCCTGGCCGTTTTAGGAGGTTTCTTATATCCATCTTAAAACTCGCTTGTGGAATGAGCACATTGTTTCTTGTCCTATCTTCAGAGATTAAAGAGAACAATTTCTTACCCTCCGTCCATGTTATGTACTTGAAAATGTTATACTTGTCCTCCCCCAAGTCTCTTCTTCCCGACTAAACAAACCCAAACATTTTCACTCTTTCTGCATAGGTCATCTTTTCTAAACATTTAATGATTTGGTAGTGCTTTCTTTTGGACTTCTCTTCCAATGGCTCACATCTTTCCTGCAAAATGGAGCACCAGAACACGTACTCAGTTTGATATCTACCAGCACGGATCGAGTGGGAAACTCACTTGTTATGTCTTTGCTTAAGATCCTGCTGATACACCCAAAATTATGTTCTGATATTTTTTTTTGCACAGTTTACACTCTTCCTCTATTTAGTTGTGATCCACTATGACTCCCAGCATTCCTGTTCTGCAAGTACTCTTCTTAAGCAGTCATTTCCCATTTTGTATGTGTGGCATTTTGATTCTTTCTTCTAAGTGTGAGTACTTGCTTAGTCTTATTGCATTTCATCTTCTTTACTTCAGACATTTCTCCGGTTTGCCAGATCATTTTATGAATTTAATCTGTCTCCAAAGCACTTTGCAACACCTCCCAGCTTGGTATCATGCAAAACTTTATAAGTGAACACTCTGTGCCATTATCTATATCACTGATGAAGCTATTGAACAGAACTGGACCCAGAACTGATCCCTGCAGGACCCCACTTAATATACCCTCCCAGCTTGACTGTGAACCACTGATAACTACTCTCTGGGAATGGTTTTCCAACCACTTATACACCCACTTATAGTAGCTTCATCTAAGCTATATTTCCTAGTTTGGTTATGAGGAAGTCATGCGGGACAGTTTCAAGAGCCTTACTAAAGTCACGATATACCACATCTACTGCTTTTCCCCATCCACAAGGCTTGCTACCCTGTCAAAGAAAGCTATTAGGGTCGTTTGACATGATTTGTTCCTGAAAAATCCATACTAACTATTATTTATCACCTTATTATTGTCTAGGTGTTTGCAAATTGGTTCCTTGATTATTTGCTCCATTATCTTTCCAGGTATCAAAGTTAAGCTGGCTGGTCTGTAATTCCCTAGGTTGTCCTTATTTCTATTTTTATAGATAGGTACTATGTTTGACCTCTTCCAGTCCTCTGGAATCTCTCTGGTCTTCTGTGAGTTTTCAAAGATAATTCCTAATGGCTCAGATATCCCCTCAGTCAGCTCATTGAGTATTCTAGGATGTATTTCATCAGGCCCTGACGATCTACAAACATCTAAATTGTCTAAGTAATTTTTAACTTGTTCTTTCCCTATTTTAGCCTCAGATCCTATCTCATTTTCACTGGCATTCACTGTATTAGATGGCTGATTGCCACTAACCTTTTTGGTGAAAATTGAAACAAAAAATGTCATTTAGCATTTGTGCCAATTCCACATTTTCTGGTATTATCTTTTCCCCATCATTGATTAATGGGTCCGCTGTGTCCTTAGTCTTTCTTTTTGCTTCTAAGGTATTTGTAGAATGTTGTTTTTTTACCCTTTAACATCTCCGTCTAGTACTGGGTATTGTAAGATGCAGTTTGGAAAAATAAAAATTATATAATAGTAAAATAATTCTTTAGAATTTTTTATTAATATTTCTTGAAAGGACAACATCAAGAGGAGTGTAAGAGAAACCAGCAGGACTGTGTTCCACATATGGGCCTAGCACAGTAGACATAATGGTGACTCAATACTGTTTCCAGTTAATGCAATAGAGCAGACATATTTAGGTGAACAAGGCTCAGAGAGTTTACAAATCTGTCATTCTGAGTCACAGACTGAGATTACAGAACATGTTGTCTGGTAAAGAAATTCATGTCACACCATTTTAAGGATCTTTCATTACTATTTTCAGTTGCAGCCTTTTGTCCTGCCTTTGAGGCTTGACATGTTCAGAACTAGAATGATGCTGAGACTTTGGATTGAAATGTTGGCAGCTATCTAAATCATAAAATCCCTAAGTGAAAATGGGAGCAGAGGTCTTTTGAACAATTTCATATATGATGCAAAAGGAAAATTGGAAACTTTTTTCCTGCAGAGTAACTTCCAAGAATACATTATTTACCCAAAAGCTAAATGTTCTTATTGTCTCACTCTGCTTCTTTGATATGTCATACACATTTTAAATGTTGAGAGACAAGAGGCTGGTTCAAGGGTAGTGATCTAAGCCAGATAAACATGACAAGAAGATGGAAAAATCCAGTAGAAGAGAGGTTTATTAATTTCTTCGTTGACTTTTCTAAGGCACTCATCACTACTGTATCTAAGTGCTTCACAAACGTTAATTAATTTATCTTCACAACGCTCATGAGATTAGGGGGTGGTATTATCCCCATTCTACAGATAGGGAGCAGAGGCACAGAGAGATTGAGGTAATAGATTTCCATTAATTTTGGGATCCCGATTTAACATACCTAAGAACTGATTTTTTTGGCATTTATAACACTTTATTATATACACATTATATAACTCTATATGCTCAAAGCACAGCTCTCATAGACTTCAGCTGCAGCTATAAATGCTCAAATAAGACTCTAGAGTTTCAGATCAGGCACCCACAAAATGAGGAATATGCAATTAGTGACCACCTGTGAAAAAGCTTGGTTAAAGTAACTTGCTCTGTGTCACACAGGACCTCTGTAACTGAAGTAAGCAGAGAATCCACATCTACAGGGCAACATTCAAATACCTTTACTATGAGACCCTCCTATTGCTTCCTGTAGTTCTCTGCCTCACTTACTGTACACTTACAAACTTCTGGAACAAATGAAGCAAGTGTTGTGTTGTATAGACAACAGACTACTTCACTACACAACCAAGTACCAAATATACTGTGCACTGATGATGTAATGATAGATTGTCTGATATTAGGAGGGTGAATTAAAAATGCACAGGCTGCTTTAAGTCTGTCATTTCCTAACTTTTCTGCGCTTGAGTTTACAAATTTAATGTTCTTTTAATGCAGGAAATTACATCTAAAACCTAATTAAAACACTCTCACTCTCTCTGAAAAAAAACAGATATTCTCTCAAGTGGCACCATATTGATCCCTCACTTTGACATCAGGAAAATTCAGATCACAACACAGACTTTTACCACTTGAGCTAATAAGGTAAAGGGTACTGATATTTGGTTGTTATACTCAGCCAAAAGAGCAAGTTAAGATACATACTTTGTCAGAGCATTTTGCATCTGTTTGCTGACAGCAGAGGAATGTAGATACTCCTGGGTTCAATTCCAGGTTCTACAGGGGAGTAATTTCTAGTGGTTATAGAACTTTCTGCCCTGGTGCCCCAGGCTGTCTCTGTTCACCTGTGCTCTACCCTTACCCATCCCAGCTCCTATCTCCCTCTCTTTCTACTCTTACCAAACCATCCGTCATCCCTATTCCCCCTCTGCTCCTGTCAGGGTCGGTGCAATCTATTAGGCAACCTAGGCGGTCACCTAGGGCGCTAGCATTTGGGGGGCAGTATTTTGGGTCCTTCGGCGGCGACCACGGCAGCCAGATCTTCGGCTGTCCCGGTCGTCGTCGTCATTTAGGCACCACAAGCTGTTTGGCGCCACAAGCCTGGGAGGCGGGAGAAGTGGGGTGGCGATGGTGTGCTCGGAGAGGAGGTGGAGCAGAGTTGAGCTGGGGGGGGAGCTGCCGCAAGGCTTCCTGGGCCGTGGGGAGCTGCCACGGAGGGGACGCCACAGGGCGGGGGGGGGAGCTGCTGCAGGGGAGTTGCCTCAAGGAGGGGGGGTGGGGAGCTGCCACGAAGGAGGCACCTGGGGGGAGGCGGAAAGCTGCCACAGGGCTTGGGGGGGGGCGCGCAAGGTGGAAGTTTCGCCTAGGAGCACTCACCCTGGCTCCTGTCCACTCAAAATAACCTAGATCCTGCTCTTTCTCTTTCTGTTCCTATCCATGCGCCCCCTTCCATGTGTCCTCCCCCTGTTCTCCCATCTAACCCCAGTCCCAGTTCCTGCCACCCTCCCACCCTGCTGCTATCAGTCACTGCTCCACTCTGGCTTCTACAAACCCATCTTCCCCTGACCTTCCTCTGCCCCTTTTCTCGTTCCTCTTGTGATGAAGTATGATGACCACTTGCAGAGGATCCTGGAGACAGGGGAGAATCCTAACCCAGGAATCTAACCTTTACGCAGTACCAGCAGTAAGCACAGCCTGTCACAACTCTGTATTTCAGTCAGGCTGCTTCCTCCTTCTCCACTCTGCCTGGATGCCAGCAGGGGAGTCACTGACAGCATAGGAGTCAGAGTCTGTGCCTGGTACCACAGCAGCCCTCATTAGCTGGGAGATCTAACTGCAAGGAAAGTGCTGCTGGAGCACCCTCAGTCCCTCTCTGGGGATGGAGCAGGCTCTGTATAACTGGAATCTTTGGAGAACTGAGTATACACAAACTGATATTTTTCAGAGGTATGTAATTTGGCCATATTTGGATGCTTTCTTTTTAATGGGCAAAGCAAAAGGCACCTACCTGACACAAAGGATATCCTCCTGAAAAATTTCAAATCCCTGCTTAAAGTTTGTGGACACTACAGCTTCTCAACAAAATGGCTGTAAGAATTTCTTTCCCTAAACATTGGCAATATGTTGTATTATCCCCTAATCTTATTCTTGGAAAATAATGACAGGCTGTTTTAGCTCCAATATTCCAGAAAAATTCAGCAGTTGCCCAGCATGGAAAATTTCAGTCCTAATTGTTAAAGTTTGGTAAAGTTTATAAGCAAATTAAAATAGAGTCTTAAACTAGAAAATGTTAGACAGCCTTCATCAGAGGTATCACTACTTGCACTGCCTATAGTGATGAATGGATTTTAATCTTATTTTATTTTCCATTAAATTCCACATTTAACAAGTTCCAGCAAAAGACCATTTTCTCATCTAAAAGCTTGTGACACTGTGCTTAACCAAGATTGGGTACCAATTGAAGCAAGACAGTGAAATCGCTTCCTAAGTGTTATACTCTGCCAGGTACACATAAATATGTGACTATCACAAGTATAATTTTTAAACTATGCTTCTGTTGATAATGCTACTATAATGATACTCCAACTCTACAGAGCTAAGGATTTCCCCACACTAGATTCAGGGAAGAGCCTATAGGCAGCGGGTTCAGCATTGTTCTTCAGTACAGAAATAATATGCATGTTATGAGGAAATTTACTTTGTATTTTTTATATTTTGGATATAAAAATTGAGATTTTTTGAGTCTGTTTACACTGCCATTTTTCTAACCTCCTGTTTATATTTAGATCACATTCCCATATGTCTTTAACTGGCAGTAGTTCTATTTTAATATTTGTCATCAAATAGGTTATCCTTGTTAATAACAAAAGCCTATATTGCCCTCTCCCGTGAAGAACCTGGAGGAAGAAGCTAGAGAGGCAGAAAAACTGCCACATTCCATAGATGTTTGGGAAAGGAGGGACTATTTTAATCATCTAATCTGCTTTTTGGCAGAACACTGGTCAGACAATTTCACCAAATGATTTCTGCATCAAGCCTTCCTGCAAAGCATCCCCTCAATGAAGTGGATGCACAGTGTGATCACAGGGCAAGGGCTTCAAACCCCACACTCCTCAGCATACATAGGGATGTGGTCTCCTAGAATGGGAAGGGGCAGGAGTGCCCTTATAAATAACTATCCTACACATTGTGTCTATTTAGAAGGAATCTCAGAGAAGGCTGGGGGGTTGATACCAGGCCAAGCCGTAATAACTCATGACTGGATTTCCTTATGGAAAGCCATATAGCACCATCTTCTGTCAACTCAGAAGTCTACTGAAGATGATGTCATAGAGTGTAGCTTGTTCCGTGTGTGAGCCTAAAGAGATTCATAGATTATAAATCCAGAAGAGACCACGGCGATTATCAAATCTCATCTCCTGTAGAGCCAAGAAGATACAGCATTTAAGCTTTATTCTTTCTTCCACATTTACTGTCCTCTCTCATCAAGCATTTTCTGCAAATAGAGTTCTCCAACTTCCTAGTCATAATCAGACTGTAGCACCCCTATTAGGAATCTATTTTATATAATATACCAGTTGTCTAATTTATTGCAGATAGCAAAATTAAATATGAACACCATAACCTCATTACATAGTTAAGAACATAAGAAAGTAAGAATGGCCTTACTGGGTCAGATCAGAGGTCCATCTAACCCAATATCCTGCCTTCCAACAATGGCTGATTCCAGGCACCCCAGAAGGAATGAACAGAACAGATAATCATCAAGTGATCCATCCCCTGTCACCCATACTGAGCTTCTGGCAAACAAAGGCTAGGGACACCATTCCTGCCCATCCTGGCTAATAGCCATTGATGGACCTATCCTCCAGGAACTTATCTAGTTTTTTTAATCCTTGTTATAGACTTGGCCTTCACAACATCCTGTGGCAAGGAGTTCCACAGGTTGACTGTGCATTGTGAGGAAAAATATATCCTTTGGTTTGTTTTAAACCTGCTGGTTTGTTCTAAACCTATTAATTTCATTTGGTGACCTCAGTCTTTGTGTTATGAGAAGGAGTAAATAATACTTCCTTGTTTACTTTCTCCACACTAGCCATGATTTTATAGACCTTTATCATATTCTACCATAGACATCTCTTTTCCAAGCTTTTTTCTGAATCTTTTCCAATTTATCTTTTTTGAGATGGGGCACCACAGTATTCAAGATGTGAGTGTACCATGGATTTATCTGGAGGCAATATGATATTTTCACTCTTATTATCTATCCCTTTCTTAATGATTCCCAACATTCTTTTCACTTTTTTGATTGCCACTGCACATTGAGTGGATGTTTTCAGAGAACTACCCACAATTACTCCAAGATCTCTCTCTTGAGTGATAACAGCTAATTTAGAACCCATCATTTTATATATATAGTTGGGATTATGTTTTCCAATGTGCATTACTTTGCATTTATCAACATTGAACTTAATCTACCATTTTGTTGCCCAGTAACCCAGTTTTGTGAGATCCTTTTGTAACTCTTTGCAGCCTGCTTGGCATTTAACTATCTTGAGTAGTTTTGTATCATCTGCAAATTTTGCCACCTCACTGTTTACCTCTTTTTCAAGATCATTTATGAATATTTTGAATAGTACTGGTCCCAGTACAGATCCCTGGGGGACACTATCAGTGTTCTTTCTCATTTTTACATCCATGTGTGGAATGAATTTTGTTCTGTGCACCAATATGGAGGTGATGTGTGGTGGGGGTGGGGCCAAGGAGTTCAGAGTGTTGGAGAGGGCTCAGGGCTGGGACAGAAGGGGTTGGGGTGAGGTGGAGGGGCTCTGGCTGGGGGTGAAGGCTCTGGAGTGGGGCTGTAGATGAAGGGTTTGGGGTACAGGTTGCCCCGGGCCTGTGTCGGGGAGAGAGGACTCCCCCGACTTCTTTCTCACCACAGCATCTAAAACTTTAAAAACTACTATATGACCTTTTTAATTTTATGTGCCAGCAATATGATTCCATTTTGGTTTAGATGGAGCCCATCCTTCCTATATAGGCTCCCCCTTTCCCAAAAGTTTCCCCAGTTCCTAATAAACCTAAACATCTCCTCCCTACATATCATCTCATCCATGCTTTGAGACTCTGCAGTTGTGCCTGTCTAACTGGCTGTACGTGAGGAACTGGAAGCATTTCAGAAAATGCTACCATGGAGGTCCTGGACTTCAGTCTCTTAAATTTGGCCTCCGAGACCTCTCTCCTATTCTTCCCTATGTCACTAGTACCTACATGTACCACAACCACTGCCTCCCTCGCAGCACTACACATAAGTCTATCTAAATGTCTCGAGAGATCCACAACCTTCGCACCATGCAGGCAAGTCACCGTGCGGTTCTCCTGGTCATCACAAACCCAGCTATCTATGCTTCTAATGATTGAATCCCCCATAACTATTACCTGTCTCTTCCTAATAACTGGAGTTCCCTACCCCAGGGAGGAATCTTAGTGCGAAAGGATACCAAGACATCATCTGGAAGGAGCATCCTAACTATGGGATCATTTCCCTAATTAACATTCTATTGTACCTCATAATGCCTATTAGATTTCATGACACCTATATCATCATCATCATCATCATATATATATAATTTAATACCACCTCTTCTAAAGAAAATAACCAACTCTCAACGTGATAAGGTATTTTTCCGTGGGTTTGGGAGGGTTGTTCTTTCATGCTTTATTATGGTACAAAATCTTATGGTACATGTATATCTTGCATGCAGTTTGAAATTGGAGTACATGCAAATCTTTCTTGTGCCAACATGAGATTGACTGTTTTGCAGTTGGTTCTTCTGGTGATGTATTTTGAGTTTGTTCTAATATCTACCAGTAACTTGTTGACTTATGTGCCTTCTGTGTCCCACTTACAAAGTCTCAGTGGAGTGCATATTTCACCATTCTCTACATTCATGTTTTTGTCTTGCATACATACTGTGCAAATGTAATCATGGTTTTAGCAAAATATATGCCCATCCACTGCTACAATACATGGATAAAGATTTATCAGTTCAATCCATGTAGAGTGTTTCCAACTGTATAACTTGTCCTGAAGAAATAATGTGATCCTCACAGGGTCTCCAGGATCTGCAATTGTGAGATGTCTTTAGCTTGTCGGTCATAGTAATCTTTGGCCTTTGCAAGTCTCTCTTCCTTTTTGTTTACTGCCATTCTACCATTGACGATTTGAGGGAGCATGATAAATAGACACTAAGAGATGCATGTGTCTTGACATCAAATGTTGTACTGGGCTGATATTAAAGACTTCTGTAGGCGTGTGCCCGTATTGAAGAACGTATTGAAGCATATTATATATAGCTTCATATATAGCTTTTTTTGCAGCTTTCTTTAGTAGAGTCTAAATAATTCTAACTGCCAATATGGCTTTGACATTTGACTGGCTGTGGTATGGCAATAACATGATGTGACTGAATTCCCATTCCCAGGTATAATGCACAAACTCACCGCAGGTAAACTGAGAGCTGTTGTCTGAAACTACATAGTTTGTGATACACACCTACTGAAATGCTTCAAAGCTTTGACTATGATGGTCACCCTAGCAATGTCTGTCACCCTGTCTATTTCCCAGAAGTCTAAATAGTAATCCATAACATTGAGGTAGTTAGTGTGCTTTATGGTGAAAAGTTCACTCCTCCTTTGCTCCTAGGCCTAATGGGAATGCTGTGTGTTTTCATTGTCTCTTTGTGCTGTTTGGACTTCATTTCCCCACATATATCACAGCTACTAACCAGATCTCTGATATCCTTGGTTATATTTGGCCAGTATACAGCAACTCTGGCTTTCCAGGAACATAGTTCTGTCCCATTCTGATGTATTCTTGAGTGAGTTTCTGTTCTCAGTGATCTAAGTATTATGATTCAACAGCCTTTGTATATTATGCTTAAGGCTGTCTGGAAAACAAGAATGCTGTTTCCCCACAGCACTCTCCCAAAATTAGCTTTTGGCAGTTGGTTTATTCCACATTAAGATGAAACCATGACCTGTCAAAATTTGTCATGAAAAATGACAGCAACACCCACCCCACGATAGCCAATAGCCTGAGGGTTGTCACACAGGATGCAGAAGACTCAGATTCAAGCCATGACCTCAGAAACCCTCTCAATGAGAATCTAGTAAAAACAAATATGTTTTCACAAAATTCAGTTTTGATGAATAAGCATTTTATTGAAAAATTCCTGCCCAGCTTTAATGATATTGTGTATGCTCATGTCATCTCAGTAATTCTAGTTTTTCAGAAGCAGATGGGGCTTCTTCTCTGGTGTCTGGCCGTCCTAACAGATTGATGGATGTGAGCATTTACAAATCTTTGCCTTTGGTAGTTTGATTCCTTCTACCCCCTGCCTTGAAACTGGCATGTGGCTGGCTAGGTTTATGCTTTCTGTGCCTTTTTGTATTTCTGTCAGGTTAAGAATCTCATATTCTAGTTCCGTTGTCATATTTTCATGCTTCAGTGCTGCTCTGGTTAAGAAGCCAGCTATGCTTATGTCTGTCCCTTGCTTGTAGTGTACATCTAAGCTGTAGCATTGCAGTTTCAGTATCATATGTGGAAGGCATTTTGGAGCAGCTAGCAGTAGCTTTTTAAAAAATGCTCTCTAGTGATTTATGGTAACTTTCTATGTGAATGTTTTCCTATTCTTGAATTTACTAGTCAAACTTTTCACATGTGAATACTATTGCCAGATATTTCTCTTCAATTTGGGCATATCTTTGTTTCACTGATTATAGTGACATTGACAAGAAAGCTACCAGCTCGCCCTTTGGTTATAGTGTTGCCCCAAGCCCTGTGCTCACTGGTGTAACATTTGTACTGTTGCCTTTTAATTTACTTTGTAGTATTTCAAGATAGGATAGCTGGTCTCCAGTTCCTTGATACAAGTTATGGCAGCATCATGTGAAGGTAACCATTTCCATACTCCGTCTTTGTCTTGTTGTTGCTTCAGGGGGTCACACACATCTGTGAGGGTTGGAAGAAATTGTGTCAAATCTTTTGCTAATCTTAACAGTCTCTGAATTGATATAATATTTTCAGGTGAAGCACCTGCTGTATTGATTTTATCTTCTGGGGGCCAGGTCATAACTCTTGAGAATTGCCCAAGTGTCCCTTGTATGGTACTGCGGTCAATCACAATTTCATCTGATTTTTATTTAATTTTAGATTTTCTTCCCTGGCTCTTTGTAACAGATATGTTTGTTGTCATGATCTGCAACAAATTCCACCATAGTGTTTCTGTGACCCTATACCAGAAAGTCCTCACAAGTGATGCCTGAGAATCCAGTTAGTATGTCTTGCTGGTGGTGTTGATATTCTTCCACTGCTATGTTGGTGTCCAAAAACAGTGAGGTATCTGCTTTCCTGATCAGTAACCCTTGTTCAATCCATTTGTGATGAGTTTTATAAACCTGGTAGGGTTGCAGCCAGAAAGGGGTTAATGGCCAGAAGAGTAACTTCGGCAGCTGTGACTAAGTGGCTGACTAGCAACAGCTGGAATAAAATGGTGGCGCTGAGGCAGAGAAGGGTGGCTGACAATAAGGCTGATGACTGTGTCAAGCAAGATCCTCAGCAGTAGCCTGGCAAGGAGTTTCACATGGAGCAGACCCAAAAACCTCCCTCAGGGAGTGGAGGTAAGATTGCTGGGCCATATCAAAAGGGACATTTCTTTCCCTTGTACCCTACAAGTGATCTGTTGCTTCACCAGATTCTGGATTACAATAGTTGAAGAGATACCTTTCACATAATGCTTCAGCGTTTTCACTTTTGCAAAAGCACTTCTAGGATTTTGAATGGGTTCTCCTGGCCTGCAGGTGATATATCTATCTTGGCACTCATGACAGCCTTTTGCCAATTTCCTCTAACAGTGTAGCTTCTCTTATTTTATTTTATTTTTTATCCAGCCCTGTTACAACATCATAGTTTCCCCCATTTTGATCTAAAGAATGCCCAATTGCTAAGCATGTCCCCTTCTATGCCTATCTGTTTGGGATCAGGAATCTGGTATGCTACAGTGATTACTGTGTTCTATTTGGATTTTGTTTTCTTTCTTTTTTGCAATATTTCTAGTGTTTCATTAGATATACCTGAAAGAGCTGACTCACTTCTGACACTTCTGACACATCAGAAGGTACAGATTGGTGTGTGCGAATGTGAAGATGGAGTCATGACTCTGCAATTTTCAGGCTTTAATCCTTCTTCTACCTCATCAAGTACTTCATGAAAGCAGAGTTCTCTAAATTCTTATACAAAATTATACTATAGTTCCCCCGTACGATTACAGTATTCCAATAACATAGTAGATCCATTGTTCTTTGCTTTCAGCTTCCTCCCACTCTCCAACTTCACAGCCCCAGGAGTGGGCTTCCAAAGAAGCAAGGGAAGAGGAAGAACGGTGCTTATCATGCTCACAGCCCTATAGACACAGGGTTAAGTTGTTTGGAAGAGGTGCTAAAGAGGGTACTGTTGGTGCAAATTCACTTAAAAAACTGTTGTTCATATTTGTCTCCTTGGCTGCCATGTTGAAGTCATTCAGAAGACAAGTCTCTCTGAGGGCTGCCTGGAAGCTAGTGTGAATATTGCTTATGCTTAGCTCAGAAGAAAAGTGAAGACAACAGTAGTTTGATGACCAAGAATAGCTTTTCCATTTGAAAATAGGTATTTTAAAAATTGAATCAGCCCCACCATCGTCATTTTCTGCTGCTGTGATTGAGCCACTGCCACAGATCCAATTTTGAAAATGTCTCCATGAAGAACAAAACTACCTATTTAAAAATAAATGATTCTACTTATAGCCAACTTTTGATGTAGGCTGTAAGTAGAGTAAACCCAGTTTCTTTTTTTTTTTCTTCCCTCATGTTGCTGGTTTCTCTCTTCAGGGAAACATCAAAATAATAAACCACAACCATTTCAAAGGCAGAAAAGTGGCTTCGCTTGGGCTAATACTGAAACTGAAAGTGTAGGCTTCCTCAGAATGGGGAAGAGGAGTTAGTATGCTATGAACCCTACAGCTTTCAGTGTTTTATTAATGTGTTTAGAGTCCTATGTGTATGAATTTTATATTACATGAAAGGAGCTACTATTGAAAGCCCTGGAGATTGTAGTTTTCTATCTATCCATCTTTAAGAAGTTAAATATATTTTAAATAAAGAGTAACAGAAAAAAAATTAAAAATGTGTTTTAAAATTATATCGAGGGAGTATACCTAGTGGCTGCTGCCCAGGATAGGAGATCTAGGATATGCTTCTGCTGCTACTAAAGTGCAGTCCAGAGCACAGAGGAGGCCTAACTCTCAGACCTAAATTCTTGCCCATGACCATGTTCCCACTGATTCCAGTTATTCTTTACAATAACATTCTGGAGATGTTTCTGACATTTAAAGGACCCTGTTGGCACTCTTCATCTCCATTTTATTAACCAGGTGGAGTGTGGGGTTTGTGAACCCAAATCTGCTCATGAATTTTATTCTCCATCAGGACAGCATAACATGCTGCCAGGAAATGTCAGTCATCTGATAGTTCAGAATCCTTGTCAAACACTACCAGGCATACTTCTCCATTTCTAATTTCATGAAGGGCAAATATTGACAGTCAGCACTGACTTTCAGTTTTGTGTATATGAGTGAGATCACCTAAATGATTTTAACTTACATGCTAGCTTTATGTATTCCTGGAAGTCAGCATACTGTTTTCAAAAGTGTGAAATATATTCTGTCACTAAAATATTAATTTCTGAAATTGTGAAAAAAGTTCCTAAAGGTCACTTTTTTTTTTTTGCAAGCTCAACATGTTTTGCTTTTCATGAAAAGTTTTAGCAACTATTGTTCCTTCACTTCATGCAATAGCAAGCTGGGATTCTCACTGTTCAAATAATGACACATAACTGGAAAAATAAAAATAATTAATAATCTATTTACTATACTGGTAATTATAAATGATTAATGGAGAGCTTTTTCTGAACTGATTGAATGTAAGTCAATACTAATTAATTTCTATCACAGATTTTGTACATGAATAAATCAACAGCTTACATTGTTGGATTTTTCTTTCTTGCAACTTTCCTGTAAACACATGGATGGATTTCTGTGAAGTTTTAGCTAATGCTGTCAATAGATGGGAATAAATTGAGCTGTGCACACACCTGAATTTCCATTTTTTGTGTCAAATTGTGTGATTTCAAAATCTATTTTTGTTCTGAATCAGAATAAAACCAAATAATTTTGAAATTTCCTGTGAAACAATTAAAAATAACAAACAAACCCCGTTCTGGGGGGCGAATTAAAATATTTTCTTTTGAGTTCAACTTTATTTTGTTATATGATGGTAAAATTTTATAATATCTTTCCTTCTACCTTGATGTGGCGGGAAGGCATGTGTTTTCCAATGACCCCAAGAGCTATGTGGCAACAGTTTTAACTCAAGTCAGACAGGTCAAAGAGTAGAGACCAGACCAAAAGCAGCCCACTGACCCACCAGGTTGGGAGTTGTGCAATGTGCCAATACCCTATCTTTGTCTTTAAAAAACAACAACCCCCCCCCCCCCCCGATAAGTTATAGACATGCAACAAAGTAGCCATTCCAGCAAACACCGTGATAAAGATGGCAGACCCTTGTCCATCCCTAAGTGGAAAGGATTCAGATTTAGATTCATAATATAATATGTAATAAAAATTTTGAAAATGAAGTCATAACATTTAGTTCTGTTAAGTGCTGAGTTTCTGCAAAGAAACTTATGCTTGTTCTGGATCAGCAAGAATATACAAGTATAAAGTTGGAGCAGACTGCTAGATTTTATAAGCTTCCACTATAATATCACAAGGAATTTTTTTCCATATCCTTATTAGCTTAGTTTATATTACTTTTGTGTAAATATCTAATTCACTTTCCACAACTAAAAAGAAATGGACAGAGTAAATGAAGCACATACTTGTAAACCATTAATTTAGCTACTAGAAGTCATTAAACCCAGGTAATAACTAACTTATACTGAAAATGCAACCAGTTCTCCTGCTATATATGCATAGAGCAAGAACAAACAACAACGTATCAGGCTTAATTAAATGACATTAACATAAAGAGGTAAGATTGAATGATTCAATGGGCTGCCACTCAAATTAATGTATTCATCCTGGTACTGTAAGACTGCAGTATGTAAGTTTCCCTCCTCTCTCCCTTCCACCCCCCTCCCACACACGATAAAACAAGAGTTTGGGGTGTGATCAGAGGCAAGCAATCAGTCTTGGGCCTACACGTGTGACGTGGTTGGTGTCATTAAAAGACTAGAAAGACAGAAGGACAACATAAAACCAGATATGAAAGTATTAATAGCATTATAGGATGATGTATTCATAGCAAATAGGTGCATCCCAGTAACTTACAGTTAAAAGAAGATGCAGGAGCTTTGGTACATGCTATGTGAAAAGTTCCACAAGCCTTAAGAAACAGTCTAGAAGAAGAGCTACAAAATGTGACAGCAAATGGTATCATTCTGCAGTAACAAGTCCGTGGTAGTGAGGAAAAGACTGGTAAAGTATAATCAGACAAAATACTATAACAAAGGAGCAAAGTCATCTTCCACAGTTGGAAAACGAAGACTCAGGGAGAATTTGGCAAACATGGGCATTGGCTCGTCAAAGCGACAGTGATCCAGAAGGAGTCACTTCACTTATACTGAGTGATCACAGATGAAGGCAAAACTCTCATAAAGGAGTCATAAGCATTCACTCGAGATACCTGACAACTTGGCCTAGACAAGTGAGGTGGTAGCAGACATACAAGCAGAAAACAATTCAATAACTAACTCTGTCATTGACTATGAGGCTGAACCATCTATAATAGACGAAGACTTGCTTGCAGCAGATTGAGAAGATTGCTGAAATATCTTGAAAAACTGATTAAGACATGTTGTATTGGAGCAATCTGAAGGACTGCTAAATGAATTATTGTATTTGTTATAGCTTCTTAGTTTCATTTAATAGTGTTTTAGTTCACTAAAGACATTTAGAAAAGGGATCTGAAATAGGGAAGATGTGCTATAGATTAAGTCCTCCAGGAAGTGTAGAGATGCCATACTTCCAGTGTTCTATGGATGCAATCTCTGGTTTCCTAGGACACACCTCTTGTGGGGGGCAGAAGCAAAACAGGGCAGTCAGAAGTTGCAGCTAAACAGAGTAGCAGAAACTTCTGTTACCTCAATTATGAACAGGAAGTATGTACAGAACAAAGAGTTGATCTTTACACCAGCCTATTCATCGGTGATTTTAGTACAGGTGCCTCCACTCAGTGGGAGTGACTGTAAAGCTTCTCCATAATCACTGTTGCCACCAAAAGGTTTGGAATAGATTCTGTCTCCCCTTGCCCACATTAGGCCTGCTTCTTCAGGTTTTATATGGTTTTCCTGAATTTGCCTCACAGTGAAATCATACATAGGCTTGAAGCTAAAAGGTCAGAATTACCATTTCCAGCAAATATATCTAGACCTCTAGTCATGATTGTTCAAATGTTTTTTTTGTTGAATAGTCAGACTGAAGCAGATTAAAGTTTTCTAATATAGCTTATCTTCCACATTCACAGGTCAGCAAATAAATTACAGCACGCTGAGGAGGTAGAGCTGAGATTGCATCAGACAAACAAACCACACCACTAATGGTAATTTTTCTGTCTTCCAAACTTTATTATGGAGGCTGTGACTCTGAATGACTAAAAGCCATTCCTACTGAATGGAGTAAGAAGAGTCAGATTTCCATCTCAATTTTATTTTAGCGTTGATCAAAATAAAATAGGAAACAAATTAAAATTGTTCAAAAACAAACATTTAGGTCTACATTTTGAAAAGTGACTAGCGATTGTGGCTGCACTGATATTTGAGTGCCAAACCTGAAAAAAGGAGACTGATTTTTCCAAAGATGTGTTCTCAATGCTCTGTGAAAAATGATTGTCTCCAACTGGAAATCAAAAATCGAGACTCAAAATCACTAGTCACTGTTCAAAATTTAGGCCTTGAAATCAGTGAGCATATTTAATATGTTACACTTTGAAAAATTAATTGTATAAAAAAAGTTGGGAGAAAAAATGGTGGTTCTCCTTTAAGATGGAATTAGTAACTCTTTAGTGCTCTTTATCCCCTTTACATTGTGCTTCTTGTGCAGAGGTGGGGCAATGTTGAGGGTGGGTCCCATTTGGATGGTTGGGATAACTGGCCAACTGGCTACTTCTCCCCCTGTGTGGGGAAGAAATTTATAAATCATGGTTCCCTGAAATGGCACAGTCTCGTTTCCAGGGAAATAGAAGTGTTCCATTGTTTCCACTCTCACAACTTCTGCTTCAGTGGATTGCACCTGTTGAGAAATATTTGTATAGGGTAAGGACAGATAGGATTGCCGTCTCATTCCTTGTCAGAGTCTCAACCCCCAAGTGGTGGGTAACAGTGATTGTGATATTGAGGGCTGGGAAGAATGTTCTCTTGGCAATCAAAGTAAGGTCTTATTTCCCTTCCTCAGTGCACTGAATCCTCCTCCATTTCTTCAACCCAAGTCAGTGGGTTGAGTTCACTTATTCTGATGGTGCATTTGTTTATAAGTGACTGGACTTGTAAATGGTTTATTTGATTTGACTTGGCTGTTGATACTGCTGTAGTTGCTTTTGTATTAAGTTGGTAGCACTGAGAGCTGATATATGGTATAGCTGGTTAAAATGGTGAATGGGGCAAGGATAGCATAGTTATGGGCCTTTTCTTTCTAAAGAGCACAATTCCTTTCACAGGGTGAGACCAAGCAGGGGAAAAAGGTTTGGGAAGACCGACTGCCATTGTGCTGGCATGCACAGCTTTGTCTGGGTAAGAGGCTTATACAGCTGAAGGATCCAGAAGGGTGATGGTAGTAACAACTGAAGCAGAGTGAAGCTGTAACCAACACCTTTTACCTTATTGCTGTGCCCTTATATTTATTCCAGGGAAGCGGGGGTTCTGGGGAATCTTTGCAGTACTTGGTGACGCTTAATCTGCTAGAGTGGCTAATATTTTATACTTGTTTCATGTAGCATACAAGTAAAAATGTCAGGATCACTACAGTCAGTGCAATAACATTGGTATAGAACTAGAATAATGCAGCAGTGAATCAAGCCTTAGATTTCCTTCCTTACTACTTTAACAATTTGACATACAGGTTTTGATTCTACTGCGTCATAATGTGTTATAGAATATGAAGAGCAAAAAAACTCACTGAAGCAATATAGCATCCAAAAGACAACACTGTCCAATGTACTGATCTTGTTCAACTGAAAATTCCTTTTTACTTTGTGTGATAAATGGGAAGGGGGGAGTAGCTCCTTTTTATGGACGCAGCCAGCAAGTTAGCTATAAAATCCCTCTTAGTAGCTGTTCTCTACTTGCTTTACCTGTAAAAGGTTAAAAGTTCCACTGTGATGCATAGGGAAAAGGAAGTGAGTGGGCACCTGGTCAAAAGAGACAATGGGAAGGCTAGATCTTTTTAAAATGGTAAGAAGACTCCTCTTTTGTCTTTGTGTTGTTGTTCTCCCGAGGAGATGGAACCAAGCAGCGATGATGTAAGAAGCTTTCGGCCAGGTATGAAGCCCCAGATATGTAAGTAGATCAGGGAATGTCTAGGAAGACACGATTAGGTTTATCTTTTTTATTTCTTTATGGCTTGTGGACTCCTCTGTGCTAACCCCAGGTGCTTTTGTTTTGCTTGTAACCTTTAATCTGGACCTCAAGCAACTATTCTTGATGCTTAATCTTTGTATTTGCTCTTTTTAAATCTAACAATAGCCTGAGTTTCCAGATGTATTTTCTTTTTGTTTTATTAAAATTTACCTTTTTAAGAACAGGATTGAATTTGTGTCCTAAGAGTTTTGTGCACATGTTGTTTAACTAGCTGGTGACAACAGCTGATTTCCTTTCTCAGCTCTTCCGGGGGAGGGGGAGGGGCAGGGGCTTGAGGATACCCCACAGGAAGGAATTCCCAAGTGCATCTTCCTGCGTCCTCAAAGGGGTTTTGCACTTGGGTGGTGGCAGCATCTACTCATTCAAGGTCAGAGAGAAGCTGTAACCTTGGGAGTTTAATACAAGCCTGGAGTGGCGAGCATTAATTTTTAGAATCCTTGCCCCCCCCACCTTCTGCACTCGATGCGCCAGAGTGGGGAATCAGCCTTGACGCTTCCACATGGTGGTGGGGGACAAAAATACAAATGCAGCAACCATCAATTTGAGGGTTCATCTGTCTTAGTCAAATGAAAATACTCTTTCATAGGACTATTGGGGTAGCCTCCAAGACCTCTTCCACTCAGTTTCCCAAGAACTCAATTCAACTCCAGTCTCGTCACTCAGGTTCCTTTATTTGGCATACAGCAAAGCTACCCCGAGTTGATCAGATTCAAATATAGCAGGTGAGTACAGGGTATACCACACATCCAAAATTATACATCAGACCTCTCCTTTATATGCATTTACACATTACAGTGCACTTACTATACATTGCATCATATGTTTTGGGGTTGGCTGGATCACTTGTAGGACCCAGTCCCTGTACAGCATGCTCTATCCATGCACAACTTATCCTTTACATCATCTTTATGTTCCAGGCTAATCTTATCCATTGTTATGTTGTCCATTATAAATGATTCCCTGGGTGTTCACCCTTAGCTAGTGTAGACCTAGTGTAGAAATGAGGCCTCACCCTTATCCACTTACTTATTAGTTTTGCTAAATTTATTTGTTCAACAAAAATGTGAAATCAAAATATACAAGCTATAAATAACCTTTGTCTTTTGATCAGTCTGAATATCCAGAAAGAAACAGACATCTGTAATTGACATTCATGATCTGCCTGTCTTATGGTTATACACAAGGAGAACTTGCATCTCAAATCTGTCAGTCCAGAAAAGACAGTAATGAAGCATATCTTTGTATTTCCCCCCTGCATACTCTCATATCTGTTTTAATTCCCTTTTAAAGCATTTATAGATTTATTCCAACCTTTGCCTTTTTCCCCCCGCAGCATCATTAATGTCTGTTACTAGCTTTTCAATTACTTTTCATAAACCTAAAGGCTCCAAGTCACCCAGAAAATTATGCTCTCAACTCTATCAGATACTTTACCATTATTGCACACAGAAAACTTTCCCAAACTGTAGGTGTATACTTATAGTAAATTATGGACAAAAACAGAATTCAATATTTCTAACTCAACATTAAGATTATTGTTTTTCAGTACATACTATGGTTATTAGAATCAATGACACTATGTCTAAAATAAGCAGTCCAACAACTCTGCAAGTATGTGTTTCATTGTCATTTCAGCAATCTAATATATTTTCAAGGTACAATATGCATCCAAAATTATGCAACTTTTTGGAGGAACAAATTATTGCCTATATTTTGTTAGCCCCAAAGCCCTGATCCTGTAAGCCATTCCCTGGTTTGTTGATAGGGAGGATGGTCTGGTGTTAGGGCAGTAGCATAGCATTTGGGAGATTTGGGTTCCAGTTCCTGCTGTACCACAGACTCTCTATGGCTATGGGCAAGTCATGTAATGTCTCTGTGCCACAGCTCCCCATCTGTAAAATGGGAGCAATAGAACTTGTCAGTGATTGTTAGCAGGAAAAAATACATTAATGATGTAGGTACCTTAGATTACTGCCTAAATTCTCCATCACAGCTCTGATCCTGTTACGTGTTCCCTGTGAACGGACCCCTACATACATGAGCACAAGGGTCTGCCAACACAGAACAGCTTTCAGGATCAGGGTTCAAGAGAAGGTAAAAATGGTAAATGGATAAAAGGTGAAAGGATATCAAAATGGCATGTAATTATATGGATTCTCAAATATGAGAGAAACCAGGTGAGTGAAGTAATATCTATTATCGGACCATCTTCCATTGGTGGAACCCAGCTGCAACAACAGTGTAATTCCCAAATGTAACATTTTACAGTTTTAAAATATGGTTTTAGAGCATATTGCCAAAACATATGTATATATAAGTGCCTATTAAAAATAGACTACAGCAAACAAAATCCCATCACATATTGTCAAAATAATACAAGTTGTTAAAAGGCAGCAAGAGATGAAATATTAGTGTTCTGTTTATTATGCCACAGCTTTTCTCCTTCTCTCCTTTTGCCTCAGAACCATAGGACCCAAATGACAAGCTTTAGAAACTACTGTATTGAAGACATCTGCCCCTTTGGCAGGCTTCACTGGCAATTGTATTGGCAGCTTTGCAGATAGCTCTGGGTTTGTCAAAGAATAATCTGTTGAGTTGATGGATAGGATGTCTGACACTCTTGAAAATGATTTCTCTTTCATTTATTTTCTGTTAATAATCTCTTAAAATTCCTTCAGTACACTTTTCTCTGGAATGTATACAGTTATTATTTAAAATAAAAACAATATGTCGTAGGTTTCTGCTTTCTAGCCACAGGTAATATGAAGAATCCAGAAATAGTGTACTTCATTTGGCAAAAAAATAGGGTAATATGGGGAAAAAATGGTAGTTTTTCAGTTTCCTAGATCAATACACTGCTCACCAGACTCACACAAAATATTCCAGTTGAGGTCAGTGGGACTACTCGTGTAAATAAGAGAAGCAGAATTCAGCTCTTGATATTATGGAAATCTAGACAAGCTTCCTAATGTAAGTGTCAGAAACATTACAGAAAATCAGTTATAATATCCTTTATCATCAATTTAAACTATATTGCCTTTGGAATGATGTAACAGGAATCAGTGAGATGTAGCATAGGAAAAAATGTTTGAGTTCCAGATCCAGAAATTCTTTATATGTACACACACACTCCCCGCCCAACCCCCAGACACATACACCCCACCTACTCACCTATCTCTCTCTCTTTCTCCCATGGATGTCAGTGGGGATTTTGCATGTACTGCACACATGAACTGAGGATCATGTCCAATCATCTGATGAATCAATGCCTTAGCTAAATTTTGCAGATATTTAGTGATTCAGATAGCCTGTAAGAATCTTGTATTTCTGACTATTCACAAGTGATGGAGCTCAAGCTACTTATAGAGTTCCTGGGCTAAACATTCTTTCAGTTACATTCTGTATCCACACTGACATTAATAAGCATGCGGAGGTGAAAGTGAGGAAAGAATGAGATCTTTATATTTTAAATGAATGACAAGAAATTCATTATCCCCAAAACTTGACAGTAGAACAAAAACAATTATGTAAAGTTTCAAACATAATGCCTTCATCTACCATACTGTGCTGTATTTAAAGAACCTAAATTCATTTTATTTTGTTAGAAGAAATACAGCACCGGGTAGATGGTATTGCTTTAAAGAAGATACTAACTAGCTTTGAAAGTACTATATGTGGTAGCTTTTTGCTCTCTTTGCATGATCCGATAGATAATTGCTAAATTTATTCCTTTTCAATTCTATTGCATTTTAGAACAATAGAAAATAACTATTGCCTCCTTACATAGCAGTCTAAAATAATTGAACTTTGTAGAAATATTTTGTTTTTTTGTAGGGAAAGGTGTTTATTTTGGGGGGTTATTATACTATCTTGAAAGTGAAAATGTTAAACTTTTTTTTCACTTTTGTGCTTCTGAGAAATGCAAACTTTGGCAATTGTATTAAAACATTCCATTGCAAGCTACTTTCAATCAACTTGGCATTTCTTACTTAAAAACAAAATCCCTGGCTTCAACTATATCTTCAAAGGCTGTTTACTAGCAGAGAACACTGAAATAAATTTGTGAATTAAAAAAAAAATCAATCAACTTTATTTTAAATGGAACTGAACCACAATAAAACAATTTTATCTGGTGAACATCATTAGGGAATAGCTTTGTTCTGCAGATTCAAAACAATTCTGCAGTAGAAGTCAAGTTTAGAGGTAGAAATGGACCAGAAGAAAAATGTTTGCCACCAACCAGTACCTCCAGGGATAAGGCCACCGTTGCTCTCTAGAAGTAAACCACCATTGAAATCAGTGGGTTACACATTCCCTTTTTTTGCTTAATAATAATTATTACTTAATGAACAAATAATAAGTATTGATTTGTTGGGATTCTATATATAAGGGGCTCTGGCTTATGTTGGAAGTGATGTGGAGCCACTGGCTCCCAAGGGACTTTCCAAGTGCACAAGAGGGTGAACACCAACACCTACATACCTGGGATTGCAGCATACTTCCCTCTGCAAGCCTGGGTCTGAGGAAGGGTGCAGAAGGAAGCAGTTCTGGCATGTGATGGGAGTGTGAAGTCTGCAATTGTATCTGTCTGCCACACCCAAATAAAAGCACAAGCACTTGTAGTATGTTTAAAAAAGTAAACTTTTTTTTTTAAGAAACTGCATGTGGATTTTGCCCTGGGGAGAAGAATGGAAAAGGAACCGAATAAGACAGATGCAGTTCACATTGTTTAATGGATCACTGGCACTGAGATACCATGGTGATGGGCATTAGAAGAACCTAATATTAGAACAGATTAGAAGCAAAAGGTGAAGGAGGCTTCTTGGAGCAATTGGCCACAGTCCGGCACTGTCTATGGAAGTCTGTTATAAGCCCTTGTGAAAATTTCCCAGACTGACACGGCAGAGTAGCACTGTCCTGGGCTTTATGGGGTCACCCTGGAATAACCTTTGGGAACAAGCAAGCCACCATATCACAGTGAAATTATAAACCTATGTGGCCTGAGATTAGCAGTTGTCTTTAATAGAATGTTTTTAAGCAGAACTGACAATTGGGGTACAGGCTTTTCTGGATATTTTGGGACTGGAAGCACTCCAAGTGTTTTTGTAGATCCAGAAGGTTTCAGTAGTTTTGAAATAAGCAACCTCACTTTTTGATGCTAAACTGAAGGCAAACACCACATCCTATTTCTTTTTTTTTTTCCGGTTCACCTAGGATTGTGCCATTCCATCCCTTAGACAAAGCAGCATTATTGTGGAGACATCTGGTTGTAAAAAGATGAGTTGTTTTCTAATTTTTTTTATTAATTTTTAAACTATACATGTTGATAAAAATTCTGCGTGTATGGATTTATTTTTCTAGATATGCGATATGTATCAATGTCTCAGATTTACCATGATAAAGTAATTCTTGGAATTATGTAGATTCTTTTTCTTTTAGTGCTTTAAGCTGTTTGAAAATCTTTGAGTGTGACGCTTTTGCACTTTTAAAATGAATGAAAACTAATGCAGAAATGACCTGACAGAGACCTTTGAATCATAATAATCTTTCTAAAAATGTCTACACAGTATACTTAGTACAATCAGAAATTAGGTCTGTGAGAATAATACAGAAATGATGCAAGTCTGTGGGGAGATCTGCTTAGTATTGTTTAGTTTAAAGTTATGAAAATACATGAGAACAAGTAGTTTAAGCACTGAGGTTTCCATATTATGAGATGATCATGCTATTAAAATTAATATACCAAATGAGAAATGTAAAGTATAATTTTTTCATGTATCTCAATGCTTCCCCTCATACTGAGAATATTAACATGAAAACAGGAAGAGTAAGTGCATAGGGGCAGAAGGATGTATGTGGTAGGAAGATGATCATGCAGGAAGATGTTTAAGGAGACCAGGAAGGAGATTGAGAGTTGAGGAATATGCAAGGTGAACTTGACGAAAAAACACAGAAAGCTAGATGGAGCAAGGTATAACATTAAGGTAAAGAAGAAGACATAAGGCAAAGGAGAAGAACAAGTGGCTGATAGTGATGAGACAAAAAATGAAGGAAAATGAGTTATTTCAGCTGCTTTTTTATATACTCTGCCATGTGCATGGAAATGTATGATCCCAAGCAAAGCTTGCAGCTCAGGTGTCTGGCGCTGTCAGGTCACATGCGGGTATCACATGTCCTTACATAGTTTACTGAACCACAGGGGTGGCCAGTGGCCCCCTGGAGTAAGATGTGTCTTCAGGAAGAGGTATCTGGGTGGAATGAGTTTCTTCTATGGCCCATTGTTAGAGCTAATACATAGCTGTCTGACCTTAATGTAAATTATATCTGAGAGGTGTTACCCAGGAATGTATAAAATACCAGTACAGAACCAATATTCATAACTTCAGATACAAAGATGATACATACATATAAACAACATATAAATCATGCTTAGAAAATCATAACTTTTCCTTTGACACTTTACATGATATACTTTATACAATATTTGTTGCAACTGTATAACAGTGGTAATATCAACTACATAAATGGTCACCTTTATTGTACACAACTTCACAGCCTCCACTATCTTTCTTGACTATATTGGTTATATTTTCATATAAATATATGGGCAAGGAGAAGCATTAGTGTCAGCAAATAAGATTATACAATATGTCAGTGGCAGAGTAAAATTTGAGAGGCTTTGATTCCCTATGCTCATTTGCCATGTGGCCTCTGTGTTCAATGTATTTAGTGTAGTGTGGAATCAAGGAAGTATTTAGCAGTAAGCGGCTGCACATGGAATGGGGAATATGTAATTTAAAGGAGTTAAGATGCTTGTACTGAGGGACGACCACTCAGAGGGCACCCTCCAATACAAAGCACATCCCATTTAGAAGCCAGTTCATTAATGCTGTGACCGTAGTCTGAAAAGTGAGGATTAATGTACTCCAAAGTTATGCAATCAAGCTTCAGTCAGAGTTCCTTTGACATTTATAATGAAGTAAGTCTCTTCCTTCAATTTGTTACCTGCTGTCAGTCACTAGATAAATTTTAGTCTATACAAGATGAACCAAAGCTCCCATAGCATTTATAGCCAGACTGAATAATTTTGTCTTTATGGATGATGAATAGGCAGATCCACAGCAGGAGCAACACCATTCCTGTGGGTGGTGCAACAAAATGTGTGAGAGTCTATCAAACAAAAATGTAAAGAAAAGACATCTTACTTCTGTGGGCACCAAAGCTGGGATTCACAAGGAGGACAGAGACTCACTGTTGCAGCACCCAAGCTTCCTATACAATGAATGGGTATAGTTAAGCACCTACAAAATGAATTCACTCAAGTCATAGTGCTGAGCAGGGAGCTGCCTAAACTAACCAGCAGGAAATGGAAACATAGGATCTTCCACACAGACGTGTAAGGGGGGGGGGGAGGGGACAGAAAACCCATAGAGCTAATAGGTCTGGAACTGGTGCTTGTGTAGGATCAGGGGGAAAGAGCTATATTAGCTGGAGAAAAAGTGGGATTAGCAGAGAACAGTAAAGGGAGTCTTAAGGTTACATGATATTTTCTGCCATCCTGCCCTTTACTATAAAATGTCCTAGTTTTTCATTGTGACAAAGGGGCATTAGTGCACTTTTTTCCTCCCACATTCCCACCAACCTATGCTTGCCCAGGAAAACAGCCATGCCTCTTGCCATAGAGCACCAGTTCTTCTTTTTTAAAATATATTAACCTTCCAGAGTGGGGTCAAAATAATAAGACCATATGAGGCATGAAGCGGACCTCACTTGCAAAGCCAGTCCCAGTCACTCCCACACCCCTTGTTCTCTCTCTATCTGACTCACAGGCCTCCAGTCATTCCCCTCAACTTCCCCCTCCACACTGGCTCTCAGGTCCCGTCTCTTTCCCGAAACTTCTTGTCCAACATCAGTGTCCCTGACTCCTTTACTCCACCAGTCGTGGTTCTTCTCCTGCATTCTGGCTTATCAGATCTCTATCCCTTCCCCTACTTCCTGCCCCTTCCTTCAGTGGTTCCAATTCCCATTCTTCTTGCCCAGCCAGCTCCAGATGCAGTTCCTCCCTCTGATTTCAGTCTCAGTCTCCAACTCCTAGTCCCAGTTTCCATCTCCTCTGTCATCCTCCTGTAGCATCTACTTCCCTCCCCTTCCTCTTTAACTCTCAGGTCTAGTTCTTATGTCCTTTGCATCTGAGTCAGGCAGCTTCCTCCTTCATGCTGTCTGGGCACCTATAAGGATGTCCCAGAGCCATTAGCAGCAGCCATTAGAGGGAAAGTACAGCTTTGCAGCTGTAGACCTGGAATTGAAGCATGCTCAGTCACTCTGTGAAGATGGTGCAAGTCCAGTCAGGTCAGCACTAGTAGCTGTGAGAGGTTTGAACAGAGAAGTTTCATCCCTGACAAAATATTCACTTCCTGCCAAATTCCATGTTCCTGCTCCAAAGCATGGGGGTGCTAGAACCTTTCAGAAAATGTTTCCAGAATTTTTTAACATTGAAAGCAGTGTTTTTCCCCTACACCCTGTCTCAGAAAAGCTGAAACATTTTCACTGAAATTTTCCCCAAAATTCAGCCTGAGGCTAGCCTGGAGAAATTCAGCCAAAATGGTTAAGTTTTGGCAAAGTTATAAGCAATTGAAAATGGAGTGTTATAATGCAGTGGTTCTCAAACATATTTGATCTCACCCCCTTCTTTGTGTGTGTAGCAGTTTACAGGTCCCCTACACCCTGCTCCATCCACACAAGTTCAAATATGGCCACCCAGCTCTGAAAGCAGAGTGGAGAGGGGTGGCTGCTGGCTGGGGACCCAGCTCTTAAGGCAGCGCTTCCACCAGCAACAGTGCAGAAGTGAGGGTGGCATGGTTGGGCATTGCCACTCTTACTTCTCCAATGCTGTTGGCAGGGCGCAGCCTTCAGAGCTCGCTGCTGCACTCTTAAAGTTTCGCTTGCTCCCCTCCCCCGCAATACATTCCACATACCCCGAGTAGAGATATGCCTCCACAGTTTAAGAGTCTTTGTTATAATGGGACACTTATATAGAGTCAGGCAATCTTAATAAATGGAAGTACTAACAGCCCTGCCTATAGAATGCTAATATCAAACTATTCCATTCAAATCAGCATTCCTCTGTTGCTAGGAAATATTTATGAAACCCACTTTCAGAGTGTTCCAATAGAGACTGACAACATAGTACTGGTATTGGTTACTCTGTTGGCTCAAGAGGCAGATGATCTGACTGGATGGTGGACCTAACAATTCCAATCCAGCTGATGATCTATGTGGTTGTCAGTATGATGCCTCATGAAGAATGTCTGTCTTTTCAGTTTGATTTAAAAAAATACTTAGAAAATTAAACACACACACACAGAGCTATGCTGAAAGAACATTATTAAGGTTGCAAAGTCAATCACTGAAAAGTTAGGAAATGCCAGTATTAAGGTTGCCTGTACAACCTTAATTCTACTGCCATACGTGTATATATTATGATACAGTTTTAAATTATGTGATACCATAATTTTTTTTTCAGTGGGACCCCATCTTATTCAGTGCACAGGATGGACTTGGTCGGGAGATGAGAGAGGCCTGTATTGTGAACCCTGCCCCATTTGTGGAAGAAGTTGGAAGCTGTTTAATGAGTGAGGAAGGGAAAAGCAGAAAGAGAAAGGATGATTAAGGCAGTTGAAAGCTTCTCTGAAGAACCGCATTCTGTCCCTGTCTCTGCCAGAGAGGTCCTGTGTGATACAAAGCAAGTCACTTAACCAAACTTTTCACAGGTGGTCATTAATACTGTGTTCCTCATTTTTTGGATGCCTGACCTGACACCCTGGGGTCTGATTTGCAAAAGTGGGGTTGAGCTGCAACTGATGTCTATGGGAAGTGTGCTTTGAACAAATAAAGTACTATATAATGTGAAGTACTCTGACAAAAATCAGGTCATCTCACATTGGGCATCTCTCTGTGCCTCAGTTCCCCATCTGTAAAATGGGTATAATACCAGCCCTTCTCCTCACAGAGGTGTTGTGAAAATAAGTTATTAATATTTGTGAAGCACTTTGATTTTATACTGACGAGCACCATACAATGAGGAAATTAATACTTTTATCTTCAAAGCAGCATTTCAATAGTGTGAAGCAAATAAACCCTGGGCGCACACATTTAACAATGAGAAGACAACATATTGAATAGCTGCTCATTAACTGAGTAACATCTATTTTGTGCATGGATTTAAGCAGCAATTGTATAGTTAAAAACAGTATCATATTGTATCTGCACAAGGAGGCCTAATGTTTAAATGCTTAGTTTTGTAACTTAATGTTTTATTTTTTTATGTGTAATACACACGCACACGCACACGCACGCACACATACACTTAAATGGAATAGCTTGATCCTGCTCCCATTAAACTCAGTAACCTCACACTGAATACAGTGTAAGAATCCATGAGCCAGATTTTTTTGTCATGAGTTATGTGCAGTTATTTGCCCTAATGTAAAATGGGTATAAAATACCATCATTCTTATTTACTACTAGCAGCGTTCACTTTGCACTCATTTAAATGACTACACATAATGCAGGTCAAGAGACAATCATGCTCCATGTCTCACCAAATGCTTGAATATGGTGAGTGAACTATTCATGAATTCTGAATGACACAACCAAACATGCTTAGAACAATGACACAGAAGAGAAGGCTTATCATAGGCAGGCTAATACACAAATTATGTTGTTACTCAAGCTGAGAGTCAAATACATGACTATTCTGTCTGTATGCCTGGATGCAAGTATCATCTGTACCAGTAAACAAGAGGAGAATATTTTCCTTAAAGCCTTAAGAATGAAGGCTGCCTTTGGTTACATGCAAACATTTCTTATTGACATTCATAGGAGTAGTGCATGAAAAGCCAAGGACAGAATATGAATTTGAATGAATAAAGGAAAAGGGGAAGACTCTCTAGCCTGATATATATTACAAAATGGCGTAAATCACATTGATTGTCTAGTATACTGAGTATATACAACATATGCTATTAAAATATTTCAAATGGAAACATAAGTATCTATTCCAATGTTATTTATTTGGAATCTATAATAAAACTTGGGCTATCCTATGATCAAATCAAGGCATCGTAAAAGAAGCTGATGGAGAATGTTAAAAGTTAAAAGCATGGGAAACCTCTACACAAGTCATTTGAGACTAATGTCATTTCCTATTTAAAGAATGTATATTAGCAATATCAATATTTTATGTTGTGGCTAAAACAATATAAAGAAGACTCATCTAGCTTTGCTATAACTTGGAATTCCCTCTGAGGAATTAAATTAATGCTTGTGTGTCTCTTCATATCACCCAACTAATTTAAAACATTCTTGTTGTTAAAGTATGGAATGTAGGAATTAATATCTATTGGAAAATTTGCCCCTTAAATTTAACAATGCCATTTAAAATTATGCCAAGGAATAAATCATCCTACTTTTCATTTTCACTAGAGACTACACTGTATACACACATTTTGTACCATAAATCTTTTATCACATTGACATCAATAGAGAAGCTGCTTGCTGCTGCAGCCTCTACTGAATGGATAAGTGAAAATTTTGTGTATGTAACGAAACTCTTTTACATCTTGCAAGCTATAGATCGCCTCATCCTTCATTTATAAAAAAGTTACGTGTCATCCTTACCTGCTGTAATACCACAGAGATTTAGATGCATTCTATTTTCTCTTCCTCCATTTTTTTTCTTGTGGAACTCTTGAATCAGATTCAGTGGAATTTATCTTTGGATAGCATCTCGATTTTTGGAAATAGGCATATTTAAATGTCTGTGTAATACAATCTCTGGAACACAGGCCTTTATTCATAGCGCAGTGGTTCTTCTCAATCTTTTCTATGCCAGGACCCCTCCATAATGATAGATGCTGAAACTAGAGGTGCTGGCAGTGCTGCAGCACCCCCTGGCTTGAATTGGTTTCCACTGTATACAAGGTGTACAGTTTGGTTGAATAACTCTCAGCAGCCCCACTATACAAATTGTTCCAGCACCCCTGTCCATTACCTCATTTTCATCCAGATGCGCCCCTCCCATTTAACAATATTGGAAGGCAGGGTGTCCACACACACCCTGACATGAAACTCCTGGAGGGCAGGTGCCCCAGGTCTATGACATTGGTCTTAGCACATAATTTTGTTTTAAAATTAAAATTATTAGTTACAGGTAAGGATATGTTCACAGAAGCTAAGGGTTAAGGATTCAAAATTCTTCTCTATCAATATTTATCTTGACATGAAAAATTAAGTCATACAGTTTGAGTAACTGCCATAAGAGAACAGACTGAGGGTCTAACTACACTGGTGTTAGATGGAGGTGAGTTCAGCAAAAGAGCATTGGAGAATAAACTTCACAGATGCTTGTTAATGATGATTGACCCCACCCCACCCCCATTTGCTTTTCCATGATAGGTGGCGTCCAGCACTGTTTGTCATGTTGCATCCCAGTGCATTTGGGCCACTCTGGCCACAGGCAATTGCCTGGTGTGGAATGGAAGGAAATCTAGCAACAGTAATGAGGAGGGGAAAGGAAGAAGGTCGAAAAATTTCCCCTGGCACAGTTTTGTATCAAAAAATGTAGTTTCATTGACACAAACATTTCGTGGGAGCATGTTGATTTAGACAAAAATGTCAATCGAAAAGTATAAAAACAAATATTTTTGATCTCATTTTGTTTCAATAATGTTTTATTTAAATAATGGCAGATATTCTGGTTTTATGTGACTAAAACATTTTGGTCCAATGGTTTGATATTGTCCTATAATTTATATTTACATACAGTAATATTTATATGCAATTGATATTTATATCATAATGGTTCAATATTATCAAAATGAAATGATTCAGCATTATCAAAAATAAATGTTTTGATGTTTACGTATCAAGAATTGAAGTAATTGTTCTGTGAGAAATTTTGAAATTTTGGCTTTGTCCTAATTTGGACTGAAAACAAATTTTGAAATGTCAATTTTTCTAACTAGTTCTAGATGGGGAAGAAAGAAGATACATAGAGAAGGAGAGGTGTTTGACACCATTTTTCATAATGATATCTTTCATGTTAGGGCAGGTGCTTGATGCTGTGTGACTGCTCTCATCACCCTTAGGAAATCATACAGGCAGTGCATTTTTACAGGGTGCATAGGGTCTTTCTTAACACATTTTTGAGAATCAGACTTTACATGCAATTTTTTAAATGTTACATCTGATTAGTGAAACCTTTCATACAAGACCTTTTTCTAAAATACATGCTCTAGGAATTATTTGGGTGAGGTTCTATAGCCTATGTTATACAGGAGGTCAGACTACATCAGGGATTGGCAACTTTTAGCATGTGGCCTGTCCGGCTGGGCCGGTTTGTTTACCTGCCGCATCGCAGGTTTGGCTGATTGCGGCTCCCACTGGCTGCGGTTTGCCGCTCCAGGCCATTGGGGGCTGAGGGAAGCGATGCGGGCTGAGGGATGTGCTGGCCGCTACTTCCTGCAGCCCCCCCACTGGCCTGGAACAGAAAACCGCAGCCAGTGGGAGCTGCAATTGGCCAAACCTGTGGACGTGGCGGCCCACCAAGGTTGCCGATCCCTGGACTACATGATCACAATTGTCTCTACTGGCCTTGGAATCTGAATATTTCCCTTTCCAGTCAGTTTGCTGATAGGTTATGCAATATTTATTTCATGGTCCTTTAAAGTGGAACTTCTAAAACGATGGGTGGTAGATAGTTTAATTCTTCAAAATCTGTTTTCCCTCCATAAATGGTTCAGCCTGTAACGCTCCTTGTCCTGACCAGTGTAATTTGGCAAGGTTTTCAGATGGGTTTAGCATGCATAATTGGAGCAGACGGTTGTGTTTGTGGGGGGTTTCCATTGTTGGGTGATTCTTTTTTTGTTTGTTTGGTTTTGTTTGTGTGTTTTTCCTCTTCAGAGTTCAGTTTTCATTTAGTCACCAAAATAAGTGGCCCATTTTTTTTCAAAGATTTTTTAATTTTTGAAAATTTGCCCGTAGCTGTCCCAGTGGAACTGCTGGGAGCAGAGCACATTTGCAAAGTTGGCCCTATAAGTGTACACATGCGCATGCACACTGAATCCCAAAGCAAAGCAACCAACATTGTGTTCCTTAGAGGCAGCAGGATAGGATTGTGTAAATGGCCAAGTCTTTTTACAATCAAGCCCACCTTACAGTAAAATTTTCAGAAGCTCCTCAATGACTTAGGAGGTTAAATCGTATAAGAGGTCAATGGGACTTAGCCCAGATCCTCAAAGATATTTAGGTGCCTAACTCTCATTGAAATCAGTGGGGGACTGTGAGAAGCGGCAGCCAGCATATCCCTGCTTACTCTGGTGGGCCGCATGTCAAAGACTGCTGATCCCTAGCTACAAGCAGCAGCGAAAGGATCTGACAGGGGAAAGGCAGAGGGGGAAGGCTCCAGCAGCAGGGAGGCAGCGGTGTAGAAAAAAATAGCAGTGTAGACAGAAGAGACACAGCTTGGGCTTGGTCAGAGCTGTGTAAGGTGTATACCCTAGGATTCTGGCACGCAGGGTGCTCTGCTGTAAGCTGCACACCATCGCAAGCCGTTAGGCTCCTAAGATATTTAGTTACTCTTAAAAATGTTACCCTTAGTCTTGAAGTTTTTGTTTATGATTGAATAGTTTTAGTGATTTATGCTTTGTTGGGAGCAGTTTTGTGTTACAAAGTAAGACACAGAAATTCAATTATAGCACATTGCTAAAAGCAGGGCCAGTTTCTCCATTCGGTTTGAATGCTAAGTTGCCTGTGGATAGATAAGCATGTCTGTTGGTGATCATAACACCTGCTGTGCAAAAACATATCTTCAGAACACATACTGTGAGTTGTGCAACTCAATGGGACTTAAACTCCTTAGTCACAGAGGTTCTTTTTGAAAATGTTACTTAGGTCTATTAGGAACTAGAGCTGATTGGGAATTTTCTGGCCAAAAATATATTTTGATTAGAAAATGTTAATTCATTTTAACTAAAACTGTTCAGAGTCAGCTTTGCTGAATAGCCCAATTTAAATAAAAAAAAAGAAAAAAAAATTCAAAGTTGTCAAAACATTCCATTTTGAGATTTTCAAAATGAAGTTTTGGGGGTTTCGGTTCAAAATGACTTATCATTTCAAAATTTTAATTAGTTTATACTTTTCAAAATATTTTGTTTTGATTTTGACTTTTTAATTCTCTTTAACCTTTGTAATTATGAAACAGTTTCAATTGACTCAATACAAATGTTTTCAGATTATCGGTTTAAAAAACAAAGAATTTCATCTTTCACAATCTCAAAAGACTTTCAGGATGGCCCGCTCTATTAGGAAGAACTCAATGTAAGAAGAGTTTCAGAGTAGTAGCTGTGTTAGTCTGTATCTGCAAAAAGAACAGGAGTACTTGTGGCACCTTAGAGACTAACAAATTTATTTGAACATAAGCTTTCACGGGCTACAGCTCACTTCATCGGATGCATGTAGTGGAAAATACAGAAGGAAGATAGATATATATACACACAGGGAACATGAAACAATGGGTGTTACCATACACACTAAAAGGTGAATGATCAGTTAAGGTGAGCTGTTGACAGCAGGAGAGAAAAATAACTGTTTGTAGTGGTAATGAAAATGGCCCATTTCCAGCACTTGACAAGGAGATATAAGGACTGTGGGGGATGGGGGAAGATAAGCATGGGGAAACAGTTGTACTTTGTGTAATGGCTCATCCACTCCCAGTCCTTATTCAAACCTAATTTAATGGTCTCCAATTTGCAAATTAATTCCAATCAGCAGTCTCTTCTTGGAGTCTGTTTTTGAAGTTTTTTTGTTGTAATATTGTGACTTTTAGGTCTGTAATTGAGTGGCCAGGGAGGTTGAAGTGTTCTCCCACTGGTTTTTGAATGTTATAATTCTTGACATCTGATTTGTGTCCTTTTATTCTTTTACGTAGAGACTGTCCGGTCTGGCTAATGTACATGTAAGAAAAGTACACCTCATTATAGGTACAGCCTGCTCTCACCTGGTGCTGGTCCCAGTCCATGCATTGGAGTGGATGGCCCCATTTCATCTCTACTATCTTTGGGGACATGTGTTCAAAGAGATGCAGCCCTGCTTTGCTTCCAGAGATTTCAGGACTGTACTTCTCTCTGGCTGTAATATGTATCATGTAAGGAAGGAGAAAATAATCCCACCTAACATTGTGCATTGCTGAACAGATTTTAGCTGGTTAGTGCAGCAGTTTAAGTAGGTTGGAATTCCACTGTGGAGCCACATCCTGCTTCATCTGATGGCAAGGAAATGGTTGCATAAACTAAAGTTCTCTGAGAACATGAGACCCAGCACAATATCATGGTGCATAGTTTATCCAGTATATTTTAGGCAGAGAGTTGGTTCTCAAATTCACATATTCAAAATAGGTGAATTTTGCTGCAAATGATCCAGTGTGCACTATCAGCCTGGTAATCAGTGGTTTGACAGCTGTCCTCACAGCCATCTAGTACACACATGTTGTAGCCCTCACTATTTAGAAAAGCTCTGGTATGGCCTCTTGGACCAAAGGATGGTTTGTAATTTGCCACCAGTTCCCAAAATGTGTGTTCTCAATGAGGTGACTTTGGTGTGTATGGGGATCTCAAAGTCCCAGCCTGATCTCAAAGGCCATCTGCAGCCTTAGAACCTCCCCACTGCGGCCCACAGAGGAGAGACCCATGCAGCCACGCTGACGGCTGTGTCTGCTGCAGGCACTGCCGCCTGCAGGTCCCATTGGCTGGGGGGAGGGACAGAAATATCATCACTAGTCGCCAGAAAGAGTCAGCCATGAAGGCAGCATCACTTTTTTCAACAATGAGTACACACAAGTCAAAATACCAAACACAACTATGTGAAGCACACCTTGCTGCAATCCTGAAGGTTTCAACTGCTCAGTCACTGTGGCAAAACAACAACAAATGGACAGAACTGAAGCATTGCGAGGTGTCTGGAAAACACTAAAAACTCTCTGGCAGGTAAAGAATTGTATAAAGTTGTATGACAGTTTTATTATTTCTAAGAAATTTGAAATTAAAAATACAATATAAACATTTTCTTTTCTGAACACCATCTTCAGTGACGTTATTAGCCCCCTGGGAGGATTTGAGGATTGGCACTGTCCTAAGGTAAATTGAGTTTGAGATCCCTGGTATAAAGGTGTCTTTGGCCTCTCTTGGTGCTCTATGAAATGGTTTGATCAGTCACAACTGCATGACTGACATTTCTGCTGACACACAGATTACCAGGTGCACTTTTCACCCCTGTGAAGGACAGATGGATCCTTGGGACTGTTCATCATGCCCTGCAGTCTCACATAGCAGAATATAATTAGTAGTAGAGAGAATACTCAGACAGGGCAGTACTTGTGCTTCCTCAAGTGTAGAAACTGGAATTGTGCCTTGCCTTTACAAATTGGTGGCAGCTTCTTGTGCTGTCCAGGCACAATCTGACTTTAACTTCAGGAAACAATTAGCAGCATCAGGCCTGATTCTCCACTGTCTTACACCTCTTATAGTAACATACACATGTGCAAAGTGCTACCAAATCATAGTTAACATGTTATACCCTCTTATGCAGGTGTAAATTACTACAGAGTGCAAGGCAGCAGAGAATCAGGACCATTGGGTGTAGAAGTTACAGGCTCACCTGCTTTACTCAAGGGTTAATGGTAAGGCAAGGAATCCATGTGAGAACAGGAAGAATCAATCTGTTTACAATATTTCAGCATCACAAATTTCAGCTAAAAAAAGAAAATATCACAACTCTTTTTTCCATTTCATCATCCCGCGAATCATTACCCCTGATGTTTGAGTGAATCAAATGTTTTCTGTCATTTTCATATTTGTCAGCTGTCTTCTTTCCAATGTTTTGGTTCCATACCAAAGAGCGACTTTTCTGATGTTGTTTCTGTGTTTGCAGATTTTTCATGCCATTTGATACAGCCTGGAATGATATTAGCTATATTGTGCTAGTAACAACTGGCATAAAAATACAGTTTTTTTTTCTAAATACACAATATCAGATCTGATAGTGTTGGCACAGATCTCAGCCACCCAGTTATAGCAGCGATTTAAATCCCCCAGTATACATTTAGTCATTATTTAAGTTGGCAAAGTTCCTCAAATGTGTGGTTGGCCTCTCTAGGGAGACTCCAATCTCTTACAGCAAGATGCAAGTAAGACCTGGGAAAACTGGGAAAGATTTTTTTTTACTTGTTTAATCCTTTTCGGTTAGGGGACAGATTCGGCAAAAGCAGAACACATTTTTTCCTTATTATGCTTATGCTGAAACCCAATTGGAAATGACTAGAGATGGGAGAACTGGCTAAGATAAAGCAAGCGTCATCACTTAGAATTAAATATTTTGTGGGGATTAAAAGTTTGGTTATTCATTATGTTTTATTTCATGAACTTCTGCACATGTACATCGCATGAAAGATCAAAATTACACCCCAATTCAAGTCATTTTTACAATGTTTTAATGCCAATCAGAATGGATTAATATCAGAAATCTCAAGAGGGAGTTTATTCTTGTAGGATTTCTAGATGAATTTTGTGAATCTGGGAAGTTTGGAGCAGCTTAAAATAATCATTTGGACTGAATCCAACACTGACACTTGTGGTCTGCACATCACTAGACATAGCCCTAGAAGAAAATAGATTAACAAAGATACTCCCGTTCACTAAATGCAAGATATTTGTTTCCTGATCGGGAAAGAGTTGAAATTCTTGCAATTTCAAATGAATAGTGACCTAATGGGAGTGCTGTATGCATTTCTTTAGTTTAAGAGACGACTACAACATTTGATAAACCATATCTAACATTTGTGTTAAACTGTGCAAAAGCATATCAGTGATAGGATGTGGTAGAAAATCTCTCACATTCATCCAGTAACATTTTTTCAATTATCAAGTCTGAAAATCTTAAATTATTTTTCTGCTATAAAGTATATTACAGTGTTTTTAGAATTCTTCTCAATGGCATCTGCTAGCAAGTAATCTCTGTGAGGAGGTCCCCAACCACCACTTCAGCTAAATAACACGTGTACAAGCACATCATGATGGCTGAGCCAGCTGACAGTAATTATGAATAATCCATCTTGCCCAGGTTTGCCTTAAAGCTAAATTTCATTGCCCGGTTTCATGGATGTGTAAAAGGCACAAAGAACAGATATGATACCATCTGCCTAGAATATGCTAAGGAGAATAGCTGTTTTTTGTGAGGCACAGAAAAGACTGTTTCATATGCCTTCTCTGGTCCTTACATTAGATCTTGAAAAAATCTGCCAAGGGCGCACACTATTTCCAAATAAATTGTTTTAAACATCTCTCAGTGGTTCTGACACTAGCAGGAGTTTTATTAAATATCAGTGGAAAAAATAAATTGAATATGGGAGAAATAATCAGAACAGTAAGACAAAAAAAAAGTCTTTAAAATTTTCCCTTTGCTTCTGACCTTTGAAATGCAGTCTTTTTAATTGCCAAAAAGCTAATTGCATGACAAAATGTAGTATAATCTGATTTGAGTAATTAGTCAAAAACTGAGCACCTAGGAGAAGTTGGCTTTTAACTGGAGGTTAAATAAAATTATTTTCTCTAAGTAGATACTTTGGCTCTTACCACTGTAGTAGCTGAGCACTGATCTTCAGAAGAGATTGCACTATTCTCTCTCTCTTTTCCCTGGCACCAAGTAGCAAGCTTAGATTTTATTCTGTTTGTTTTTTTAAGTGTTCTTGAGAAGGGTATTTGTGGGGAAGGGTGGAGTGAGGAGATTGTTTTCAGACCTAAATGCAAAATCTATGTGATCAATGGTCATTCTTCTTTCTCCTAGCAGAAAGTTCTGGGGTAAGCTCTTGTGAAAATTCTGCCTCCAATAGTCCTCCAGCTACCAGTTATGGTCAACAGTGGAATCTAGCTGTTGTAGGACAGTCATGGTCCCAGAGAGAAAGTTGATATGCCGAAACAAACACTGTATATGCTTCTAAAGTGCATGAAGTGGTTTAAGAGCCAAGACGACAAGTGATTGTCTATTGAAGATGCGAACACTAACACAGCACTGACTCAAGCATTTCCCACAGAAAAGCAATAGGATAAGAGCAGAAATTTAAGACTCAATTAATAATTTCCCTCAAAGAGGGAAAACAGATTCCCAAGCCTCCCCACTAAGAATGCTCTCCCATCCACTTTGTAGGTACTAATGTAGGGATTGGATTATCAATTCAAACTTATCTCAGTGGTCTCAAGATTTTACACGTTACTTGCCCAGTAGCAGATGCAAACTAATCATCATTTGTCATTCTTCACCCAAAGCAAAAGACTTGATTTTCCATATCTCCAGGTTTTTAACTAAATGCTGACATTTATGTCTGTGTATTTACATAATTCCATCATATTTATACTAATTCAGAAAAGACCCACATTTGCACAATATGGGAAAGCACTGACATAATGGGCAGGCATATCGATAGAGAAAAACTTTGGTGTATCGATTGTTTTATAACATAAAAAAGGTTCAGTTTTCAGTATGAAGTGGAGAAAAAAAAGCCAACCCCAAACCAACCCCAATTTTTTCAGGTACCTGCAGAAAGGGTGTTATTTTTTCATCTGCAATAGAATGACACTCAAATCTGAAAATAGTTTTACAATGGGTCTAATCTACTTTCTGAACACACTGTGACAAAGATATAACCACCACAAATAGTCAATACACACTGTTATAAAAAGTGGGAGAAAAAGTAGCAGTGCAACACTTGTATGTCACAGATTTTCTTCATTGTGCCTTGCCAGTCTAGTCCAGTTCATGTTAATTGGCCAATTAAGTCATGTTGAACTCTAACCCCATTTGGATTGCCCAAGAAGTGGACTGTTAAGAGATCCGTCTTTTTTTCAAAGATACCTATAACCATGATATAGTCCCATTCTACCACTTTTATAAGGAGCTACCTTCATCTCACAGCTACTAGTCTTATCTTACTCTTTCTGAAGGTTTCTGTTTGGTTTCTGCGACAAATCTGATTGCCATGGTACTTCAAAATTTGCATTATGAGACAGATCCACAAAAAAGACTTAGGCTCACCTTTGCAATTCCTAACTTTAAGTCCCTGCTGCCTAGTAGGATCTACAGCTGACTTATAATAAAAGAGAACACTCTTTGCTATAGCAAGATAATATATTTAATTCGTTTTAATGAGTCACGGTTGTATTAATTTAGGAGTGAGGTCTCAAGGTATGTTTAGTTCAATAAATAAGTGGCAGATGGCTGAGTGGGTTAATTTGTGCCATCCTAGTTTAGTCTTGCCCCTGACGAGAGACTTGACTATGACTAAACACCTCTTTGAAAAGCTCATATGTAGCCAAATATGTTCTGATCCCCCATGTGATAATGCAGCGGGTTTTGAAAATGTCCAGCTTTGCCATTGAAGGGCAATATTCTCATTTAATAATTGTATTCCTGCTAGTCAAGTGGTCATCTGGCCTGAAGAGACTCCACTTATTTTATGGATATTCTCTTATTTAGAGAAAGGCTATGCTTACCTACTTTTAACATCAGCTCAAGTTTCAGTTTGTTTTTCTGTAAATATTACTATACTTTGCCATTTGGTGAAGGTAAAATATGGACACAAAAGGCTCATTTTGACTTGTACCATTTACTATATGAATGACGTGAATTCCTTCCCTTTCAGTACTCAGAATGTGTTAAATTTGCTTTTCTTTGAGTAACACGAAAGCCTCGATATTACAGTTTTAATGTATTTAACTGATTAAAAGGGCTGGCATTATTTACTAAAACTTTTAGAAGCATGAGTGTTTGTAACCTGATTCCCTGCGCACACTTAAACTTCAACCTTTCCAGTAAATAGTAAGTTGAAATACCTATTATCTCTTCAGTCTCCTTTTCTTCATCTGTTTACATCTATCTTTAGTAGACTGTAAAGTCTTCAGGCAGGGACTGTATATTTTATATGTTCTGAAACGAGATTAGTGTACTTTCCCTGGTAAATAAATAGGAATAGTCACATATGATTTACTTTTAAACCAAATGATGTATTTAAATCCTCCCCCCAATGTTTAAGAAAACTCTTTCATATTGAACATCAAATGTCTTGAATCCCTAAAGACTAGATCATCTTTGTACAGTGTGCCCTGAGCAAGGTGCAACATATAGTTGCACTGGGTCAGGAGCAGCCCAGGAAGCAGATTGTGATACAGGGTCACAGTCTGTCTCCTATTCTGTCCTTTGATCTGAGGAGGACATAAAGGACACCAGGTCCATACTCAGCACAATGTAGATCGCCTGCTGTACAGGCCCAAGCTATACTGGCTAGAAGATTGGAGTATGGAGTACAGTACTCGGTCAGGTCACTATCCCCTTCTGGCCATAGTGGCAAGTAGAAGCTTTGTGGAGCTTTCTTCCTCCCTCATGCAGGAACCCCTTCCTGAGATAGGTAGCCCATGTAAGTGAGTTAGGGTTGCCTTATGCCACTTTACTCCTTTGAGAGTGCTGTGTACAACTACTGATGATCTAATCTGAGTGTTGGTAGAATGTTACATTTCAGTAGTTCCACGATGTATATACAGGGTAGGTACACTACACAATTCCTCCTCTCTCCAGAAAAAAAATGGTCTGCATCTTTCTGTCATGAATTTGCTTGTCTACAAAAGTCATTTGAGCATCTCTGAACATTATGCTTCCTCCACTTCATATTGTGATGCACTCACATTTACCTGAAAGAGTGATGTTCTATCATGAGTTCCAGAGCACAGTCTGTGGAAGACTCAGAACACAGACTTGCCCTGCCAATGAGTCCTGCCTTCATTTGTAACAGAGAGAAGGTTGTGGGGCAGCAGGAGACAAAGGAAGGGGAAGTCAGGGAAAATATACTGTTAGATCCAGGGCCCTGGATCAGCAGCAATACTTCTCTGCCTTCCACTGCCTTGGGATTTCTCCCCTACTTGGGATCCAGGCAGAGGAGAAGCCCCAAGGGCAGGAAGACAAGAGAGGGGTGTTGGGGAGATATCCCAGGAGCAGTGAAGTAGGGAAGGATGGAGGAGTCAAGACAATAATAGGAAATGAATGACTGTTCCCCTATGTTGGGGTGAAGAGAGGCTAAGTGGAATATCTAAGCAGCTGAGGAGATACACACTTTTCTGTGTGGATTAGAGGTTGACCTTTCTACCTGAAGTGATCTCACAGAGAGAGAGAGAGAGAGAGAGAGCGCACACCAGAAGAGAAGACAGGAGTTAAAAAATTGGAAGATGGGATAAAAAAATGGATTGATGATGTTTTTAAAATATTATGATTTTGAGGGTCAATCTCACAATTTTGGGGCATCTGATTCATGATTTTTGATACTTTGAGGTTGGTAATGCTGGAGGAAGGTCTACTCTTATGCATCACTTAAGGTGACAAAAAGAGACTCACGTGTTGCATAGGCCTTGTACCAACACTTACTACTAGGGACAATTTCAGCCTATATAAATAACTGTTTAACTCACTAGAAAATGTGTAGAGTTGCTTTTAAGTTGCCTTATTTGGATATTGCATTATGGTAGACAGAAATGCTATAGTTTCACTTCATAACTTGGCCTAAAACATTACTACTGGTTGAAATTGTGGAAGATATCAATCTTTGAGAAAATTTGTTTGACAAATTGGAACATCTTTAGGTTTGATGATGATTAAATGATAATAAAAGTGATGGAAAACCATAATTCTCTGAGATCTTGGCAAGTAAAAAAATCTTTATTATAAATAATATCTTGTTAGGCATTCACTTCAGGAAGACGAAACTTAAAATTTAAAATGTAATTATACAATCAACTTGTTAATATTGGCCACCAAAGAGACTGCTATTTTTCAGTCTAATAGTGCACTTAATAACAACAGCGCAGTTACTATAGAGGAATTCTTGTGGGACCTGAGATGTTGTTGGTCATTAGGACAGGTGACTGCATTTAGCTTAGCACAACTTTCACTATAATTTGTTTATTAATGAAATACATGTCATGAGGTAGAGCTGAGCAGAGGATGATAATTTCATTTTTGAGACAAATTTTGAGGTTTCAAAATTTGTTTTCATTCTGTATTGAAATGAAAAAAACCTTTAAAATGATTCTGCAAAACAGAATTGTATCAGAATGATTGTTTTCAGACTGAAAAGCTCAGGTTTTTCATTTGGGGCTCTCTCTTTCCCTCCCTCTCTACTCAGAAATGACAAGAGCAATGGTCCGTAGAAATGTCCCCACAGAGTATCTTTGCAAAATGTTTCAGCTTAATCAAAATAGCATATTTTGATTAAATTACACTTCATCAAAGATATTCTGACCATCTCTACCATTAACCCATCACAGATGTCTACAGTAATCAACTTGAACAAAAAAGTTATACATACTAAGGTCTCATTTCTACAAACACTTACAATGCAGAGGAACTTTCCAAATGTGAGTTGTCTCAGGATCATTCACATGTATAAAGATACTCTGCATGTAGATGTTTAGAAGAAAATTGACTAACCAGCAAATAGCTATCTGTACGGATATCTGTATCATCCATTAAACATCTCTAAAACTGCCAATTTAAATCTTGAAAATCCTTCTTTTGCATGTCTGTTCACTGGAAGTTTTGCAAAGGAAGGACTTTCAAGATTTGGCCAACAGGCAGTATACAGGGAGATTTTGGCAAACCAGTAAAGTGCCTTGTAAGTGTGCAGACTCACCCCTGCGGCACCTCCTGCTGGTCTCTCCAGGAATTAGCTCGATTTCCAGCTCTGGAGGGCCCCTGGCGGGCTGGTGATCCACCTGTCCTCTGGCACCCATGTCCCTCCCTGAATCAGTGCCCCTTTCTCTGGAGTGCTGCCCCCTGGAAGTAACCCCTTTCTCTTTGGGTCTCCCCTCCCTGGGTAACCTCCCACCTGTGGGGGAAAAGACCACCACACAGCTGATTTTGGGTCAGACAAGCCGAGGCACCTTTATTGTTATAACAAAAGTTACAAGTATGCATACAGGGAGAGACAGTGAGTCCCCATGCAAGAGGTAGGCTGCTCTGTCCCTTACAAATTTTACTAAGCTTATAAAGGTTAAAACCACAAAACGTTATATTGATTACACAAGTTATTTGTCTTTTTTGGTAATTTAATATTGCAAATCAGCAGGTTATTTACTGTAAGTTTAGATTGGGGTGTTTCCAGTTATTGTTTCTTTTGCAATCAAGCTGACTGTTCTATAACCCCTTAATTGCAAGTACGTATTGCAAAAGCCATGACCATATAGAATATTGCAAATCAGCAAGCTATTTCAACAGATATCATGTGCTTGGGTAGTGTTGAGCTGGTTATCTTGTGACTCCCCCCTTGTGATTTACCTTAAGCAAGTGAATATTACTATACATATTTGATTATAGCTGAGCTGGACTCTAAGGGACCCCTTGTCCCCCTCCCAGTTCCTCTTTTGTTAGTTTCATACCCCGTTTCTTCATATCTAGTTTCTCCACACCCTGCATCCTATATGCTGATAAACAAGTTTTTTTTTGAGCAGTTAGAATCTTAGCTTTTATTTTGCATTGGTTAGCTAAAGCCTGAGGCCTACATACATGGACCTGTAAAATAATTGCAAAACTTGTTCAATGAGAACCATACCATAATGGGGGGTTATATTTCTTATCACACCTCACCTCAGTATATGGCTACTGCCAGTCATTGTCTAGCCCCCATCCCATAGGGCAGACTGCAATATCAGCCTACTCATCACTGGCAAGAAGGGTTTGGACCTGCTGCCTTTGCCTGCCCCTGGGCTGCCCTCTGCAACCCCTAGACCACAACCTAAGGCTTTCCAGGCTGGAGCTCCCCAGTGCCTCAGCCTTTCTCCAGCCCTGCTCCACTCAGGTGCTCGTGCTCGTGCTCGTGCTCGTGCTCGTGCTACCTGCAGCCAGGCCCTTCTCTCTCTCAGTGCAGAGAGAGAGTGCTGAGCTCCTGGCTCCCAGCCTCTTTATACAGGCCAGCTGTGGCCTGATTGGGGTGTGGACCAGCTGCAGCCACTTCCCAATCAGCCCAGTTTAGTAGCTCCCAGCCACAACCTTCCCCCAGGGCTGTTTTAAGCCCTTCAGGGCAGGAGCAGGGTAACCACCCTGCTACATGCCTGAAACCACTATGGTGTATTGCTAAAAGCAGCCAAGTCAAAAGGCTTAGCTTAACCAAGGAAGGAGAGATGGAAGTTTTGGTGCCACAGAAAAGGCAGTGTGACCCCACGTCCTTCCTGATAAGAATTGTGTTGAAGTTGCTGATACATGCATTTTGGAAGAGCATGATGTGCCTGAGGAATGTCTATTGGAGCCTCAAGGCTGCAAACTCTGGGAAAAACCCACATCTGGTTAATCAATAATCAGAAGGAAGCCTCTTGCTTGACTATTGAAACTACTTGCTTAACCCGTTTTCTTTAAGGGCCATGGCATTCTATTACTAATGTATAAATAAGGGGTGAAAGTTTGAGGTAGGAGGACTCCTCAGAACTGGATTATCCCTCTGGATGCATCTTGTGTTCCCCACTGGTGGATGGGGTGCTGCTGTGCCACAAGAGCCACACTCAGCTTTGGTAATAATCAAGGGTTGGGCCTGTTGCAGATGTGTGTAAGTGCTTGAGACTAAGTAAAGTTTAGCTTTGAGTGAAAGCACTCTTGTGTTGTCCTGTTTGTATCAGCCATCTATCGTTTGGACGGCCATGTCTCCCCTGATTTATTTCCTGACACCACCTTGCACAGAGTAAAAGCTGACCAAGAGCTTTGGGTTGAAAACCCCAGGTAACAGAAGCATATGACTCAAGAACACAAAAGGCTTGTGCATGCCCCGCTGCAGTCAGTGGAAGCTTTGTCATTGAACTTAATAGGAGTGGTATCAGAACCCAAGAATTCAAAGTTCACTAAGAGTCACGTGGCACAAGACTGGGTAAAATCTGTATGCATTTAAAATAAAAGAGTTGCATTTTGCAAACAAACGTATTTTCAGTATAAGCTTTAAACAAATCTGCTTTGCCTGTGTCTGTACAACTTTTTAGTTTATGTTCCAGGACTATGTAGACAAAATGTTTGTCATGAACATTCATGAAGCCAGTATGACCTGAGGTAATACTGGACAGAACTTAGAGGGAAGTAAAAAAAATGGAGTTTTTGTTATGTTTTTCATTTCACAGTTATGGATGAAGTGAGCTTATAATAGCTATGAACAATAGAACAATTCCTATGTTATCACCACCTCTGGATTTCCAATGCACCATGGGGCAGATCCTCAGCTAATGAAAACTGTCTTAGGTGTCAATAAGCCTATAACAGTTACACTAGCTGAGGCTCTACCCCCGTGTCTTCGTTCTGTCTTTTCAGTTAAAAGATCTTTGGGGCAGGAACTGTCTTCATTTTTTACTTGTACAGCATTGAGCACATGGTCAATGCTAAACAAAACAGATGAAATACCAGGAGGCATTCTGCTGAATGACTTGCAGAGCTACCTGACTATGCATAGGGGGGCAGAATCTACTATGCCCCTTGAGCTTTGTAACATATGGCTGAGCAGCTTCATTAGTGGGTGCATAGGGATGTCGGAAGCATGATTCCACCAATTCTTCCTCTTCTTTTTGGCAAGTGGCTGCCAAGAGGGAGAAGATTGGTAGCAGCACATACTTTCCCACACACAGAGAGTCTGCAGTCCTAGGAAGCCCTTCTGCAGGCTCTGTAAAGTGGGAAAGCTTTTTACATCCTTCCACTTTCCTCTCCTCTCTGCATGGCAGCGTTGTGGAGCCCATGATCTAGCCCCAAATACATTATTCATAACAATTTAATATCTGCATGTTAAAGCAAATGAAAAGCTTCCCAGGAGGGAAAAGTGTCCTAGTAATGTACATTTATTTAAAATCCATGTCTGTTGTAGTAAAAGACCCCATTAAGGAAAAGTTGCCATATCTACATCTTTTTCGCATTAGTCTGAGTAATTCAATAGAAAGTGGAAAGTGGCTCTCTCGGAAAAGGCAAAAGACAAGATAGATGACTTTGGAATTCTATATAATTTGGCAGGCTAGATATATTTTCCATTCAGCGTTATGCAAAGAGGAGGTTGAGGTTAGGATCTTATTGCCACTGCAATCAGAAAGGTGCACTAGTTAATAATGTTATGGATACAGAATGTTATTTGTGTTCATTGCACACAGCTAAATATGTGTGGTAGAAGTGCAGTAATCCGCATTTATCCTAACTGCAAGCTTTATAATCAGTAGTTTCTTCCCATCTCTCAGCAAAGATTTAATAGCAGATGCTTAAGAGAAGTTTCTTACTACTATGATAGTGGGGATTATTTTTGTTTTCTTTTTTTAACCAAATACACTGCAGCATATTTATAAGAATACAATTAAAAATATGAGTACTTAAAACTAATGTACAATTGACAAAATAGATGAATACACTATATTTGGTGAGGCATTGTGCTTGCTTTTGAAATTCTGCCAGTTCACTTAGGTACTGATCTAAAGCCCATTGAAGTATAATGTGAGTTTTTCCAATCCATTGGCCTTTGGATTGGGCCTCTATTAGTTAGTTCACAAAGTATTACTATTCGCAGTATGTCAGTCAGTCATAGTAAAAAAGTAAAAAGCATAGTAAAAGCAAAAACTTTTATTTGAGTGGTACTATACATTTAGCAAATATTCAATATGCTAAGCTAAACTGTCTGACCAATGCTTTATGAAAGTAACAAACGTTTTTCGCATTTGTTTCAAGTGATTTCACATCCTTTGATGTAACTTTTTACTTTTATCTAAAAAAAATGAAAGAATTAACTGTAAAATCATGCTCTTTTTAAACACCTTGAAATTAATCTGCACTTTATATTATGTTTTGACCAGAAACCCATATACTACAAACAGCATATATAATTGCTAGATGAATAACACCCATATAATCTTTTTGAGCTACAAATCAAGCCTCCAGCCTTCAGTTACAAAAACAGGCCTCCTCTGCTTGAGCTAAAGGGGATGGTGTGGAGTTGGCAGGAATATTAGGTCTCTTATCTGCTTTATGGGCGAGACACACACTCTCACACACATTTATATTACAAGACAAAGAGCCAGCGTCTTCAGTCTAAAATACTTACAGAACCCTTATTACCATAATATTTAAGCACCTCACAGACTGCATCCTGTAAAGTGCTGTTGTAGCTGAGGCACAGAGAGATTAACCGTTCAGTCCAAGATCACACAGGTAGTCTGCAGCACAGCAGGATATTGAATCAACCTCCCCTATGTGCCAGCCTACAACCTTGATCCAGCACCATCCTTCCTCTTTAGAACCCTGTCTTCAGAATTTGCAGGTCTTCCACAATTACCCTCTGTGATGTTATTAATACAACCTGTGACCATATAGATCATTGGTGGAACCAGTATTATATATTTGCAGCAAATATTGAACAAAGATTGTAGTGTAAGTTGGCACCAATTAGGCAGGGTTGGAGGAATGGGGTTAGGCGAATGCCCCACCTTCAGGTTTTTGCAGTTGCTCTAAGTTCCATAGGATGTGGAGCTGGAGGGGCCATGGCCTAACCTCCTTCAAGCAGTGGTCCCATACAACAGCAGTACAGCTGCTGCTGAAGCATCATCTCAAAGTGACTGAAATTTGACCCAGCCATTCACCCTGCTGCTTGAGATTCAGAGTCCTAGTGGAAGAGAAGGAGATGAGCAGGGACCAGAATGGGGTACCTGCTAGGGTGGAAGTGGGAGGATGACATTTTCTTCACCCTGCAAGAAATATCTGAATTGGTTCCACTGACTCCACCTTCCTGGAACTTCATCATTTTCCTTGAAAGGCCTGATGGCTGTTCTGCCGTCTCTACTTAACAGATTTTATGCAGCATTTTTCTAATTCTCCCTATGTCTATGGAAGCAGGAATAAGTGGTTGAAGATAAGAGAGGGAAAGTGGTGTCAGGGCTAAAGTACCAAGAAGCAATTTCATCTAGGTAGTGAGTACCCTTTCTACCCAACATATTTTTTGCAATGTTCAGGAATGTACAGGTTCCATTTTATTTTAATCTACCCTTCATGAAATTTGTCTGTATTCTTAAAACAGGAAGTTCCGGATAGAAACAACCTTTGACCTGTGTCATAGGTTTCACCCCCACTCTGAACTTTAGGGTACAGATGTGGGAACCTGCATGAACACCTCTAAGCTTAACTACCAGCTTGATTCTGTCTCGGTGCAACCACCTCCCAATCTCTGATCCCTTTCTGGATAGTCTTAGACTTCTTCACCGAGTCCTTGGGTGACAACATCCAAACCCTGATTTAACACAAGGAGATTTTAAACCATCCCCCCCTCCTTTCCCTACCAATTCCTGGTGAGCCCAATCCAAATCCGGGATCTAAAAAACAGGGAAAGTCAATCGTCTCAAAAAGAAGGCTTTTATTAAAGAAAAGAAAGGAAGAAAAAACTCTGGGAGACAGAAAAAGCATTTCACAGACACCATGTACACAGATGTTTCCCCTGGGCAAAGCTTCAGTACACACAAGAATATCCAAATTTGATTACTCCCCTAATTGCACAAAGACAAGTTACAAAAGAAAATAGACATAAATCTATTTATTCCTTTCTAAAACTTACTACTCTGATAAGAGGCTGATTTCTTGACCTTTTCCACTCCAGCTGAAACTGAAACTCTAAACAAAGGAAACTTCCCTCCTTCCTTTTGAAACATCTTGTTCCCCCATTGGTTCCTCTGGTCAGGTGTTAGCTAGGTTATGTGAACTTCTTAATCCTTTGCAAGTAAAACAGGCGTTAACCTTAACTATCTGTTTATGACAACCTGTTTGTTGCTATCATTTGCTGGCACATAACACTGAACAACTATATTTTTGCATGATTCATCATCAAGTAAGAAGTCAATTATCTTGAGTTTATGGGTTCCTAATCCTTTAGTGCTTTAGTATCTTGCTTGTTCAGTACTAAACTCACATCTGCCCAGTATCTTCTCTTCCAAAATATAAAACAATCACCATCTTGTTATTGGGACAGTCAAAATAAAACTGAAGAAGGTAACACCACACAAGGTAGAAGAGTATGTACAATACTAGAAAATTAGTAGATCCAACAGTGACAGTGCATTTCTAGATGGAACACAGCAATAGATTTGAAAAGTTAAAGGCACTGATGGATGGCACAGAACAACATTGGCAATGTTTCAAAGAAGCAAGTATGGATGCAGACAGGACTAACATGGGGGCAAAAAAATTTGAGAAAGAAGAATGGCTCCAAGGAAATGCATGGAGGCTTGCTGAAGAGAGGAAAGAATTAAAGAAGAGCATTCAACCAAAAAGAGACAGCAGTGAAAGAGCTGATCTGCAACAAGACTATATGGACAAAGACAAGGACGTTAAAAGATCAGAAGAGATAAGAGCGAATAGATGAAAAATAAAGCAAGAGAAACTTAGAGATGTATATGAAAGGAGATTATAAAAAGCTTTTTCTGGTATCTAAACAAATCACATCACAATTCTTGAACCATTGTAGCATTGTGACAGCTTGAAATGGTACTAAGTTAGCCACAGAGGAAGGACAAAGAGCCTGTTGAATGGAAAATTTCTAGACTGTGGTTTACCAGCCAGAACCACTAACACACTGATAGATGAGAAGAAACAGTGGACTTACCTATATCGCTAGAAGTAATAGTCTTTGAGGAAGTAACTAAGGCTACGATAATATCAGTGCTGAAATGTTAAAAGCTGGGAAGGAAGTGATAATGAATTATATGTGCAGATAGTACAGAACAGGTTGGGAAAAGGAGAGCTGTCCTAAAGATTGGAGAACAGGTGTTATCTGCAAAATCCATAAAAAGGAGAACTAACTTATTTGTAGTCAGGGAAGAACAGGTTATATTTTAATCTGGGAGGTCATGTTCAGACCAGTTTTTCACCTTGAGAAGGCTTATTAAGAAAGGCTTAGAATATCAGCAGAAGATGGTTTTTAATTTCTTTGATTTTATGAAATCATTTGATAGCATCCACAGAGGAAGCCCTGACATATTATGGCAGGGTTCGGAAACCTTGGCACATGGCCCACCAGGATAAGCACGCTGGTGGGCTGGGCTGATTTGTTTAACTGACGTATCCGGAGGTTTGTCTGATCGCAGCTCCCACTGGCCACAGTTCACCACTCCAGACCACTGGGGGCTGCAGGAAGCAGTGACAGCACATCACTCAGCCTGCGCTGCTTCCTGCAGTCCCCATTTGGACAAAAGATAAGCTGCCAGACATACATTTTACAGATGATATAGTCATACTGGATATCAACTTGGATGGAATGAAAATACTCTTTATGAGCATAGAAGCAGAAGCAGTCAAAGTGGGACTTTGTATCCGTAGGCAGAACACCCAAATTATGGAGATAGGAGAGAATGCTATCCACACTGGCAGATGGTTGACGGAGAAGAGCACAAAGAGTTGAAGACTTTGTCAATCTTGGAAGTACAATATCTGTAAATGGTCATCTCGCTAATGACATGAAGGCAAGAATCAGCAAAGCCAGTGGATCTTCTTTACATTTGTCAAACTTCTGGAATGAGATTGTACAACTCTATTGTCCTCCCAACAGTACTGTATGCCTCATAATCATCATAGGGAAGTTGAATTTACTCCACCACCATTATTTAAGAAGAATCTTAGGAATTCATTGAAGAGATTGTCTAACCAATGTAGAAGTGTTGTACCACATGTGTCAGCAGGTTGCAGAGATGGGTATCGTGATTTGGCCATGCCATCCAGCTACACCATGGCCAAAACATAAAGTATGTCTTAGACTGGATCCCAACTAGGGGGAAGAGAAAGAATGGAGGACAAAGGATGACCTATTGCATGATGATCATAAAGAATTCTGCCATCATGGAGACAACTTACTATGGAGTCAAACATCTTGATCTGGTCTGACAGAAATTGGAAGTATCAACTGCCTCGTGCTACTAGACACAAGAGATTCTAAAGGTAAAGGTACACCTTGACCAGGAAGAACTTTTTCTAGCGCTGAGAAAATAATTTTGTTTCCTTGTTCATTTGAATCATTGTTTATACTGGCGAAAGTGACAACCATAGCTTGACTTAATGTCATTTGGGATGGTGGTTTTATGGTGAGTATGGAGTCCTTGTCTAGTAGAAACTGGACAGAGACCATCTGATGCATTTCACACAGGTCACCAAACATATGGCAATGACTCCCAGTTATGGTGTCCGGGGTGGCAGCTGAATTTGTGTCCTAGGCATATTCAGGTTTTAAATATTTTGTGACTTGACCTTAAGTTTGGGGTCATTTTGTTTCAAAAGTAAAAGAAAGACTATGTTCATTCAAAAACGGATATTTTTACTTCTGTGTATGTCACAAAAAATGTTAAATTTTGCTCGTGGTATCAAAGGAAAGCTAGTGAAAGTGCCTGAAAGAGTGAAATTTAGCCCCCAAAGTTCAGGAAGATATTCCTTTCTATACACAAATTATTTCAAAGCAAAAAGTGATGCCCTTCACATAGCTCTGTTTCTAAATTTGCTGTTAATGAAAGTGATGTGCTAAGGAATATTATATTCACAGGGGTATATGCTGCACTCCTAGGAGCAGTATTTCCAAAAGAATTTTGCATTCCAAGCATGTGTAAACGAAGCCGTTAGGGACAGACTTTTCAATGTATTTAGATACCTAAATATGCAGACAGGCACTGTGATGGATTTTTCAGACCTCACACTAAAACTAAACCAGCATTATGCCAAAGGAGACCTTGGCCCTCATTATCTTCAGAGCATGTACCAAATGGAGGACCTGCTTAAAAGGGGACTCCGATAGTCAAGAGGGGAACGGGAGGGAGTGAAGGAGAGACTGAAGGAGAGAAATGTAGTCAGGCTGTAGCTTCTGGGTCAGAGTGATGTGCAGGAGAAGGGTCTGGAGTGTGGTTAAGACTCAAAGGCCAGTGGCTCCCTCTTCTGCTTCTTCTTGTCCAAGAGGGAACAACTGGACACTGAAATCTGGACACTTAAAGTGAGATGGGTCCAGCAGATTATCTGAATTGTTGAGACTGTGTGAGCAACCCTCTGCTGAGAAGGAAACAGTGCTGGGACCATGGCCCAAACTGAAGAGAGAACAGGGAAGGTAGGAAGTGGCCTAGAGGAAGATGGTCTGTTGTATCAGCTAATAGGTCTGAGACTCTCGTCACTTCTTTTCCCTGGGGCAGGACACAATGGGAAAGGGAAGGCCTGGGTCTCCCTCCATCCTTTCTCCTCCCATGGACTAAAAGAACCCAGGCAGCACCAGGGAACCATGCACTGTAATTCAGATGCCAGGCCCTTAGATGCCATCCCAAAACAAGGAGACTCTTGAGCCATGGCCTGCCCATTAGGCCTGCTGGCCCCAAGTGAAGCCCACTAGGCTTCTACTAGAATTTTCAAAAGCACCTGATTTCAGTGGGAGTTAGGATCCTAGGTGCTTTTGAAAATCCAACTAGATTCCTATCTATATCTTTAGATGCTTAAATACCTTCAAAAAGCTGGCCATTACTCACTCTGATGTCCTTTCAATGTGAACAGGTGTTTCACTGATCCATCCCATGTTGCCAAATCACAGAGTGACAAGATAGACTGATAGACTTTAAGGTCAGAAGGGACCATTATGATCATCTAGTCTGACCTTCTGCACAATGCAGGCCACACAATCTCACCCATCCACTCCTGTAGCAAACCCTTAGCCTATGTCTGAGTTATTGAAGTCCACAAATTGTGATTTGAAGACCTCAAGCTGCAGAGAATACTCCAGCAAGTGACCCATGCCCCATGCTGCAGAGGAAGGCGAAAAACCTCCAGGGCCTCTGCCAATCTGCCCTGGAGGCGTATGGCGATCAGCTAAACCCTGAGTATGTGGGCAAGACTCACCAGCCAGCACCCAGGAAAGAATTCTCTGTAGTAACTCAGATCCCATCCCATCTAACATCCCATCACAGACCATTGGACATACTTATCTGCTGATCATCAAATATCAATTGCCAAATGAATTGCCAAAATTAGGCTATCCCATTATACCATCCCCTCCATAAACTTATCAAGCTTAGGTCTTAAAGCCAGAAATGTCTTTTGCCCCCACTACTCCCCTTGGAAGGCTGTTCCAGAACTTCACTCCTCTAATGGTTAGAAACTTTCATCTCATTTCAAGTCTAAACTTCCTAGCGTTCAGTTTAAATCGATTTGTTCTTGTGTCCACATTGGTACTAAGCTGAAATAATTCATCTCCCTCCCTAATATTTATCCCTCTGATACATTTATAAAGAGCAATCATATCTCCCCTCAGCCTTCTTTTGGTTAGGCTAAACAAGCCAAGCTCTTTGAGTCTCCTTTCATAAGATAGGTTTTCCATTCCTTGGATCATCCAAGTACCCCTTCTATGTACCTGTTCCAGTTTGAATTCACCCTTCTTAAACATGGGAG
>NC_133771.1:81208940-81212445 GCF_003597395.2 Chelonoidis abingdonii | reverse complement strand
GGATAGCTACAGAAGAGCTACCCACAATGCAACGATTCAGAAATCGACGTTAGCCTCGGACCATGGACACACAATGCCGAATTACTGTGCCTAGTGTGACCACATGAAATCGAATTTATAATATCAGTTTTATAAAACCGATTTTAGCTAATTCGATATTATCCTGTAGTGTAGATGTGGCCTTAGCTTTTACCCATCCTGTACCACTTTAGCTAAGCTACCAAAGGTAGAACTGCCTCCACCTTCAAAAGGCACCACAGCCAGAGTATTAACCAAGGTACAGTGCATTAACTTGCTCAGTTAATGCTCTTCCAGCTCATAGCTATCCCCTAGAAGACACAGTGTCTATGCTCAAGGGACAAAGATAAAAGTTTAGGTGAGTTTGTGCGTACATGGATACCTTTAATATAATTGGCTTTGCTCATGAGAATTAGAAAATCTTATTTCCACTAAACTACAGCTGTCTCTGTGCAGGTGTGCTAGAAGAAGAGTGGACACTCCTTGAAAGATGCACTTAGAATATGGCCACAAGCACTCCAGAATTCAAGGAGAGGGATTCAGCTGGGATTCCAACAGCATCCTATAGGGAACAGGGCGTAGTAGGTAGGAAAGTTGCTATTGTTCATTTTCTCACTGCCATTTACTAGAAAGTACAATGAGGCAGTGTGGTGAGATTATACAATATAACGTGGTATAACATCTAAGACTTGCCTCTCTTTGGTACACTTCTCTCAGTGCATCGAGTAAAATCATGGCTTATATAGGCATAATGCCTCCGGAAACTGCCGCACAGGCAGTATACTGTCCACACCACAGCACATCTCAGAGTGTCTGAGCCATAACAGATAATAACACATAATATTCAGTGTGGACGACACAAAAACCATAAATGTTTCAAAACGTCATGTCCCCCAAAAGTATAAATTAATGAAGGGGCTTTAAAATGCAAGCACTATATTTCAGACAGAACCTCTCTGATTCTTTTTGAGCCAGCTCCATACTCCAATATGACATATGGCTGATGCAATATTATCATAATGCAACATGTTGAATTATTGGGGCATTGCATCAGAGTGGGGCATTCAGCTCATATTTGATACTTTACTATGTCTAGTCACTTCTAAATTTTCTGTTGCTTAACAATTGTGTTTGCCCTCTCAGTATTTCAGAAGGCCCTCTAACTCTCTTGTTTGTATGTCTGTATAAAAGAGTTGCATTTTTATTTATTTGATATTTTGGGCTTCTTATAATTCATAACATCTGTTCTCTCTTTTTTTCTTTTAAATTAATACCTTACCTGGCATAGTTTTATAACATGCCATCCCCCATATATCCTTAAATGTGGTTCTGCCACTTAAATAAATAAAAAAGTTAATTTCTGAATGCAGTTTGTGATTAGATTTCAATTTTAAAAAGCAAATTAGGTTAAGATACAGGTGAGTTTTAAAGCACATGTAAATATTTTCATTTGATTATAAAAAGTAATTATGTTGACAAGCAATTATTTGAAAGTGAAAGTGGGATTATGAAAAATTAATGTAATCATTGAACTGCTTAATGGCTCTTGAAAATATGATAAAATAAGTCAGTAAGATGTCACTGCAAAGTAGAAAACACAGGGTTTGGACAAATGCAAATTTTCTGTAGAAACCAAACAATAAGATGGAGAAAACAGCAATGCTAGTGCTTTCAAACACAGGCTTCAGATGTTTGTTTTTCACATCAGCCCACAAGTGATTCATGTACATTTATGCTGAACATTCAAATCCAAAATAAATTGCTGCACATAGAAATACTCATTAATGAAAATGGGACCACTAATACTTTCTGAATATATGCCCTGCTCTGAATACCTGAGCATGGGAATCCCCAATCAACCTGGGTTTTGAGTAGTTTCCTTAAAGTATGCTCCTAGATAAGAGTTTCAATGTGAATTAGGTACCAAGGCCCAAATCTTCAAAGGTATTTAGATGGGAGTTCCCATTGAAATCAATAGGAGATAGGCACCTAAATACCCTTGAGGATCTGGGTCCTAGGTGATTTTGAAAATCCCAGTAGTCACCTATTTGCATCATTAGGCACCTAAATACCTTTAAAAATCTGGCTCAGACAGTCAATTAATGCTATAATATAGCAAAGTTTGGAACTGAAACATCAAAGAATTAGGGTAAGAAAGATGGCGCCAGGGTTATATGCATAGTGCCAGATGGCCCCTTCCTGTTAGACAAGTAAAGGGGCAAGGAAAGCTCTGTGAGGTTCTAGCAGAGTTTTCACCCAATTTCCCAATTTGGGCTGTATAAGTAGGAGCATTGCCAGCAGATCAAGGGATGTGATCATTCCCCTCTATTCGGCATTAGTGAGGCCTCATCTGGAATATTGTGTCCAGTTTTTTTGCTGGAGCACATGATTTATAAGGAGAGGCTGAGGGAACTGGGATTATTTAGTCTGCAGAAGAGAAGAATAAGGGTGGACTTGATAGCTGCTTTCAACTTCCTGAAAGAGCATTCCAAAGAGGATGGATTTAGACTGTACCAGATGACAGAACAAGGAGTAATGGTCTCAAGTTGCAGTGGGGGAGGTTTAAGTTGGATATTTGGAAAATATTAGGTGCTGAAGCACTGGAATGGGTTACCAGGGGAGGTGGTGGAATCTCCTTCCTTAAAGCTTTTTAAGGTCAGGCTTTACAAAGCCCTGACTGAGATGATTTAGTTGGGGATTGGCCCTACTTTGATCAGGGGGTTGGACTAGATGACCTCGTAAAGTCCCTTCCAACCCTGATATTCTATGATTCTATGATTCTAATGCTTTATAATCCTGACATATTTAGTCACTGGGAGATAATTAATAGATTGAGAGATTCAATAACGAAATTCATAGATTCCAAGGCCAGAAGGAACCATTCTGATCATCTAATCTGGCTTCCTATATAGCACAGGCCATAAAATTTCCCAAAATAATACCTAGAGCAAATCTTTTAGGGAAAAAACAAAACAAAACAAAACAAAACAAAACAAAAGAAACAAACAAAAACCCACCCAGGATTGATTAAAAAAATGTAAGTGATGGAAAATCCACCATAACCTTTGGTAAAATGTTAATTACTCTCACCATAAAAAAAAAATATATGCTGTATTTTCAGTCTGAATTTGTCTAGCTTCAACTTCCAGCCATTGGATAGTGTTATATCTTTCTCTGTGAGATTGAAGAGAACATAAGAACGGGCGCACTGGGTAAGACCAAAGGTCCATCTAGCTCAGTATCCTGTCTACCGACAGTGGCCAGTGCCAGGTGCCCCAGAGGGAGTAAATCTAACAGGCAATGATCAAGTGATCTCTCTCCTGCCACCTATCTCCACTCTCTGACAAACAGAGTCTAGGGACAATATTCTTTACCCATCTTGGCTAATGGCCATTAATGGACTTAACCTCCATGAATTTATCCAGTTCCCTTTTAAACGCTGTTATAGTCCTAGCCTTCACAACCTCCTCAGGTAAGGAGTTCCACA
>NC_133771.1:81154879-81208399 GCF_003597395.2 Chelonoidis abingdonii | reverse complement strand
TTTATCCACATTAAATGTCATTTGCCATTTTGTTGCCCAATCACTTAGTTTTGTGAGCTTTTTTTGAAGTTCTTTACAGTCTGTTTTGATCTTAACTATCTTGAGCAGTTTAATATCATCTGCAAACTTTACCACCCCACTTTTTACCCCTTTCTCCAGATCATTTATGAATAAGTTGAATAGGATTGGTCCTAAGACTGACCCTTGGGGAACACCACCCCTCTCCATTCTAAGAATTCACTATTAATTCCTACCCTTCATTCCGTGTCTTTTAACCAGTTCTCAATCCATGAAAGGACCTTCCCTTTTATCCCATGACAGCTTAAGAGACCATTATTAAATATTTGTTCATCATATAGGTATTTACAGATGCGATCAAGTCATCCCTTAACCGTCTCTTTATTAAGTTAAATAGATCGAGCTCTTTGAGTCTATCACTATGAGGATGTTTTCTAATCTGCTAATCATTCTCATGGATCTTCTCTGAACCTTCTTCAATTTATCAACATCCTTCTTGAACTGAGGGCACTAAAAATGGACTGAGTATTCCAGTAGCAGTTACACCAGTGCCAAACACAGAAATAAAATAACCTCTCCACTTCTACCTGAGATTCCCTGTTTATATATCCCAAGATCACATTAGCTCTTGTGGCCACATGAGAGCTCATGTTTAGCTGATTATCCACCATGACCCCCAAAGTAGTCAGGCTGTATCTTACATTCAAACCATTTTTATATATTGTTAACTCTTAATTACTACTGAACTTCCAGCTTCCCTGCTGTGCTGAGTAGACCAGATATTAGTACACTACGATACTTACTGGTAGTTGTTTTCAGTGGAATGCTAGTAAAATTACAGAAGTGTGTTTGCTAATTTGGAGGACTGGCATCAGAAAAGGGTTTATGGAAACTTAGTTCAGAAAATGAAATAGAGTGAACAAGAAGCAAAGAGAAGAGTGGAGCTTGTTTCAAAAGGATGACAGAGAGCAGTAACTCTAAATCATTTGAAGAAGAATGTAATCAGATTATACACAGAGAAAAATTTAGCTCTTCCAAGGGCTAAATGACAAAGGTACTATAATTCAATCAATACAGTTAAATTATCATATATCTTTAGAAGCATGTGTGTAATTCAGGATAAGAAATGCAATATAAATATGTGTAACATTAGTTATGAATGACAGGAAATAATAAATCCAAGACATGTTTATGGATTACATTATAGATGAGGTGGAATGTCACTGGCAGCTTTTGACTTAACAAGGAAATGTTGCAGCAGATGGGATCAGCAGGAAAAAAAACCCAAATACAAATATACAATGTGGAATCAAAATAATTAAAAAAGTTAATAAGGCAAAGAAAACTCTAAATGTGACATAATATGAAAAGTACAATGGCAATGATCCTGAATAAAGGAATAGAATTAGAATGAGTCAGCAGAATCAACTGTAGGAATTTCCATGAGGAGTTATTTTATGACTCACTAAATAGACTGTTACACTCTCCCAGAGCCATGAGGAAATAGAGGCATAGAAGTGAGATGTTCTTTTACATAATCTTACCAACTGTCCCTGGCTTCTGTTGCAGGCCGCTTCACGAAAACACCATCCAAACGAGTAGAAATCACTGGCCTGGAGTTGGGAGTTACTAAATCTAAATGACATATGGGCATTTTCACAGCTTCAGGATTGCCATATTACTGTAAGATGCCTGAATGCCTTCTGCACTGAGTGCTGAAGGAGGTCTCGGTGCACTCAGTACCTTGTAGGATTGGACTTTTAATTAAGCTGACTGATTCTGGTAGCCATAGCATAGGTATGTTAATAATATTTAGCATTTATATAATAATTTAAATCTATAGAGCTCAAAGCCTTTTACAAAGGAAGGCAATTATCATTAATGTCATTTTAAAGACAGAGCTGCAGGTACTCTGACTCCCATTCTCAAGTCCCACCTAGTGAATCACATTGCATCCCAGGCACACTATACTATCCTAGTCTATGGACACTCCCTTTTCAGAAGATTGCATTTCAAGATAACAATGGGTCATGACCGGGTTATCTAGAAAAATGACACTCAACCAAACCCTAAAGCTAAACACAGATATGGCTCTCTAATGAGGGCTGCTGCTGCCTTTGCTGCTATATAAATATAGCAGAGAGTACTATGCATTTTGTATATGTACTTTAGAGTTACAAGGAAATGTATTCATTTTTCCAGAAAAAAATGTCAGTGCAATGAGTATATATCTCAAACATTTCCACCATACCCTTAAAACTTTATAGAGACCTGCATCTAATTGTGTATTGCTTTTTGAGTTGTCAGTGTGAAAGGACATGATTAATATAGAGCTATCAAACAGTATTAGGTAAACAACTTTAATGTTGTGATTAGCAAACTTCATACTGTACATTTGCATTATATTTTATGTCAATTTTCTAAGATAATGTAAATGTCACTAATGTATCATGAAGATCTGAATGTCATTGCTGTGGTGATAGTGAAGGTCTCAGTGTCTTCATCAACTGTAATTAACTCACTTGTCTATTTGATATGATTTTGCCTTTTTCTTCTCTGTAGCTAAGAAAACTCTAGGGCAGCTTTCATGATATAAGCAATTATAATCACTATTATTATGAGTGTACAAACATATGCCAGACATCTCACAAACAGAACCAATGGCATGGTCCCTATCACAAATTTAATGTAGCATGATACACCGAGGCTCATAAATAATCAAAAAAAAAGAAGAGAGAAAGGATAATGGAGGATGAATAACACAAGCATGCACTTTCAATGTTTTTTTATTTTAAGGAATTGAAAGGGATAGGACAGGGTGTAAGCCAAACTCCAACTGATGAGGGTTTGTAAGACTCTTTATCCATCAACGGGTTATTCCATAACTGTCTAATGAGAGGTTTCTTACACTCTCATTTCATGCTTCTGCTACTAGTCTAGATGGGCCACTAGAATGATCTGGTATAGCAATTTCTATGTTTTTAAGTAAAAATAATAATGCTACATGTTTACTCTGTCAGGTAGGCACACATCATTATGATTACATTAATTTAGATTTTTTTTAAAAAAATCGTACTTCTCAGAGTAGATGGTAGAAATGATAGAACTGAGTTTTTAGGAGAAATTTGAATGAGGTAAGGGAAGTAACAGGATTGGGAGGAGTGCACCATTCATAAGAGGCAGTATGAATAAAAGTAGAGATGCTAAAGATCAGATCAGCAAACTTTGGAGGCTATAATTTTAGAGAAGTTGAGGGACACAACTAGAGTAATAGGTACTCACATTGTGTACGTGTGTGTGCACCCACAAAATCTCTATAGATAACAGGGGGTAGTCATGTGTCTGTATCTGCAAAAATGGGGAGTCTGGTGGCACCTTAAAAATTAACAGATTTATTTGGGCATAAGCTTTCGTGGGTAAAAATCCCACTTCTTCAGGTGCATGGAGTGAAAATTACACAAACAGGCATAAATATATATATATATATGCCTAAATAAATTGGTTAGTCTTTAAGGTGCTACCGAAAATCTCTTTAGGGATGATGACTCAAGCAGTTCAAAGTAATAATGTAACCTGAACCAGCTCTGGAAGATTGAAAAACAAGTATTTTTTTTAATTATTTCAAAATGACCAAATGGATTTTGTTTTAATTGGCAAAATAATGACCTCCTGGACTAGTGCTTCTGTGCCACTTCTCATATGTTAAATGAGTTCTGAATTCCTGAAAGACAGTGGTTACAGATGGTGTTGCACTAACTTTAACTGCAGCATTGTGAATACGAAGCTGCAAGAGTTAAATACTCCATTGTATTTCAAGTGACGAAATTGCAATACAATTGTAAAACATGGAAATACTACTGTTAGATGCTCTACTAAGCAAAAAAACTCCAGTTTAGTGCATCCTGAATGGAAACACAGTTCATAACCCCAATAAGATTCTCATTCAGAGACCTTTAGGTTACAGTAGCAGAAGTGGAAGTTCTTTTATCCTCCCCTTTAGCCATTATCAAGTAAAAGTGCTAATGGAGCTCAGGGCTTGGAAGGTATTATTTTCATCCAATGCATAAAAATCAGTACCTGTGCGACAGTAAAACACATTTTTCAGGCACAGAATAGGTTGTGGTTTTGGTTTCGGTTTTTCCCTCTACTATAAAGCAGTTTTTGTCTCTTTGACAACTGACTTTGGATGCAGTCAATAAGCATTGCTGGCACCAGAAGATCTCTTTCTCTGGTTCACATCTTATGGTATGACTAAAGATTTATCAAAAGCCTCCTAGGATCTTTGCAAAAAGCCTTAAGAGTGTATTGACGCACTAAAATGAAAATGTTCAGGGCTGTATGAGCCAATTGACACAAGATCGTAGAAACCCAAAGTCATTCCTATATGTTCTGTGAACAGCCTTCACTTCTCATTACCCCAAACATATTCAACATCTCAAAACCTTTCAGCTCAGGCAAATTTTTCCCAACAATATTTGTACATCCCAATTCAGTACTACAGAATCTGTTGTGCACTCAATACTGCACAGTAAAGACATTTCATTGTTGAGCATCTCCCAACCAGACTCTTCTGATTGCAGCAAAATGCAGGCCCACCACAGAAAAAATGTCTGTAAAGATCAGTTTTTAATTTTCTCCATCAGCCTAAAGGATAAAGATTGGTGCATAGTTGTCAAGTAATGGCTATTTCATGATCATTCTACTATTCCTGCTCTGGAAAGCTAACTCTTACATCAACAATGTCAAGAGTCTGCCTATATATCAAAATGAATAGTATAATATGATTTTGTTAGCCAGAGATATTAAAAAAACAACAACAAACCATTGAAAACAACTCAGAAAGGAGCCATTTTGTCTATTTTTAAACTACTTACTCAATTTACCAAAAAAGTTGAGATCATGTTCTAGTTGCTAATGACACTTAATCCTAAAATTTGAAAGCCTGAAGTTTCATTTTTAGCATTACCAGGGAAAATCACTCCATAATTGGATGCTGCTTGTAACCTTAACTATGGAATGACTGCAACTCTGCCTGTCTACGTAAAACAGAAGTACAAATCTGGAACTAAAGCCTTGGTTTTACTGCTCTGAAAGTGTAGACCTCTACCACTGGAGCTCTTAGTTTTCATGTGCCATCAGAGCACTGCAGCATTTCTAAACTGCACTGAGCCAGTGAAGAGCAAATGCTAACATGTACATTAAAGACTCTGTCCTGATCCCTGCTTCTCTTCTCTTGGACTGCTCCCATGGTGAAAAGGGGCCAGAAAGAGACCAGTTTTTCCAAGGTGGTGATTTCTCTCATGTAGGATAGTGTCCAGCTGGCACAGAGACAGTGTAATATACTCTGGGGGCAGTAAGAACACTGTGCACTGCTTACATCAGGGATTGTAGACCATAGCCAGCTGGCAGTAGTTTAAAGAAGACCTAGTCTAGAAACTCTAGGAAATGGCTCCTGCCCAACCAGTTCCCAGTGGTAAATGGGCATGGCTAAGGATTGAGGCTGGAGGGTCTGATGCTGTTTGCACTAAAGTCAATAGTAAAAAAAAAATCTCATTGATATCAATAATGATCCCATAACACCCAATGAAAATCACAGGTTCAGGATTGGGCACAAATCTATTTCCAACAAAATTCAGTAACAATTTTTTTTGATGCAACATGTTTTCTTCGAATGTAACCAGGGCATGATTTTTCAAGGTGATTTTAATATCTGAGAAATTTGAATAGAATAGAACCACCTGATTTGGAACTAGATGAGAGAGTCAACATTCCAAAATTCATTTGGAGACAATTTTTAAGTGATTGGAAAAACAGACTTTTTTTCCCTCACATTCCATAGAATATTATTCTTTACCATCGCAGTAAATTTGCCCATTTTCACTTCAGACTATTTTTTTAAGACAAAAATATAGGGGCTAAAGTAGGACTTTATGACAGAAGTTGTTGCAAATTTAACTATGAATAGGTGAATACTTCTTCATAATATATCTCAGTTGTTCATTAGCACCTCACATGTATAGGAGAACCTAGCTATGGTAGGCAATAAGATAAAGTAAATGAAGCATCAAAAAGCTGCCAAAAACAATGACTGGATAGTATATCTGGCATTTATCCCTTAGAATTGATGGATTTATGGAGGGAGGAGGAATAAACAAATTAAAACATTCAAAAATCAGTAAAATCATATACTAAAAGAAACATATTCCAAACACAATGTTCAACTCAGTACCTAATTTTTATTTTGTTGTTGTTATTTTTTAACACCAGTGTCTGGGCAAATAGAGTAAAGCTAAGAAAATTGTCCACATATAAAAATGAAAAAGAGAACACAATGAAACGATGAACCTGGTGAGTATCATGATATCAGAAAACATTATGTTCCTTAAACTTAATTACACTTCAGTGAACTAGAAAATAAGAAAACAGCTCACACTGAACCCAAATAAAATAGATGATTAAATAATTTAAAATGTGGCTGAGACTGATACACAGTTAAAAGGAACAATTAAAAAACTTAAATACAGTTTTTGAGAGGAATGAATGTTCAGAACACACAAGAACCAATCTTTGCTCACTGCAAAGTACATGTTTTTTAGAGAATAAAGTAGCACATAACTCGAGAGATTTTGGCATAGGATAAAATAACCTGATTTTATTGCCTGCATCTAAGCACCATGAATAATTGAAATTAATGATGACTGGTTGTTAGATTATATATAAGCCAGAACGATCCCTCCACCTATGATGAGGTTGTCACACTGGTAGAAAGGCGAAGGACAGCGAGGGAGCTGACCCAACCAGTTGAGAAAGAGGCACCCTGGGTTAAACTAGCAGCACCAACCCTTAGAGCTCAGATGACTGTGCAACCAGGAGATCACAGGTGGAAAAAGAGAAGGGCTGAAGGCCCACCAGAAGCCACAAAGAGTCAGAGCACTGAGAGAGAAGAGGATTGTGATGTTAGACTGCCCAAACCAAGAGACCAGAGAATGCCTAAGGCCCCATACAGATGTTATGCCTGCAGGGAGTGGGGACATATAGCTGCACAGTGTCTCAGTGCTGAGGAGCCTATGCAGTGTAACCTGGGGAACTGGACAGACCCATGCTCCCTAATCCACCTTGTGGGGGTCTCACTAGCCCCACATATGTAAACCAGACCAGTAAAGCTAAATGGGTAGAGACCACAGCACTAGTTGATTCGGGGAGTGCTATCACGCTTGTCTCAGGGAAGCTCATGAAGTGTAGTCAGCTGCTGCGGGCTAAGCGTATGGGGATAACATGCTTCCATGGGACAGTTGGTTATTACCCCACTATCTCAGTAAAAATTGAGATTCAGGGGAACACTACTGAGGTAGCAGCAGATGTAGTCCCTAAACTCCCATACCCAGTGCTCATAGGGAGGGACTTCCCAGGGTTTGGAGACTTACTTCCAGTAGGAGGATTGTAGAAAGAGGGGAACCCTGAAGTTAGTGAGGCATCCACAGTAGACTGTTAAGCCCCAGTCTTCTCTGAAATATCCCCAGATTTATTTTCCATTCCCAGACAGGGTAGAAAGTCAAAAAGGGAAAGACGGGCAGCTAAGGCCTTGGGAACCCGAATACTGACCCAAAGCCAGAGGGTCGCTCTCATAGGTAGGCGAACCAGAGCAGCTAAAAAGGAGACCACCCAGGAGGGAGAAGGACCTGAATCTGACCCCCACCCTAACGCTTGCGAACCAGTAGAGGCAACAGAGACTGGGTCCCTAGATCTTGGGCAGATTTGCCCCGGGAGAGGAAATTTTGCACGGGACCAGGCTGAAGACCCAAGGTACGACAACAATAGAAAGGAGGTGACTGAAATAGATGGGATCGCCTTGGAAGGGAAAACCCAGGGACCAGGACCCTATTTCATAATGAAGAAGAATCTCTTATACTGGGTTGCACCAGTACAGGAGCAGAAGGTACAGCAGATCCTACTACCTCAAAAACACCAGAACGCTGTATTAACTCTTGCTCATAGTCATCTTTTGGGAGGCACTTGCGGGTAGAGAAGACCCTGGCACAAGTCCTACGATGGTTCTTCTGGCCCAGAGTACATGAAGAAGTGTGGAGGTGCTATGCATCCTGCCCAGAGTGTCAGCTGCACAGTCCCCGTCCCCACCTGAGGCACCTTTAGTACCCCTTCCCATCACAGAGGTCTCCTTTGGGCGAATAGCCATGAACCTAGTGGGACCCCTGGAGAAGATGGCTCGGGGCCACCTATATATACTTGTTGTTTTGGACTATGCTACTCACTACCCAGAGGCCGTCCCCCTGGGGAACACTCACTCTAAAACGATAGCCAAAGAGCTGGTGGGGATCTTTGCCCAAGTAGGGCTACCAAAGGAGATATTAACAGACCAAGGAACCTCATTTATGTCAAAGCTAATGAAGGACCTCTGTACACTGCTCCATATACATACCCTGAAACTTCAGTCTATCATCCACAGACTGATGGGTTGGTAGAAAGGTTTAACTGAACCCTCAAGGCTATGATAAGGAAGGTGGTAAGTTGGGTTGGGGAGAAAGAACACCCAATTCTCTACCTCAGTAGGAAACTCCTTCAGAGGGAACAAAAATATGCTGTGGTGGAGAGAGAGTGCCTTGCCATAAAATAGGCCATGGAAGCATTGCGCTACTACTTGCTTGAGCGCATATTTGTCCTCGTGACCGACCATGCCCCTCTTCAATGGTTGCAGTGGAACAAGAAGAAGAACACAAGGGTGACCAGATGGTTCTTATCCCTCCAACCTTTCCAGTTCAGTGTGCAACACAGGGCAGGGAGCTGTCACGGTAATGCTGATGGCTTGTCACGTGTGCACTGTCTGGCATCCCAAGCTGCCCAACTCCTTGGTGTTGAGTAGGTGGGAGGGATATGTGACAGACTCAGGCCAGTGGGGTACAGGAGTCTGGTAGATGGCAAATATACTGGTCACTGGGTGAGTAGTTTTCTGTTCCCTGAGTGACCAGAGCAGAGGCTGCACTAGAGTAATCAGGAACCTGCTAGAACCAATTAAGGCAGACAGGCTGATTAGGACACCTGCAGCCAATCAAGGCAGGCTAATCAGGGCACCGTGGGGTTAAAAGGAACTCACTCCAGTCAGGGAGGGGATCTAAGGAGAGGAAGTGGAGGGTGAGGAGCTGGGAGCAAGAGGGGCAAAGGAGCCTGAGAATGAAGCTGTGCTGCCTGGAGGACTAAGGAACAAGCGTTAGCGCAAACGCCAGGAGGAAGGTCCTGTGGTGAGATAAAGAAGTGTTTGGAGGAGGCCATGGAGGAAGTAGCTCAGGGAGTTGTAGCTGTCATGCAGCTGTTACAGGAGGAACTATAGACAGCTGCAATCCACAGGGCCCTGGGTTGGAACCCGGAGTAGACGGCGGGCCTGGGTTCCCCCCAAACCTCCCAACTTCTGATCAGACACAGGAGAAGCTGACCCAGACTGTGGGGAAGATCACTAAGGTGAGTAAATCTGCCAAATAAGCGCAGGACCCACCAAGGTAGAGGAGGAACTTTGTCACTATGTATAAAACATATATATTTCCCCTATTCTGTCCCTAGGGAATGTTAGTTCATTGAGCTCCTCCAATTTTTCAGTTAGTTCAAAAAGTGTTACACAGCCTTCTCAGCTACATCAGATGTTCAGCATGTAAGCTCCTCTCCCTTCGCTGGGTACCATGACAAATGCAAGGTCACAGTGTTAATATTTAAGGGTCTCCATGCAATTGGGCTAAGATATTTAAAATAATGCATCTTTTTTTCAGGACAATGACCTGCCTAAACAGCTTTGTGCCTCAGAAACTATCCTCAACAGTGCAGCTCATGAGATGTGGGAAATTGAGTTTGGACCCATGACTTCAGATTCATTGCCAGAGGAGATAATGATCACTGATCTCACTGCTTTCATACACATTGTAAAATTCATTTCTTCATCTCTGTTCAGGGACCAGATCCTCAAAAGTATTTAGCTGCCTAATATCCATTGAAATCATAGGAGTGGCATGCCTAAATGCCTTATAAGGATCTGGTTAAGTGCCACTGAAAATAGCAAGGAAAAGTAAAGAAGGAAAAAGAGTTGAAGCTAAGAAAAAGGAGAAGAAGAGAAAGGTGTTAGTAGAAGTGGGAGAGAAAAGGAAACAAATTAAACAAACAAAACTTCTCCTAGCCCTGAATGGCTTGGGGCAACAGGAGAGGAAAATTGGATTACTGGACTATTGTGATTTTGATTATCTCTTGGAATGTGGGATACTGTACAGATGGGTGATGGTATAAGACTATAGGTAGATCCCTTCCATTTTCATTTTTGTACTATGTGCGCCATCTTTGTTAGCCATTTCTCCTGATCAAGAGGACAGATTATGTCTGACTCAGAAGCACATAAATGTCAATTTATCCATCAGCTAAATAAGGTCACTCAAAGACCATATGTACACTTCGAGCTTGAGGTGTGAATTCCTGCTCCAGGAGCCATACCAGTGGCTCATTAACTGATTGAGTTAGTGTGCTAAAAATAGAGCTATGTGAGGGGCTACATAGTCCTAAATCTGTACTTATAGACACATGTAATGAGATAACTAAAAGCATAGTGGCTTCCTGGAAACAACCCAACCACTGAAAACACAGACAAAACCAGTTCAGTTATGATGAATCTTGTCACTGTTTTATTACCACTCTAAAAAAATTCCAAGCACATTACAAGTAATCAGTGCCCCCAACTGTAGAACTTTTCTGCCTGTAATCAAAATATATTACCACAGGAATTCTTTGAGACTATAGAAGTTTGGTATGAAAATAAATAAGCCTATTAAAAGAGGGTCAGATCCTCATCTGGTATATGTCAGCATACCTCCATTAACATTAAATGAGCTGTGCTGATTTACATCAGCTGAAGATCTGGCCTTTGGCTCTCAGTATAAAAGAAAGTATTAAGCTTGTGAGGGCAGTACAGGAGGAGGACATGTAGGGTGCAAGCAGAGTGGAGTGGGGAAAGTGAAAAAGGGGGCAGTAGAGTGTGGAAGAAGGAGAATACAAGAGAAGAGAGAAGAATGGGGGTCACTGCACTCCCCCTCCCCTAGTAAACCTTAAGAAAATCAGTGAGATCTCAAACGCACTGCAAACCTTTGCATGTTTCTTGAAGGCTCACTCCATCTCACTGCAAGCCTTACTAAGTTTGTCTAACCCTTCCACTCTAAGTCATAGAGTGGTACAATAATTATACAATTAAGGGGCCATCTCTTTGTTTTCCCTGACAGGAAGGCCCCTAAGTATTACTGTAATACAAATAATTTAAAAAAATAGTGATAAAATGAAGGCCTGCTACTTTTTGTGATTCCTGAGAAAATGAAACTGTTTGCATGTGTGGGTAAAGAAGCACCAGTTACTAATTTTCTCAAATTGCACTATGGGTATAGATCTCAGGTAGTTTTCCTACCAGAACTATGAATATCTCTTCTGTTAAAGGTTTGAGTTTCTTGTAAGTTTAATCTTAATTCTGAATTCTTGAGTTTCTAATATTTGCAGGGAGGAGAGTTATTTGCTTGTTTTTTTACAAACTTACATCCTTGAAAAGTAATATTCACTAACCTGCTGATATGTCTTAATATTATCATAAAGAATTACTGAAAATCCCCTAAACTTACTGAGAATATTGCAAATTCTGTGGTGAAGTTTTGTTTTCTAAAGACCTGATCCAGCACCCACTGAAATCAATGTGATTCATTCTATTCAATTCAGTGTGTGTTGGAGCAGGTGACAATTTTATAAGAGCAATAACTGTCTCAGGCCTTGAGAACATCTTCTATCCTATCATAAGTAAGTCCCCAAGAAATGTCTCCTAGTACTCTCAAGGTGTTATTGCTCTGCTATACACATTAAAGCATGTTCTCAGAAATACTGATGATTTCTGAATAAAAAATTAACTTATAATTAATTATATCGTAATATAACCACAATCAAAGCTTCTGGTTTAGAGAATTCTTTAATCTTGTTCTCATTAGCAGTTCTCTGTTATGAAAGATTAAGATACACTATCAAATCAACAATCAAATTAAAGCTAATTACCTTGAAGTTAGGTGAAGTGGTGACACCTCTTGCATTCTACAAGGGAGATAAGACAATCTTGTGCCTGTGTGCTAATATCACTTGTTATTTCCATTAATTGTGGGGAAATACCACTGCTTACTAAGAAACAATAGCCTAAATTTAGTACAGATCAACATGATATGGTGCAGGAATTATGGAAGCTGGCAATATTATTCCATTAATTTATGTCCTTTAAACTGTGAATTTGGGGAAACAGATATCAAAGCCTATCATGCAGTTGAAAGGGAACTATTCATTTGCAATATGCCCTGGTTTCCTTATGGGCATAGAAAAAAGTTGAGCTTGTATATTTGACTCTTACTTCTCCTACATTGTTGCAAGTGAAAATGGTGACAGGTAAACAAATAAAAGGAGTTGCCAAACAAATTGTTGAGTTTTATTCAAAGTATTTGACAATCCCTCCCACCACCACCATGACCCCTCCTCCTGCTCCTGCTCCCTTCTTTTTCCATCTCTTGTAGTCACCTGTCTCTAGCTTGAACTGTGCCATTCGTATGTACGGTCTACATATGTGATGGTCATTTTTTCCCCCAAAATAATCCTTTTTATACTTAGAGTTACATTCCTCTATCAATATGTTGACACTTAATTAAGTAGCCTGATTTTCAAAGCTGGTAGGTGCTCATACTGAGAACTTTTGGAAATCAGAATTCTTATTTAGGCACTTAAATACAGACATAGGAACCTTACTTTTGGGCTCCCGTTTTTTTTCCCTAATTGTGGCATAGGAAAAAATGGATGTGGGCCCTCCAGCTTGGAAGGGTTAAGTCACATTTTCCTTTAAAAGGAGCCAGAGAAAATAAGTAGGTGAGTCACTATCTGAAGAGATTGCTTAACCATACTAAAAGAATTACAGCTAAGATGTAATTAAGATGTGAGGCCACCCTCATTTTGACAGTCAGTTGATGACCTCACAAAGATTATGGCAATGTTACTCATTCGAGCAGACTTGTTTACATTAAAAGAGATGAAAGGTGAAGATGTGAATAAGAGGATCATTTATTAGTTCTTACATTATCAATGCAGTTATTAGTGCCATCTCAGAGCATTGCCCTTTCTTTCCAGTGTCCCATCTCCAGTTATGACTATCCCTGAGGGTTCAGAGGAAAGAGAGTAAAACAAAAACAAAAAACTCAAATCTGAATACATTTGGGGGAAAAAATCAAATCTCTTCCTGACCCCTGCAGGTGATGGGCAGAAGCTCTGAAGCATGAGTTGTGGGAACATACAACAAACTGGAAAGTATCCCAAGGGCTTCCAAGCCCAGCCCCCTTCCTTCCCTCTTTCATATAATCTAGGTGTCGATACTAATACAATTGTTTGCCTCCACAAGTCCTGTTGGGAGGCTGTTCTCAGAACCTCACTCCTCTGAGGGTTCAAAGCCTTCTAGTTTTCACACTGAATTGTTCATGGCTAGTTTATACCCCTTTGTTCTTGTGCCAACATTACATGTCATTTTAAATAGCTCTTCACTCTCCCTGATATTTATAGAGTGTGCTCATATCCCTTCTTCTTGCTAGGCTAAACAAAGCAAACTTTTCCAGTGTCCTCTCATAAGATAGGCCCTCCATTCCCCTGATCCTCCTAGTAGCTCCTCTCTGCACCTGTTTCAGTTTCAATTCATCTTTCTTGAATATGTGTGACCAGAATTGTATACTATTCCAGAGGAGGGGTTAACAATGCCTTGTACTGTGGCATTAATACTTCTCTATCTCTACTAGAAATGCCTTGCCTTACACATTGTAGGATTGCATTTGCCCTTTTGGCAGCTGCATCACACTGGTGGCTCACCATTATCCTGTGACTGACCAACACACCCAGGTATCTCTCCTCCTCTTTTCTATCCATCTGATAAACCCCCAGTTTGTAGTAGAAATTATTTTTATTAGACCCTAAGGACTTGAACTTCGTACTGTTGAATTTCATCCCATTTGTGTCACTCCAGTCCTCACCATCATCTGGAACTTCCTGTATAATGTTCTGATCCTCCTCGGTATTGATGCCTCCCAACAGTGTATCATCAGCAACTTTCATTAGCATGCCTCTACTTTTTGTGCCCAGGTCATTCATAAAAATATTGAATAAGATTGGTTCCAAAACAAATCCTTGAGGAATTCCACTAGTAACTTCCCTCCAGTCCAATAGTTCATCTTCCAAAACAACCTGTGGCCTTCTGCTTGTTAGCTTGTTCCTTGTCCACCACTCAATTCCTGGTCTAATCCCTATCACCTTGAATTTAAGTAAGAATTTCTCATGTGGTACAATAGCAAATGTTTTACTAAAGTCCAAGTATATTAGTTCTACCTCATTTCCCTTATTTAAAAAAAATCAGGTATTTTCTCTAAGAAGGAAATCAGATTAGTCTGACATGGTCCACCTTTGCTTAACACATGTTACATTACATCCCCTTGTCCATTTACCTCCATAAATTAAATTATTTGCTCTTTCACAATTTGTTTCAAAGTTTTGCATAAGACTGATGACAGACTTACAGGTCTATAATGGCCCAGATTACAGTTTTCCTTTTCTTAAATTTAGATCGGACTTTAGGTATTATCCAGACATATGGTATTACCCCCCAATAGCTAGTATTATTAAACATTCTTGCTATTAAACATTAACAATCTCATGTGCTAGTGCTCTCAGTATTCTGGGAGGGAAATTGTCCATTCCCCTGGATTTGACCACTTTAAGCTTTTTTTATCCACAACAACATAGCAATGACATGTTAGTTATGGTTGGGAGAAATGAACCACTTTAGCAAAGTTCAGAACCCCTCAGAACTTTGTTCTATCTGTATAACTAACCTTGAAGCAGATATCTAAGATAGTTGGATACTTTTTTCCTTACTCCCAGTTCTTCCTTCTGCTCATGACTGGAACCAAAATTATTAGCATATTATCAAACTATATTTTCTCACAGCTCCTCTAGGCATATCAAGAGAAAGTGCCAGAAATGTTGTGATAAACACTGTTAATGTGAGCTCTGAAGTCTAATACTAGGGACTGATTTAGGATAGTTCATGTAAAAATCCAAACTTTTAGATGGTTAGATTTTGAGTTTCACCAAACAGTAGGTCATCATCTACTAACTTTCAGATAGGATGGAGCATGATGCTGTCTATATTTTGACCAAACTGAAATGACTTCAAACTGGAAATGACTTCAAACCAGGAAGGCAGCATTCAAATCCAATTCAAATTTAAGCAAGTTTGGGGGACAAACCAGAACGAATGCTTAGTTTTATAGTTAGATATTGGTGGACAAGAGCCTTTAACCCAACAATAGCTAATTGTCTGATGGTTAGGGCCCTCAGTGAAAATCTAGGTTACTCAGGTTTAAGTTCCTGCTTCTGCCAAATTCCACCCTGAGACTTGAACCTGTATCCAATAATCACCTCACTTGGAATGATAATCTCATTTTTCATAGGATATCATACATGTGCCTCTCTAAAGTAGGCATTTTTTTTCAATCCAAACACAAGAAATAGTAAACTAGAGACCTGTACTCTTTAAAAGGGAAAAATAAGGTTTCAGTGCATATAAACTTAGTGTTCTGATATACCTTTCCCTTTGCTCCCAGACCTCAAAGCTGATGTAAATATTTATGTTTGAGTATAGTTGTCATATGACTTATTTACTCCTAGAAACAGTGTTTGGTTCTTAGATGCAGTTGTTGCCATGGCATTGCTGGTGAAGGACTGTTGTGAAATAAATACCTTGTGAAAGGCCACAGCATGTTAAATCTGCCCTTGGGTGAGAATAATGTATATATCAAGAAGTTTGGTTTTTCCTTCTTTTTTTTTAAGCTTATTTTCAGTAACTAGCACACTGAAAACATTGAGCCACAGCCTTTTAGCTTGCAGGCATTTTTCTCTTTTGGAGGATGTATCTCACATTGCAATGTGAAATCTATCACACATATAATAGTAGCATAAATCATTTCCCATGTTCATGATATACTGAAAGGTCTCATGTCACACAAAGTCCATTGTCTACATACATGAAAACAATTAAATTTGCACTAAGGCGCAGACATTTAAATACACTTATTTGACATTTCTTCTGCATTACTTTTTTGAAGGTCTGATGTGCCCAAATTCAATTTAGTTCCTTTTTTAAAAGTAGGGCTCCTTATCCTATTCATATCATGCATAAATGTTGGCTCAATGAGGCTATTATGTATATAAAGTAACACAATATAAGATCATGTGTTGCTCAAATTAGAGTGCCCATTCAAACAACAGATGCAGTGAAAAAGGATGGAGATCTGCAAATTTACATCAGCTGAGGATCTTGCTCAACATATTTAATAAAATGATCTGAGATTGCAGGCTTTCCATCATAATTCCAGCAACTTTGCTTTAAGCACTAAAAATGACTAATTAAATATACTTCTGAACTGAAACCATGGTTGCAATGTACAAATACTCATTGTAATAGTCAAAATAATTCAGAATAATTTCTGAAAGTCCAAATCTCAATTTTCAAGTTAGTTGCAATATTTATTACAGTTCTGATCTTCATTCTAATAATATTGCATCCCTTGAACCAAAAATCTAAACTAATGATTTAGCATTCTAAAAGTCTGAAGTTAAGTATACTGGAACAGATGTTTTGATCTCTTAGTTATATCCTATTATGCCTATAGGAAACAGTTATGAAGATGCATAGCATGGCTTTCATTTTCAGGATGCTTAAGCCTGCCAGAAGCCACCAGAAAAAAATGTTTTATAACATCCTTTATTCCTGGATATATGCATGAATTTACTAGCTTTTGGAAAAATAAAACAAGAACAGTTGTATTTCATTTGTAGTATTAAAAATTGCCCATTTGAAATAATATCAAAAGTATCTTTATGTCAAGGATGTGACATTGTAAAGAGTAGCTTTCTGCTGTGAAGATTGGGAGAGTCAGGATGAATATGATAATATTAAAAATAATCCATATCTCTAGATTAATGGCTGGTTATTGATAGGAATGTTTAAATTAATAGGTCTATTTCTGCAGATACTAGACATTCACTAGGATTTAGAAAGGTCTTCATGTATACCCCTTTTAGCAGCTTGAGTAATATGAACCATTTGTAGCCTAAATGTATATTGATCTGGTCACAGGATCAGAAGAATTTGTGACCTGCACCTAAATTGGCAGAGATATTAGACTGAAGTGCTTTTTATAACATGTGAGAGAGGTACTGCTGGACCTAATTATCACTGATTTTGAAAAATATATATATTAGAGATCTTTGGGTCCAAGAACCACTTGGCAGTAGCATAATACAGTGATGTGAGTCTTTGATTACTGAACAAAAACAGTCAGAAAATAACTTTAATGTGTGAAAAGCTGATAAAGTGAATTTTTTTAAATAGTTGTAGATGTACTCAAAAAGATTAACTGGAAAAACTATTGTAAGGGTCAAGACATGCATTCAATATCATTCTACTTAGCACACAGTGCAGATTTATCCCAGTTTTCAAGAAAGATGGTAGGTACAAAAACAGTCATCCTAGATTACCAGAGATGAAAAGTATGTTAGCCAAAGGAGAAAAATCTTTATAAAAATGGAAGAGCTGGGTAAAGGAAGAAGTGAAGATTAGGATCAATGAAATGTTTGGAGCATGCTGAATAATAGTCAAAGCAAAATATGACAGGTTTGTACCTGAAAACATTAAGAAGAACAATGAATTGTCTTTGGAATATATTAAAAGAAAGCAGGGAGAAAGGTTATCACAGAACTAATAAAATATCAAGCAGAAGGAACATCAAGGGGAGGGATAACTCAGAGGGTTGAGCATTGGTCTGCTAAATCCAGGGTTGTGAGCTCAATCCTTGAGGGGGCCACTTAGGGAGCTAGGGCAAAATCAGTACTTGGTGCTGCTAGTGAAGGCAGGAGGTTAGACTCAATGACTTTTCAAGGTCCCTTCCAGTTCTAGGAGATTGGTATATCTCTAATTATTACTTTTGTGTGAGGACATAAACTTGGCTAAGAAACTGAGTAAGACTCTCAAAGGTGTTCACGTTAGAAAATGATAAACGCTTCCAAATCACTATGCCATGAGTGTTCACAGAGTTAGAAGATAATGATATAACCAGCTAGTTTTGTGGTCACAAAACTTAAATGTTTAAATCAGAAGAAATTGCTGGGCTCAAGTGGTTTATAATCCAGACCACAAAAGGGATTGTTAGGAGGAGCTCAGAACCATTTAAACATATATATTAGAGGAATAAGGTAATGCCAGATGTTTGGAGCTTAGTTCATGTCTTTCAATAAAGATAAACATTTGAACCAGGAGTCTATCATAAAGAATAAATTGTTAGAATGTATTGAAGGGCTAAGTAACACTAATAAACAAGAACTGTTTCGGTTTTTAGAAAAAAGATATCATGCCAAAAGAAAGTTGGGCTAAATCATGAAGTGGGAGTTATTTCAACATAGCTGATGGCAGAATTTGGCCTTCACTAATGAGCGAATACTTTCATGAATATTTGAGTAATGAACTCCACTAAGGGTTCTGTTATTGCTATTGATTTTACATGGAAGATGCTCAGATACTATGGTGAAGGGCAACAGTAGACAGAATGGGCAGACAGTGTAATGGCCATACTCTTAATTATCACCAAGAATGACTTCAGAGCCTGAAGCTTGAGCTAAAGAACTAAATTATCTAGATAGGAGCTGTAGCAGAGTCAAATCCTGTGTGAATCAGGCATAAATGGGGACATGTAACACAGCCAGATTACAGTGCACTAGTATGAACTATAATTTGCAGAAAATTCTTGATAACAAAACTCCATTTGTTCAAATGTTCACAAATAAAACTGGCTGAATACATTTTTGACAAAGAAAAATGTACAGCTATTCAACTAGCTATAAACAATGCCTCATGCCGTTGGCAAATTATGAAGTGCAAATTTTACAATTGAATATACATTCTGAAATTAAATTTGGGGGGAAATTGAGCACTTGAATAAAAGAGTTGTTTTTTTCAGAATAAGTATCACAGTAAAACTTAAGCACTTTAATTTCCTGAAAAGCAAAAGCAAAAGGAACATTTACAAAGTTGCAGTGAAATTTGGTTTCAAATCAAAAGAGAATATTTGCGAGTATCTTTTACCCCATTATTCAAACTGTTCCAAAAAATGCAACGTTTAGGTTAAGTATGCAGAGGCTGGTTTTGTTTTTAGTTTTTTTCCTTCAGACTGTAATGAAGAGTTGGGATTTTTTGCCTCTGGAGGCAGTGGCAAAATTCAAATTATTTGGACACACAAAAAGTAAAAAGGAATGGACAATTATGATGGTATCATTGAATCTAAAGAAGGAAAAGGCCAATTAGGACATCTATTATATCTCACTGCTAATCAAGGAATGTTCTCTACAGTGTTTTTTTTTTGTTTGTTTGTTTATCAGTTTACTTTAAATTTGCTAGGAGCTGGGACTTCTACCATTTCCCTTGAGGCATCATACTACAACCCAACACATCTCTGTCAAGTTTCTGCTTATATACAGGCTAGATTTCTTTTCTTAAATTCATCCATCTACTTATACCTTCTTTTTCACGTGAACAATTCCGCTTTCCTTTATGATTACATCTTTCAGATAGCTGTAGGGTAATATGACCACCCAGTCATAGCTTAGCCAGATATAAGCCCAGACAAAAATTACATTAACATGGAGATAAAGTTGAGAATACATATCACAACTGAGGCTAAGGAACATTACAAGGATATTGCAATTGTCCCCAAACCAAGTGTTATAACCCCTGAAAATTCAGAGTTAATATTAAACTTAAAACATGTTTAGGTATAGAAACGCACAATCATGACAGTCAAACAACTTTAACACTGTGTTGTCATGACACCATGTCATAACTATGTGGTTATGATTAAGGCATTTTAGGTGTTTGTGATAATAGATGAGAAGAACTTGCTTTTTAAAGACACATTAGGTTGCTTTTTTTTTACCCCCTCTGGGTTACTACAGAATGACATTAAGGTTGTTTGGCGGATAGGCTATATTCTCAGTATAAAATGAAGTGGTCAAATCCCTTCTTTAAGTATAAAGCTCAGTTCACCTTTAACTATAGAGCTGTGAACAACACTTCCAGCATAATACTTCATTCTTTCACCCTTTACTGAGGCATAGTCTACACTACGGAGTTAGGTCAACATAAGGCAGCTTACATCACCATAATTATGTCTGTGTCTATACTACCAGGTCCCTCCCGCTGATGTAACTAGCCTGCTATGTTGACTTAATTACTCCACTTTCGTGAGAGGCATAGCACTTAAGTTCATGTTATTAAGTAACTACAGTGACAGTGTAGACACTGAGTTGCTTACATTGACTTAAATGGCCTCCATGATGAATCCCACAATGCCCACTCTAACTGCTTTAGTCATCGTTCACAGCTCCTCTGCTGAGCAGCCAGGTACACAGGAAACAGACTCTCCCCTGTTAAAAGACCAGAAAATTTTGAATGTCCATTTCCTGTTTGCTTGGCATGGAGAGCTCACCTGCCCAGCTGAGCAAGCCAGCTCCATGCGCCAAACACGCTCCTGCCTAGAGTATACAGGAGGTGGTGGATCTCCTGGGTCTGTGGGGAAAAGTTGCTATCCAGGCACAGCTCAGATCAAACCATAGAAATATGAACATCTATGAGAAGTTCCCTCTGGGCATGGTGGAGAAAGGCTACCAGTGGGACCCACAGCAGTGCCTCATGAAAGTGAAGGATCTGAGCCAGGCATATCAGAAAGCAAGGGAGGCTAACAGTCATTCTGGTAAAGCACTGCAGACATGCCACTTTTATAAGGAGTTGCAAGCTATACTCTGTGACAACCCCAGTACCACCCCAGGAGCCACGTGGATACCTCAGAGAAGTCAGAGTCACAGGCCACCGCAGGCAACACTGAAGAGGAGGTGTTAGATAAGAAAGAGAGGAGGAGAATGGAAGACAGACGAGCAGGAGATCCATTGTCCCAGGATCTGTTTGTAACCCTAGAGCCATTCAGCCAGTTGCAGCTCTGCAGCATGGCCAAGCATGATGTCGGGGGAAGGAACCTCTGGTGAACATGCAATTTGCATTAATATTGTGAGGGCACATGTTCTCATTTGTTATTGTTTATTTAACTAACCAGTAGAAGTAGAATGGCTATCTGCTTCTCCATGTCTGAGGAAACTTTCATGGAGGTAGTCTGCAATTCATTGTAGAAAGATTCGGGGAAGGACTGGCTTATTTCTTCCACTGCAGTAGGACTCCGTCACATGCCACTCGAGTTTTAATTCAGTAGGCATCATCACAGTCCACAGTATAGCAGCATACAGACCCGATCTGTATCAGGACATGTGAAGCAGCTGTTCCCTTTATGCCTCTTTTACCCTCAGGAATATGATATCAGCTAGGTCACCTATGGGAGACGGTAGTCGTATTCATTTTAATTGCTTGAACAACAAACACTAGTGCCTGTGTGCCCCCCTCCCCCCGTCTCCTCCCCGTGATAGGTCATCCTTTTCTCTTCTTCCCGGAACTGGGGAGGGGGGAAAATGGGGAAGGGTGCCAGAATCCAGGGGGATGGCCGCCTACTGTTCAACATGGCCTTAGTTTGGGTGGCAGGAATTGGTGTTCCCTCGCCCACCGACCGAACTACAGCTATGTTACAAAGGGGAGGGGGCATGGCCACCTGGTCATCCCTGTTCTGCTATGGGTTTCCCCCAACTTTAGCAGAAATTCTGGCATCCTTGTTGAGCTCAGCATGGCTGGGACAGCAAACCAATTCAATAAATACCTTGTAAAAATGAAAACATTCTGCTTTACACTTGCATTGATTTAGGAGAGTGATTTTTTTATAGCAAGTCTGCACTGAACACTGGGCTTGCTCTGACAATGGTTACTTTGTGCTTTTCATGTTTTACAGCTGAAAGTGTGTGGCCTTTGACTCTCTCTCCATACCGGCGAAGAAGTTCTCCCAGATAAAACAAAGACAAAAGAGAATATATGATGACATGTTTAATGAGTTAATTCACACTTCTGGTACAGTGGGCAGTCCACTCAGATTGCTCAGTGAGAAAAAAACGGACACAGACGTTATCAGCGGGACAAAAGTTCAGGGGAATGAGTGTGGCACACAGCAGAAGATGACTGGGATTCTGAAGGAGCAAACAGACATATTGAGGCATCTGATTGATCTTCAAGAGAAACATCTTGATGCTCAACTCCCTCTACAGCCCATGAAGAACAGCATTCCAGCGTCATCGTACTCCCCAACTCACACACATTCCACTAGGTATGTCGGGGGCAATGCAATATCCCTTCCACTCAACCCCAGGGGAGGGTGCACAGAATCACAGCTGCACATACTCTGATGTGTGACAGGCAAGGCCAGTGTGTTTTTAAACAGAAAATGAATGTGCTTTCCCTCTCCCAGTTGTATTCCCTGTTAATTCTAAGGGTTTATTTCTGTGGCACATATTTCTGTTTCTATGTATGTGTGCAATATATATGTGTATTTCTTGAAACTTAAATCTTTATTACATCAATCCACAAGGAGAAAGGGGAGGTATAGAGAAACTAAGGCATTGAAAGTGAATGTAAATTAGGTCACACAAAGCCAGAGCTGTGGATAGAACCCAGGAATCCTGGCTTTCATCCCCTCCCAGCTCTAAGCAGGAGTTCACAATCCCCTCGCTCATGGAAGCCTATGTGGTGGCCCCTGTAAGGAATGAGCTGGTGGGTCTCAACTCATTACCTGGGCTCTCCACACAACAGGAGAAGATGAGCACTGAGCACCCAGGGACCCCAAGGCAAAAGGATGCAGAGCCCAAGTGCAGTCACATTGTGGTGGGGACAGGCACTTGTCCAGATGTAGCAAGGTTGTAGAATCTAGTGGTTCGAGCAAGTGGGGGCTGTTGGAGCCAGGGCTCCTCAGTTGTCATTATGCGGGTATGGGATGATGAGCAATGGCTGCAAACATGTCTAGTGGTTGTAGCGCATGTGGGCTGGGAGTCATTCTCAGAGCAAAGGAAGAGGTGGATTTCTAAGCTGAAATTACTACACACACAGCAGTCACAGCCAGGTTCATACTATTGGCAGACACAACACAGAAAAGCAACCCACATGACTGTGAGTCATTCATAAAATGGGTTTTCAAAGCCTCCCTGAGCCACGTTGCTCCACACTGAGCTCTTATAGCTCTGGTGTCTGGTTGCTCAAAATTAGGAGATAGCCTAAACACCTCCATGCCCCACCCCTGTGGAAACTTTTCTCTCTTTGCTTCACAGATATTATGAAGCACACAGCAGGCAGCTATAACCATGGGGAGATATTTTTTCACTGAGGTCTAACCTAGTGAGTAAACTGTGCCAGCAACTCTTCAATTGGCCAAATTCAGCCGGACATTCAGCTGTCATTCTGCACTTGCTGAGCCTATTGTTGGAGCACTCCTTGCTCTTGTCCAGGTGTCCAGTGCACAGCTTCATGATCCATGGAAATAAGAAGTAGGCTGGGTCTTCCAGGTTCACTACTGGCATTTCACCATCTCCAAGGGTGATTTTGCGGTTCAGAAAGAAAATCCCTACCTGCAGTTTTCTGAACAGGTCTATGTTCTTAAAGATGTGTGCATTGTCCCTCTTCTTGGACCATGTTGATGTCAGCAAAATGGCCTGGTGATTCATCAGTGCTTGCAACACCATAGCAAATAACCATTTCAATTTATGTACTGGGTGGCAAAGTAGGCTGATGCCAAGATAGATGACATGCATATCCCTATCACCCCACGAGTTACGGAATCCCATTGTGGCTAAACCATCCAGTATGTCCTGCACATTGCCCTGAGTCACAACCCTTCTTAGCAGAAGGTGACTAATGGCCCTGCATACCTGGATCACTGCAACCCCCACAGTGGATTTCCTGGTTCCAAACTGACTCCTGACAGACAGGTAGCAGGCTGGGGATGCAAGCTTCCAAAGAGCAATCGCCACTTGCTTCTCTACTGTCAGAGCAGGTCTCACTTTAGTGTTGCTGTGCTTCAGGGCTGGGGCAAGTTCTGCACATAGTCCCAGAAAAGTGGCCTTCAACATACAAAAGTTGTGCAGACACTGGACCTGCATAATGATGTGATCCAATCAGTCAGTGCTTGTTTCTCAGAACCAGAACCTGCACTGCACCATGGTCTGCTGCTCTGTGACAGCCAACAGCAACAAGGAATTGTTTTGTTCCATGGCTTCCAGCAGGGCTGTAAAGAAAGTTGCCATGCTCTGCATGGCAGTTCCTCTTGTTGGCTCTGGAAATACTACAGAATGAGGTGGGTAGAGTTTGCAGTGCTCACCACAATAGTGCAAAGCTGTGTGAGAGCCATGCTTCTCTACAGATGGGGAAAAAAAAGACATAAAATATTGTGGGACTGAGATGAAATCGGGGAGGGAGAAAATTGACTCATGAGACGGTCAAGCCATGTTGCCAGTTACCCCAGTGAGAATGCTTTGCTCCCATGAGCTATTGCAAGCCCTTCCCAAAAACCCCTGTGGCAAGTTGCACTGTGGGATAGCTACCCACAGTGCACTGCTCTCTGCATCGATGCAAGCACTGTCAGTGAAGATGCACTCCACCAACACAAGGAGTGTGGTGTGGCCATGCACAATTGACTTTATTACTGCACTGGCTGTATGTTGACTTAATTTAAGTCAACTTATGTTGATAGTGTAGACATGCCCTTATAAATCAATCTCTCCTTCACTCTGGTCATTTTTGCAACTCTTATCTGAATTCTTGTTTCAGTTTGTCAACATCATTTTGGTAATGAGTTGCCCAGAACTGAACACAGAAGTTCTCAGAACTGAAAGCAAAATATATTGGACATCAGTCATACTACAGGATATAGATGAGATTTGAAATTGAATTATAGTGATTCTTGCTCACATACACAGTTATAATGATTGTCAGATTTGGAATGGGAAGAAGTTTCTACCCCCTCAGGACAGACTTGTAGGGAAAATAGGTGGGTTTGCATTCCTTTGATGCACTGGGTAGGGATCATTCATTACAGTGGGTGGGCATATCACTTTTCTTCAGTTGCCAGGAACTTGCATTGCTTACTTTTAGAATTTTCCATTATTTTTCTTCTATATTTCTTTGTCACATGTAACACAAAGTAGCAAAATAAATGCTTCTTTATTTCAATGTTTACTCCATTAGAATTCAGCACTCACAGCAATTACAGATGGGAAAAAATAGTTATTATCTATGGATTTTCATATTCAGAATGAGACCACTGAAGAGCAGCCCAAACTTCAAAAGTTATTCAAACTTGTTGGAACCCTTTTAATACAATTTCAGTTGACATGTAAGAATGAAAAAGTAATATGATTATAATTATGATAGAAGAGTCATGCACACTACTGCAGCAGATAGAGGACCACAATTTTGTACAATGATGCAGCTATAGTAATTGATCTGTTCAGTCTGGGTTTAGTTTAAAATGGCAATTATTTTCTGAATGTGTGATTTGAGTTTCTCAAGCTATATTATAGTCCTAAATGTTTCAGGACTAGAAAGATGCACTATTGCTGTCTTTTCATGGAAGGTGGGAGGTGCTGGAGAACCTCCAGGTTTTATGGGGCTTCTCTCCTGCCCTCCAAAGACATGGCCCTGCTTCTGGCCCCAGCTCTGGGGGAGGTGTGGACAGGGGTAAGGGGCTGGCTTTCAGCACCCCCACTATTAAAAATGTTCCAGCACCACTGATGGAGGATAAAAAAAATGCATATAAGAGCATTTTTACATTTACATGGATGGGTTCACTATACTGCAAAGCAGGTGTTCTCAATTCCCCCTTTTGCACGCAATGGACTCAGAGACAAACTGATTATTGCTTCCTTCTCACAATGTTTCATTCTCTGGATTATGAGAAAGTGCTCTGCAAACCACAATTTGTAAACAACAGCTGTAAGTTGTTAGCGAAGTTGCCATAGATAATTAAGGGGAAGAAGGGATGCAGCTCAGGATGAGTTAAAAACACATCAGAGATCTTCTGACCAATTTGAATGAATTCAAATCAGTGAGGCTGGTTGCTATTCATTTGAGGATACTGAAAGAATTAACTGAAGAAATCTTGGAGCCACTGATAATAATATTTACAAACTCATGGACGACAGGAGAGATCCTGGAAAACTGGAAAAGAACTAACATAGTGCCCATCTTTAAAAATGGGAAAAAGGAGAAGTTGGGGATAGATTAGCCAGCCTGACTTCAATACTTGGGAAACTACTATCACATCCTTGTGGCCTGCCACTTCCTGCAGTTCCAATTGGCCGGGAAGGGAGAACCGTGGCCATTGGGAACTATGGAGGGCCGTGCCTGCAGATGGTCAATGTCCACAGAATGTCTCACAACCCCAATCAGCTACCTTGATGGGCTGCATGTGGTCCACAGGTTGCCCTTCATCGTACTAGAGCCATGTATAAAACATTTAACTTACAAATACCTGGAGGATGAAAGGTAATCACTAGCAACCATCACTGATTTACCAAGAACAAATCATGGCAAACCAACTTGATTTTCTTCTTTGTTAGGGTAACTAATATGATGGATGGGGGAAAGCAATGGACATAATACACCTGAATGTCAGCAAGGTTTTTGACACAGTCCCACATGATAAGTAAACTGGAAAAAATGTGGCCTCGACACAACTACCATTAAATACATAATTGGTTAAACAACCACAAACAAGGAATAACTATTAATGGAATGATGTTGGATGTTGGGAGGCAGGTGGGAGGGGTTCCACAAGGATTTCTTCTGGATTCACTATTGTTTAACATCTTTATTAATTACCTGGATATAGGTATTGAGAGCATGTTGACCAAGTTTGCAGATGCACAGAGGCTGGGAGGGTACCAATACTTGGGAGAATAAAGCTAAATTTCAGAGGGATCTTGATAAATTGGAGAACTGGACTATAAAAACCAAATGAAATTCAGCAGAGACAAATGTAAGGTTCTACACTTATGGAAGAAAAAACAAATGCACAAATACAGACTAGGAGAAAACTGGCTGAGCAGCAGCATAGCTGAGAAGGATCTGGGAGTTGTGGTCAGAAATGCAATGCTGTTGCAAAACAAGGAAATGCAGTTCTAGACTGCACTAACAAAGGCATAGCATGCAAATCACAGGAAGCAATAGTACTCAGGGCTAGTTAGGCCTCAGCTGGAGAACTGTATCCAGTTTTGGTCACCAATGTATAGAAAGGATGTAGAGAAACTGAACAGAATCCAGAGGCAAACAGCAAAGATGATCAAAGGGATGGAACTGAAGCCAGATGGGCAAAGGTTGAAGGAACTGGCCATGTTTCCAGTTTAATTTGGAAAAGAGGAGATTAATGGGGGAGGTGATAGTGGTCTTTAGATACTTGAAAGGCTGTCATAAAAAGATGGAGAAAAGTTGCTCTCTTTTGCCACAGAGGACAGGACAGGAGGCAATGGGTTCAAACTACAGCAGAGCAGATTTAGATTAAATTTCAGGAAAAACTTAACTGTAAGAAGTAAAAAATTGTAAGACAATGGAATAGGCTGCCTTGGGAGGTTGTGGAAGCTTCTTCATTGGAGGTTTTCAAAAGGAGGCTGGATCGCCATCTGTCTTGGATGGTGTAGACACAACAAATCCTGCCTCTTGGCAGGGGGTTAGTTTCTTCTAACACTATGATTCTATGAAATGATTATATTTAAAGCTGGGAATGCTATTCATAAGGACTAATGTATTCAGTAAATTTCACTACATTTCCACCTTCATTATTCTATTCTATGTAAGTTACTTACTACAGTAATGAACATAGGAGCTGACTTCATGGGGCTGACTTCTGGGGCTGAAGCACCCATAAAAAAAATAGTGGGTGCTCAGCACCCACCAGCCACCGCTGTTTGGTGGGTGGGAGAGGGGTTTGGGGAAGGACCAGAGAGCAGTGAGCAGGTGAGGGCTTTGAAAAGGGGGTAGAGTGAGGGTGAGGCATTGGGGGAGAGGGTGGAATGGGAGCAGGACCTTGGGGAAGAGCAGGAGTGGAGCACCCCCAGGGAAAAGAAAAACTCAACACCTATGGTGATGAGCACAGCCATAAGTATTTGAGAGTCTTCCAGTAGGGCACTGGATGACACAACTAACATGTTTCATGTGTGGTTCACTCTTTCTTTCATCCTCTCCCCTTGTAGAGAATTGTGTATGTAGATAGTGTTTTGTTTTTGTAAGGTTTCAGTTTTGGGCTGTTCTTTTTAAATATGCATGTTGCTATGTGTTTATGTTAGAGAAGGCATGGTCAAAGAGGGCTGAAGCAGAAAGTTACCCATTCCATCTCAACCCTCTTGATTTTTGAGGTGGAGTAGTAGCTTAAAAAATTCCCACACACCAATCTGGGTCTATGCTGGTTATATGATACGTATGCATCTCTTCATCCTTGTAACTGACACCTGTAATCCCTCATAACTCAAGCCTGACCCCAGATGTACAGTAGCTTCCCTCTTAACTTGTGTATATTTAATTTTAAACATTAACTTTAATATTTTTTTTAAATCTGTCCCCTCTTACCTACTCCTGCCTGCATGCCCTGACCTCCAAACTGGGCAAGCCCAGATTAACTTTACTGGGGAGCAGGCCCTGTGCAGCTGTGTGGAGCAAACTGACAAGTAAACTTTTAATTAGCTGCTTTGTTAAACATAGGTTTTAAGAACAGAAACTATTGTTTCTGTCTTTTTTTCCTGTATTAAGGAAATCAGAGGTGTTAATGGTAGCCTATAATGAACTTTGTCCTCATCAAATCACTGTGCTAACCAAAATACCTGCATTCCAAATGGTTTTACTTGATTTGAGATAAAGAATACATAAAAAAGGGCAAAGAGAATTCTCAAAACTCAATGTCAAACTTCTAAAAAGAAAATCTAATATCATAATTCCAAAAAGATTTCAGTATGCTTTGTGAGACAAAGCATGGAAAGGAAAAAGATGCCAAAGGTACTACATGAATGGGCTATATTTCAGACAGCTAACCAAACACTAGCAGCAGGCTTAAAAATCCCAGTCAGAGGAAATGTTCCATGAGGCTCTACAGAGATCAATATTTGAACCACGTCCTATATTATTGCTGATTTACACAACTGACCCAGACAGAGAGACCAGCTATATAGCTGTTAAATTTTTTCATGGTAGACGAGAACAACCAGCAATCTGAACTCTGAAAAATTGGATTGCTAATACATAAGGCATGAATCTTGGGAATTGACACTGTACAGGAAGAGTTTACTACTTCAGCTTAATAGTCTACAAGTCTCTAAATATTTCCAGGCAACCCTGAAGGAAAGGGCAGACATTACAAAATCGAGCAACATTTTCAAATGTGTATCCAGTTGTGGAAATAGAAAGGAGGTCCTGGTAACTTAAATGAGATAAGGAAAATGGTAATCAGATGTTATGCTTTCATTTGCTATGTTTTTTTCTAATGACCCAAATTTCACTCCACTTTACTGTCATTCATCCTATATTGATGAACATAGATCAACCTTTTTTGAGGTAAAATATCCAAAACTTTTTGGAAAACTGTATTCATTGTCTTAACTTTTGTCTCCCAACTCTACTATGTAGGCAAAGAACTAGAGCAAATTTATCAAGGGTGACTTTCCTCCTGTGACTCTTGCAACTACAGTGAAGGGCACAGAATTAAGAATTTAAATAAATAGAAATATACAAGGCACATACCAAGCTGTGGCCTAACTACATGTGGAATGAGCGTGAACTGTGATTTTACTTTTGACAGACTTACATGACAGAAAATATTCTTACCATTGCTGTAAAGAGAGATATGGGTGCAAAGCAGCTAGAAACCCAGAAGAACTGATCACTTTGGAGTCCACTTTAATAGAGGGAAAACCATGGGTTGCAATTCAGTGCAGATCCCTTCTGGCCCGTATACAGGGCGTGTGGTCAATCAGGCATAAAGGACATGGCTGGTTTACCCCTAGTAGAAAAGCTTCCTGGAGGTCTGGGCCACGGGACATAAATAAATCTACTTTCATTTATCCTGGAAGGCAGACTGGCTCTATATCAACCCTTGAATGAGGGAACACAGGGAATACAGCTCAGACAGAGGAGAGAATCTGGATGCTAAAGTTTAATGGACAGAAAATGTATGTACCCAGACACTAGCAAAGTGGGATCTCCTCTCTTTGCTTAGATATCATGGTGATAGGCACTATTTACAATCCTTAAATTGATTAGATTAGAAAGTGGGCTTTGCTATCTATGCATCTAGCTGGTTTAGCTGGTTTCCTATAGTGGTAGTCACCCTAGCATACAAGACTAGGATTATGAAAGGAGCTTAAGGGACTTAGGTGCCCAAACCCTATTAAATTTCAATTGTATTTGGGTGTCTAACTCCCTTACTTCCCTTTGAAAATCCTACTCTAAATTCTGAACAAGTGAACATGATCTGCATTCAACTATCCATAGTCGACTTAATGGTATGTTCTGCGCTCATCTTTAAAGGTTGAAGAAACCTATGCATGTTTTTAATAAGCTTAGTTTTCAATACCTTAGTTAAAGTAAGAAAGCTTTAGTAAGTAGGTGGATGTTCCAGCATACTCTGAAGTTGGCCAGAATTTGGGATTGTGTTTTAATAAGGAAGTCCGTGGACCAAGAACCCTTTTTCTCCACCTCTTATTTATATCACCTTGAGTTTTGTTAACTACATTTTCACAGAGGAGGCCACTATTATTACAAGTCAAGTATATCTATCTGGGTCCTAATCTGTTGATATTTTTGAATATCAGGACCAAAGCCTAGAATTGGCATCAGAGGAGAACTGGGAGCTCATGGAGGGTGTGGATTGAAGAAGTTACATGTTCTGGGTAGCTCAATCCATTGTACCGCTACTTTCAGTAGTAGCATAGGCCTCCATGATGCTTCTAGCTTCAACCCCACATACAAAGAAATTACAGGAGTCCTATTTGAAGATGACAAAGGATCAATTACTATAGACAAATCCAAGAAAAAAGGATAACTTTCCTAAGAAGCTGAAAGCAGAAGAGACCATTTCTATTTCTACCTGATTGTCCAAGGTTAGGGATGGCCCTAGCAGAACACCAATACTTTGCATTATTTTGGCAAATGGAGGGCATATGACCTCAGTGGAAGGAGATTTCAGTGTTTCCGTCAGTTCCTCAAAACACTGACTCTTTCCCACTAGCATCAATACAGTTTCCTCAGGGTTCAGTTTTCTAAACAAAAGAGGTGATTTATTAATAGCTTGCAAAAATCAAGGAAAATAGGCAAGACATAGCAGCAGCAGTTGACGGTTTGGAATATGTTGAGAAAAGTTTGGAAACACTGAATAGATAACACAAAACACTGGGCCTGTCTGTCTGATAGAATCTAGAGCTGAGTGAGTAATTAATTTTAAATTTCCCAAAAGTTTATACACAGTTCTATGTAGGCTCTCACCATTGGTGCCTAGAGGGAATGTCACTCATGTAGTCTGGGATATAAACACTCTGCATACCACTTACTGACTTTCTATGACTATATGTTTCTGTGATTGCTTTAAAATACAGCTTATCCTATTTTTGTAGGATTTTTGTGTCCCAAAATGATGTACAATGAACCTTAAATCTTAAACCCTCCCATTCATAGTACTTTGCAAACTATGTTTATACGCTTTGTCTTGACTGGAATGGCACAGGGACAAGTACTGTATCCCTGAGATGCTGTTCTTTAAGCTTCCTTTCTTCTAAAGAAAAGTACATTTAGGTCATGTATTGAAATAGGAATTACATTTTTCAATCTGCAAGAGCTGGGGAAAAACCTGCTTGGAAATCAAACTCACTTTAAAAAAAAAAAAAAGAAAGATTGCCAAACTTACACGCTTCAGAGCTACAATCAATGGGGAATTCCAAAGTTATTTTCTTTTTTAAATAGTAAGTAAATGGGAATAGTAAGAAATGAGGACAATTACCGGAACAGCTGAAGCCTGACCAGAAGTCCGTAGGGCCTGATGACAGCCTTAGAGGCAGGATTTGTCATGCTCAGAGAATGTCACATATTTAAGGTTGACAGAATTATTTTTTATATATAATTGACTGATAATATCAATTATTTTTTAGCATTTTTCCCATTTTTATTGATTTTATTTTTTTCTGGGAAACTATAAGGGAGTCAGACAATAGTTATTTAATACAGTAGATCCCGAGATTAAAAAAGTTTTATAACTATTATAACAAATTATCACCATCCCACATCAAAATATATAAAGCAAATAGCCTTAAATCAAATTCAAAGAAGTTCTCCAACAGATTTTTTACTTTCTTTGCCTGTCTGTAAAATTTTGATTATTATTGATGAAAGTGTTTTTCATCAGTTTTTGTGTGGTGAAATTGACACTTCCTGAAAAATCTAATTCTTCCAAGCCGATGTATATTACATGCAGGTCTCTATGTATTCTGAAGAAGGTAGTCATGGTGGACCTAAACTGTGTGACCCAGTACACAACTGGCAATACTCATTTTAGAAGGGGAATTGAAATTCATGCAGCAGTGTAAAACTAATGGGAAAACAAATTTCAAAACTAGAGATTTTTTTTAATTCAATATTAAAATGAATAACACACAATGCTTCCAAAGAAATATTTATGTACCATGAGATTTAATTCTGAGACTAATATTTTAACACAGTTTTCCTGATACTTAAACACAGTGTAGAAGTTTTCAGGAAGTGACAGATAGCTTAGCAGTAGAAGAATAGGCATCTCAATTTTTACCACTGCAGGTGGGAAGGGCCATTTTGTGTCATTTGCAGAAGGGTTTCACAGCTTAAAGAGGTTCAGGTGGAGAAATCTGAAGAGGAAGGTTTAACAGCTGAGCGGCGGGATCTTGGGAGTCTGAGACTTTTGCCATGAAAACGGAGGCTGAGCAGGAGAAAGAGGCAGGAGTTGTGAGAATTTGGGGATCTAATTTTCAAAGGAATAATGGAAGCTGTTGGGTGCTCAGCACTTTTGAAAATCTGGCTATTAGTGCTCTTGTTATTAAAGGGGCTAACACCTGAGAGTTGTTTCTCTCTGGATTCCCCAGTCTTTGGGATGGGGAAGGACTTCTCTTTTACTTTTTCTCCCTCACTGCTTTCTCTTGGGTATTCCCAGTATGTGTGGGAATAAAGGGTATGATAAAGAGATACTCATTTCCCTGCTTGGTGGAATTCCAGTGGTTTTTCATCAGGGGCCTAAGATGATTTAATTCCAGCAAGTTTTCCAAATCAGATAGTGTGAACTTACACCTGTGAAGAAGGCCAGCACAGGTGTATACATTACTTAAGTCCCATTTAAGCCCTCAAAATAGAGGTTAAGTGAGACTCAGAGCTGCACAGTCTTTGTGCTGGCCCCCTGCTCACTAGGGAAGGTCATCCATATTGGAATTATATTTCCCAGTACAACCAACCAGTAGCACACTATTTGTTCAGATTTAGAAGTGCCTAAGCTCAGCTGTTAGATCCTATTCCATAAGAAGAGATCAACAAGGATGACCTTTAAAAAGCAAACAAATAACCCCTTCCATTCCCAAAGGTTGTTAAAGTCTCCAGTTCAGAACTTCAGGATTTATGGGCACTATAGTAAAATGTTTATGATGGATATCAGTAAGGTATTGAATAAAACAGCTGTTTTATATATGCTGCACTAAAGAATGGAAATATTATTTTTAAGGTGTTAAAAAGCTTCTTGAAGGAAGGCAAGCTTTGAGCTGCAGAATTCAGGTCTAGCTAGAGATCCAAATGTCTCCAAAATTCAGGAGAATTCACATGCAAGGGCAACTGCAAAATTTGAATCCTGGTTCAGCTTTCCCAAAGGGGTCATTTTAGTCCAGGGTTTTCACTCATGCCCATTTCTGGAAAAGAGGAAGGAAAGAAAAGTTCATTGTTTGGACTAGATAGTGCAGTTTGGAGGGAAATATTGATAGTTAGGTTCTGATCGTTCTACTTCTGTTTCTAGTAGGGAAATGCTAAATTATGTGTGAAGTCACCTACCTTTTAGCTTCAAACAGCAAAACACCTTAAGAATAACAGGAAGAAAGACAGCTGCAGGATTTACTGGTGTACATTGGAATAGTTTAGGGTATGTCTATGCAGCAGAAAAAAAATGTGCAGCAGTGAATCTCAGAGCCCAGATCAACAAAGTCAGGCCCACAAGGCTCACATTGCCAGGCTAAAAATAGCAATGTAGACCTTGGGGCTAGGGCTGGAGCCCCGACTCTGAAAAAGCAAGGGGGGAGGGGGCCTGAACCAGAACATTATGCTGCTATTTTTAGCCCTGCACAACAAGCCCAAATCAGTTGGCCTAGGCTCTGAGACTGGCTGTTATGAGTCTTGTTTTGCTGTGCAGACATACCCCTAGGGCAGGGGTTCTCACAACAAAAATGTTGGTGGCCTCAGAGTGCGGTCACCAACTCTTGCTGGTGGCCACTTTGACAATTTTTCCTATAATATTTAATTAACTTTAGGAAAGACAAATAAATATGTGCATATATGTGTCCAAATCATTACCATTTATCCATTGCAGACTCAATAATAAAAATAATGTACAGTTGTCTCTATTCTTTACTGGACCTAAACAGAATAGAAACACAAATAAGGCACTTTGCATGTTCTGCTTTGAGGTTGAATTTTTTTTTGACTTGCTAGTTAGTAAGTTTGCTACTGTGAAAAATGATATTTGTTAATATAAATTTTACAGCAGACTTACTCAGCCCCAGCAAGATGAGCGACAAATTAAGTCCTGGATGGGGAGGTGGGTAGGGAGGTGGAGGGACCAAGGGTGATGAGGGTGGATGCAGGAGTCAATGAGGGTCAGCAGTGAGCCTGGGACTGGGGGCTGGAACCCGCTGCCGCACAGCCGAAGCCTGCCACCCATCATCCCAGGACTGACACCCGAGCACTACCACCCCCTGGAAGGTGGGCTACTCACACTGATTGCCTACTCCTACAGTGTTTGTGGCTCCATAAGGACACATGGACTAGCATTTGCTGGCAGCCCAAAGGGAGCGGGGGTGACACTTTGCCCCTCCCCCAATCACCACCCAGAGAGTCTGTGGCTGCATGAAAAGCCCCTGGTGGCCACGTGCGGCCACAGTGGCCACATTTGATTTGAAAAAGGAAGCATTCTTAAAAATCTTTAACAGCTGATGTTACAGAAAACTTTGAATAAATCTGTAGAGACAATCTTGCTCGAGTGTAATTTTTTTGGTATTATTTCTCCTTATTTTGATAAACAGAGACATTTTTCTGAAAATAAGACTTCTGTTGCTCAGGGGTTCATCTGCTGCTAATACCTCTTTTGAAATGTTCCTCTGTTTGTGGCATTACAATTATAATAAATGATTTGTAATAACAGCACAATTATTAGTAGTAGTAGTTATTCACATGTTGCTAATCCCAACAGTTTACAGAAAAGAAATTGTGGAATATCTCCACTTTTCAGCAAATATTTAACATCAGGCTGTAAACCACAAGAATTTCTATTACTAAAATATAAATACTTTTACAAAATATACTACAGTACATTTATGTGAAGATGGAAAGGAAGAGTCTAACTTAAAATGAGAAGTAAAGAACAGCCCAAACAAATATCAAAGCACAATTTCTGGATGTGTCCACTTAAATTACATAAATAAATATCCATTAGGTGCACCTAAGCACCCAAGAACAAGAAATGCATAGACGTTTTGTAAATTGGGCACTACACAGCCAAAGTGACACCCAATCTTGCAGCTGAGAGTGCTCGGTGTTTTTTGTCTTTAATTTTGCATGAAAATCTAAAGTGTATGTTTTGCCAGTAAAACTCTCTGTCCCTCTGGGCAATTAAATACACAAGACTTCATAGGCCTCAAGAAAATGTAGAATAAAATAAGTATGGTTACCTTGCGAAAAAAACACCATTTGGTGAAGATACAAGAATGTTGGTGCCATGCCTTTTTTTTTTTTTTTTAAGGGAGCAATCTTTTAACCATTTGGTTACTGATGAGTTCAGTTTTTGGGAAAGCCCTTTGCCACACTGAGTTTCTGTTTACATTAGAATGTTTCAGTATAACTGATTTTTTAAAATACATTAACATATTTTGTTTTTAAGGAGCTATTTGAACAATGTTTACATTTCTGGAGATAATGACATCCTCTGTAAAGTGCTTTGAGATCTGGTGATGAAAACCTCTAAGAAAGAGCTAGGTATTACAGTATACTTCAGCTATAATAAACCCAGTCCCTGGATCATAACTACAGTACTGTATAAAAAAAGGATGTTGCACATACATGCATAATTTTTATCTAGCGTCATACGTTCACGCTGTGTTTCTGAAATGGAAGTGTCATGAAAGTCGCCTTCAAAACAAAAGTGTCACAAAGTACAGAATTAGCCATGCCCCCAAAGCAAAAATCAATTTCTGTTGCAACAAAGCTAGAAACTATTGATTGTCTGAAGAAAAAAAAAAGGAGCAATGCAGGCAGATCTCTGTCATGCATATGGGCTGTCAAAAAGCATGATTGGAACATTAAAAAAAAAAACCAAAGAAAAATCTCTGAGCATTTGTCCATAAAGTCAACACTGACCAAGGACTGTCACAAATGAAATTAAGAAAATCTGATGACAATGCACTAGATAAATCAGTCTTGTTGTGGTTCAAGCAGTGAAAAAGCAATAGCAAGCCTGTATCTGGATTGGTCATTAGCAAAAAAGCAAACATCCTGACAAACATTCAAAGCATTTGGCTATTGCAATTTCAAAAGAGGCACAGAATTCAGGAACAGAAAATTCTTGGTGAATCCCAGTCATGCAATGACAAGGCTGTAGACAGTTTTCTCCCAAAGCTAAAGCAACCTTTGTTAGAAGGAGAAATGGAATCTCTTAGTGTTTTAGATTAAAATTCAAAAGGTTGGGAACAGAAATATGATGGGATTATAGTCAGATTAATCCACGAGGAAACCAATAACAAAAGAGGTCAAATTCAGAGATTTGTAAAAATAATTTGGCCTAGTGGATTGATAGAAGGCCAGGAGTCAGGTGATCCAGGCTTTATTTTTAGATCTTCTGACTGAGTAACTCTGTGTAAGGAGGCGCCCTGGCTCCCCCCCCGCACCTGAGGGGGAAGAGCCAGAGCAGACACCTCTGTGGGCGGAGCCAGTACCGCCTGTTCCCGCCCCCCGGAAGTCAAGGGGCGGGACAGGAAGTATAAAAGCCAGGGCCCAGACGTCAGTTGAGCCCAGGACGCCGAAGAGTACAGACGTGGAGGCCCGAGCTCCCGCTCGGCCCAGCTTACCTTGTGCTCACTATCCCGAGGAGCGCTGGCCGGACCTACCTCGGGCCAAGTATCCAGAGGAGCGCTGGCCGGACCTAAGTTCTCAGAGGAGCCTGGAAGCCCCCGCCGGGTATCCTGAGGACCCTCAGCCTGAACTACCCTGTGCCTGCTGGCCGGAGGAGCCTGCCAGAGCCTGCGTCCCCCCGGTCTCCGAGGAACCTATGGTCTGGGACTCGCCGGACTACGCCGACGGAGGACAGGTACCAAGGGAGGGGGAAGTTGGAAGTAGCCCGGGGGCGGCTGATTACAGTCAGGCCGCAGAAGGCCCCGAGCCTATGGCCGTGTGTATCGGCCAGGATCCCCACTGACCACCCTGTCAGTGTGTTTTCGGTGGAGCCCTACTGATCACCCTGTCAGTGTGTTTCGGTCCGGATCCCCACTGACCGCCTTAGCGGCGACCGCCGCTACCAGGGCCCCGGGCTGGAAACGCAGAGGAGTGGGTGGGCCTGCGTTCCCCCTGCCACCCATACCCAGGTGGCAGAATTCCCCCTTCACCCCAGAACCCTGAGCTGTGCTACGGTTTGTTTGTTGTCCCGCGCCCTGCCGAAAGGGCCAGGGCTCTAGACTTTGTTACTGCTCTGCCCTGCCCCAAAGGGTCAGAGCCTGAACTGTTTGGTGCCCGCCCTGCCTAAGGGCCAGGGCCTCTAGACTTTGTTACTGCTCTGCCCTGCCCCAAAGGGTCAGAGCCTGAACTGTTTGGTGCCCGCCCTGCCTAAGGGCCAGGGCCTCTAGACTTTTTTACCTCTCTGCCCTGCCTTAACGGGCCCAAGCCTGAACTGTTTGTGGCCCCGCCCTGCCTAAGGGACAGGGCCCATAGACCTTATTTGCTTGACCCTCAAGTACAGGACCGGCGTGGAACCAGTCCCGCTGCCTAGAAGGAGGCGCCCTGGCTCCCCGCCGCACCTGAGAGGGACGAGGCCTGAACCGACGGGCTTACACTCTGTGACTTTGGACAAACTCAACCATTTTACCAGTAGCCCATCTGCAAAATATGCAGTAGACTGGTCATCAATATTTGTAGAACACTCAGATTTACAGATGAAAAAGCACTGTGTATAAAATACAAAGGAGTGAGGGTAACAGATTGTAGAGAAAGGCAGAGAGCTAGAGTGATGCCATTTCCAAAGCGAGGTAGACAGGGTACATAGACCTACATTCTTTTAGATTGTAATTGTACCAAATGAAGCTGTAATTCAAAACTACTGAAGTTTGCATTTTCCCCAATATCAAATTTCCAGACAAAAAATACATTAAGAAAGAATTAAGACTGATGGTATACGTCAATCAACAACTGAAGGGAAAAAATGTCTTAGTGATATAGTAATTATCCCAAAATCAGATTTATAAGGGAAATTCAGAGTTAAAGTTTAAGGTAAAAGAAATCCCAACATATTAAATTATGGAAATGCATAGGTATGGCACCCAAACAACTGTAAAACTGTCCTACAGTAATGCCATACAATGAACATATGATTATGACCATGTAATTTTAGTATTTGTAGTCCCAGATTAAATTACATTAATTTTGAAAGACAGTTTCCCCCCCTATTTTTTCTGCCACATGACTTCATTACAGGGCAATGGGCATCTCCATAATTAAAACTTCCTTCAACTTTTAGGTGTGAACAGCATCTCATTCCACTTACCCTCTTCATATTCTTCTGAACACAAAGAGGCAGAGTTGCTTCACTAATCTTGTGCTTTATCTAGATCTCTGAAATTGCCCTCACTTATAAGCTTCTCCTTGCTACCTCACTGGACCTCTTCTCCTTTGACATTAGCAGTCTCACTGTTGCTTTGACACCACTGACTTTCTCTTTGAGGCTCACTGCTATTTTAACTGCTTCCTAGTTCTTTCATTTAAAAAAAAATCTTCTCAACCATTCATTCCACATCCTTTTTGTTGGCTTCTCTTCTTCTTCCCTCTCATTGTCTCTTGACGCTCAAGATTTAGCCATTACTCCTCTTGTTTTCTCCCTCTGCCCTTATTCCCCACTCAGTACCCATAAGTGCAGCTACCAACTCTTTGCTGCTGGTTTGCAAGTCTACCTTTACCTTTGACCTCTCTCTTTCTAGGGCTACATCTCCATCTGAACATTATTTTTTTATTATTATTATTTGTATTGCAGCAGCCTCCAGTGCTCCAATCATGGACCAGGGCCCTACTGTGTTAGGAACTATACAAAACCAAACAGAAAAGATAGCCTCTGGATTGGCTACTTAATCCCTTTCCCCTTGTTTTTGGTGGTCTTCCCCCCTTTCCTCACGCTTCCCTTGGTATAGTGTCATTTTCATTGTTATGTGTCTAATTAGAGTGTAAGACACTCATGGCAGGGTCCTTGTATTAGTAGTCTTTGTATGACTTTGTACTTTTTAGTCATTTGTTCAGTCATTTGCCATGCATACTTATGAGGGTGTGTAAATAAACATACCATAAGGGTTCCCAGGCTCCTGGAAGTGAGGGACTAGCAGAACTCTGACTCCTCCCAGAGGCACCAGCCACATGGATCCTGATGGGGCCATGACCATCCCCACCAATTGGCCAGACCATACTATTTAGGCCAGAAGGAGGCATAGAAAGTTGTCAGAACAATTAAGAGACATTCTGACTGACTGGTACACTGGACTTGACTCCTGTTTGATCTCTGGACTCTGATTATGGCTCTCAATCCTGGCTTGGTTCTTGGAATCCGATTCCTGCTCTGACCCCTGGCTTGCACTCTGACCACCAGACAGTCCATGTCCCAGTCCTGACCTGTCTACTTTCTGCACCAGTTCCAGCTCCTATATACAGTTGTGGAGGCATAGTTTTATGAGTTGGGTGAAACCTTGTTGTGGGTTGAATTATAAAATTGACGTGTGAATGTGTCCTTAACTTAAGTTGTAAGAAACACTGAAGGGACCATACATAAAACAAGGCTTCGCAGTCTAAATGGAAGGCAACCCAGGAAAGGCTACCATAAAATACATTTGTCCCCAGGTGCTCTAATGTAAGATGGAACCAATTTGGCACTGGTATCAGTCTGGAATCTGAGTGGCAAATCTTGAGTGTTCTGATTCTCAGGGAGGCAGCACAGAATCTGGCCCTTAGATATAAATAGTATATAAAAGACTAGATCAAAAATATTCTCTAATCATTGACAATACCTGATTTGTTGCTTTTCTCCTAAACTCTTGATGCTCTGTTCTATTTTTTGGTGGAAAACCACTTCCCTCTGTTCCAAAATCATATTTTATATCAATCCTGGATTGGAAAGACAACTTGCATCCACTGATATTCCTGTGAATTGTAGTGTTTGTGATTATGTAAGACAGTTGACACCTGCATTAGTTATCATCTGGTTTCACTCTCAGGATTAAAATTATTCCTTGGTGTGATATTTTGGGGATTACCCAGACCAGTAAAGGGTTCTGTCACTGCCTGCCCTGTAACCTTGGGATAGCTTAATGCTGTGTTGCTATGGCTCATCCCTGACATCAGTAGCCTGCCCACAAGCACAAGGTCTCACCTGGCTTCCACCATCCTGGTTACTCCTTGTAGGATGTTACCAACAGCCTTTCCAGTCCTGAGACTTCCCAAATCTGCCCTTCTCAAGTTCTTAACTGCTAAACACTCAGACTTTCCCCATTTGGTTTGTCATACCCTGAAGGTGTGAAGCCAGCCTCCCACATACCAGCTTATTTGTGGCACACACATTCCACACAACAGAAAACTGCCTGGGGTAAAAATAAACAAAAGGTTTATTTAACAGAAAAAGCACGGATTCAAAGATGAAATAATAAGGGAGTGCAAACATACACAAGTTATATGGTAAATTATTAAAAAGACTCAACTTCAGGCTTTTTATTTCTATATTAGATAAAATTCCTTTTCTAATACAAGTTACTTATTGACTTTCAAAAGTTTCACAGTGTCCCCTTAGTTTCCTAGGGGGATCCAATGTTCACAGACATCCTCCCACCTCTGAGACTGTCTCTCAAGTTCCAGATGACTACTTTAGTTTCAAGCCTTCTTTTAAAAAGACTTTTTCCCCCATTCCCTGCTCTCCTCCCTCTCCTAGGCCTTGGCTACACTGGCGCTTTACAGAGCTACAACTTTCTCACTCAGGGGTGTGAAAAAAACACACCCCTGAGCACTGCAAGATACAGTGCAGTAAAGAGCCAGTGTAAAAAGTGCCGCAGCACTGGGAGCGCGGCTCCCAGCGCTGCAAGCTAAACCCCATGAGGATGTGGAGTACGTGCAGCGCTGGGAGAGCTCTCTCCCAGCGCTGGCGCTGCGACCACACTCGCAGCGCTTTGAAGTTTCAAATGTAGCCATACCCCTAGTGTGGTGACTCATGCTTATTCAGAGTGGGGGAGATTCCCAGTTGTCTCAATGTGTTTCCATTGATATTAATGGTTCACCTTTGTCTTTCTCCTGGGCTGTACGTTGGATGAGTACTTGAAATTGGCTTGGGAGGTGCCCCTCTTTTCATGAATTGTCCCCACCCTCCTGTGATGTGGAGCTGAAGTTTACCAGCACAGTTTTCTGTATACACAAATACATAACCACAATTTGTATACATATCTCATGGTGGCAATCAAGTTCAAAATATTACGTGCTTTCACTGAAGACCTTACTCAATACACTTTTATGTTATAATAATCCATTATGCAATCAGTTGGATCAACTTCTTGGTTTGTTTGTTTGTTTAAACCTTCTGTACTTGAGGTATCTGGATTCTGATTGCCAAACTTTCCCTTTCCCCCACACACATCACATATTAGCTATGAGCCAAAGTTTATTGTAAAATTGAATTTGAAGCTGGTCGTATGCTTGAAATATAGTCCGTTCTGTATGATTTTCTTCAGTTATCTATTGTTTGATTCAGCTGCACTACATATCTTAACCTGATTGTCAATCTGCCTTTGCTTGAAGTGAGAATTCCCTCAGGAGAAGGGAAATATTATGGAAATTGCCGAAGTGAGCTGTTCTCTTTCAGTTGCAGATCAATCAATGGTGTTATCACAAATAGATAATCCAGTAGAAGTATTACCAGTAGGAATCAGTGTGGGTATCCTGTGTAGGAGTCAACAAAGAAAAGAGGATAGAGAACAAACAAGACAATGAGATGATTGGTGTAAGAAAACAGAAAATCTGTTTTGTTTTGCTTTGTTTTTGTTTTTTTTGAGAATCGGTTCTTGCTTGCTTATATCTGTCATGTTTCTCGCCATATGAACAGGTGAGAATAGGTAATCATTGAGTTACTATGATAGAGTATCTTATACAGATGGAGAATTGATAAAATTGCATTATTTATACATATTACACACAATTTAAATGAACTTTAAGATTGTAAAGTCACGTACTCAGAAGTTAGGAAATACCAAAATGAAAGTTGCCTATGCAACCTTAATTCATCCTTCTTGTGTGCATGCATTAGGATAGTTTTTAATTACATGATCACATAGTAATTTTTCCATGGGACCCCTGCCTCATTCAATACGCAGGAGGGCTGCTTCTCAATTAATGTACAGCTATTCAGCATTTTGTTTTCTTTTGTTTTCATGGTTCAGTGTGTGGCTCTAGGACTTGTTTACTGCATACTATTCAAATGCTGCTCCAAAGAAAGAATTAATTTCCTCATGGATTTTCCTATGGTTCCCATTACTATAGTGTCTGAAACATAGTGTATCACACACATTAATGATTTTATCTTTACAACTTTCCCTGTGAGATGAGGGTACAGAATTATCTCCATTGCACAGAAGGGGAACTGGGGCACAGAGGCTAAGGTCAAAAGTAGAGCTAGGTTTTTCAGTTTGCTGGCAGACATGAAAAAAATGAAAAAAATCACTTAAGGTATGTCTATGATATGAAATTAAGTCGATTTTATGGAAGTCGCTTTTTAGAAATTGATTTTATACAGTTGATTCCATATATCCACACTAAACGTATTAAGTTAGCAGAGTGCATCCTCACTACTGTGGCTAGCATCGACTTACGGAGTGGTGCACTGTGGGTAGCTATCCCACAGTTCCCACAGTCTCCGCCACCCATTGGAATTCTGGGTTAAGCTCCCAGTGCGCGATGGGGCAAAAATATTGTCACGGGTGGTTTTGGGTACATGTTGTCAGTCGCCCATCCCTGTGTGAAAGCAATGGCAGACAATCGTTTTGCACCTTTTTTCCTGAGTTACCCATGCAGACTCCATACCACAACAAGAATGAAGCCTGCTCAGCTTATCATCACCACTGCTGTTGTGGGCAAGTCTACTGTGGGGTCTGCTGTGATTCAAGTAGCCAATGCAATCATTGACATTCTCTTATCAATGGTAGTGACTCTGGGAAATGTACGGACCTTTTTAGATTTTAGGTGCATCATATTCCTGTCCTTTGTCACTGGTGAAGAAGTCTTGCAGCCGTACATTCCAAGCCTTCGCAGCAGACGGTGCAGTAGGACTGCTAACCGTTGTCATCCACTGCTTCCGCTGCAACTCTGCTCTCCTGCTCCCCAGCAACAAGCTTGTGGGATTTGTTCTGGTCCTCCTCGGAACGTCTTCCCTGCTCAGCTACTAGTAACCTCTAGGGCATGGTGTATGGTTCCAACACTTCCCCTGCAACTCTGCTCTCCTGTTCCCCAGTGATGAGCTCAGGGGAATCTGTTCCTTACTACTGTCCAGGCTTCATGAGCAGTTCAACTATAGGCTGAGCAAGTGCAGAATGGTGGTAGAATGTGCCTTTGGACATTTGAGAGCTCACTGGTGCTGTTGGTCAGACTTCAGCGCAACCAACATTTCCATTGTTATTGCTGCTTGCTGTGTGCTTCATAATAGCTGTGAGAGTAGGGGGAGACGTTTATGGCAGGGTGGGATGTTAAGACAAATCTCCTGGCATCTGATTTTGAGCAGCAAGACACCAGGGTGATTAGAAGAGCACAGCAAGGCATGCTGCTCATCAGAGAGGCTTTGAAAACCAGCTTCATAACTGGCCACGCTTCGGTGTGACAGTTGTGTGTGTTTCTCCTTGATGAAAACCTGCCCTCTTTGTTGATTTTAATTCTCTGTAAGCCAACCACCCTCCCTCTTTGAAATAAAGTGACAATTGTTTTGAAACCAGGCATTCTTTATTAATTTTTTTAAAAAATGAGATAACGGACAAGGTAACCTGGGTGGAGTGGGGGAGGAGGGAAGGACAAGACCACATTGCTTATTGTAGCCACAGTAAAAATCAAACTGTTTGAATGACACCTTATGTTGCTTGGGCCATCCTCTGCAGTGGAGTGGCTGGGTGCCCGGAGCCTCCTCCCACCATGTTCTTGGGCATCTGGGTGAGGAGGCTATGGAACATGGAGAGGAGGGTAGGCGGTTATACAGTGGATGCAGCGGGGGTCTGTGCTCTTGTTGGCTTTCCTGCAGCTCCAACAGACGCTTCATTATGTCTGTTTGCTCCCCCATTAGCCTCAGCACTGCGTCCTGCCTCTGCTTTTCGTGCTCATTTAATTCTTTCCTGGCCTCTGCCACTGAATTAAACTGTGCCCTATCAGTGTGGGAGGACTGCATGAGCTCGGAAAACATGTCATTGCAAATGGGTTTTTTTCACCTTCTAATCTGCAATAACCTCAGGGACGGAGCTGATAGGGGAAGCGTAGAAACATTCTACACTCTATTATTCTGGGGGGACTGCATGGTTACTGTGCTGCTGAGTTTGCCACACTGACCAAACAGAAAATGAAATTCAGAAGTTCCCAGGGCTTTTCCTGTGTACCTGGCCAGTGCATCGGAGTTCAAAGTGCTGTCCAGAGCAGTCACAATGGAGCACTCTGGGATAGCTCCTGGAGGCCAATACCATTGATTTGCGTCCGTACTACCCCAAATTCGACCCAGCAAAGTTGATTTTAGTACTACTCCTCTCACCGGGGAGGCATACAGAAGTCAATTTTAAGAGCCCTTTAGGTAAAAGGAACGGGGTTGGTTGTGCGGACACATTCATTTTTAAATCGATCTAACATGGCTAAATTCGACCTAACCCCATAGTGTAGACCAGACCTTAGACCTAAATCAAATCTGAAACTTCAAAAAATCAGCAATGTAATAGTGTGGATAATTTATTTCAGGTTGAATAAAACATTTCATTCAATCTAAAATGACCCACTTCATTTAATTTCCAGACACACTTAAACATAAACACAAAGAAAATGAAGAGCTAGATTCACAATGGCTGGAGTAGCAGCATGTGGCTGCTCCTCTCCTTCTAACCTTCAGCCCAGTGTTTATGACATCCATCTGCCTGATATGGGGCAGGAATTTGAACTTGAGTTTCCCAGATCGAAAGTGAGTGCTTGTGACGTTATTGATATAAACTGGGACCATATAGAACATGGGTTGCAACCAGGGTCCTGCAGTGGCACCAAATCTGATGTAAAGGGGGTCATATAAGGTGTCTAAGACCAGGTTATAGGTTGCTGGTTAGGATTATGCTGTCTATATATATGTATCATTTTGTAGTTGAAGTTATAAGTATTAGCTCTATACTGTCTGTATTTCAAACTTGTGTTGTGTTACTGGGAAAGATCCCAAACAAGTTGGTGTCAGCTCTGTTTAGCCTGCTTGATGGCCCATTAAGGACCATCAGCTACACAACTGACCCATTCAGAGGAGGCGGATACGCCTTGTGACTCAGCAGGGTGTGCAGAAACTGGCTCATGTGACTGCAGACTCCATTTTGCTGTAACTTTCCACAGTAGAACAAGGAGTGTTGCTATTAACCTGTGAAAAGCTCCTATATAAGCGGAGCCTCATTCTCCATCTTGCTTCAATCCTGCTTCTTACCTCTGGGGAGGAAACTTTGCTACAAACTGAAGCTCTGCACAAGGAGTGACATGACCCCATCCCTGCTGGGTATGTTGTCCAGAGACTTAACTTTAAATCCTGCAGATTTACTCCAACTACTCCTACAAGCCTCACTAAGAACCTTACCGATACTGTATGTAATTGATTCCATGAACCATTTGCATCTCTCTCACTTTGTCTTTTCCTTTTTGAATAAACCTTTTAGTTTAGATTCTCTAAAGGGAGGATTGGCACAGCGTGAGTTGTGTAAGAATACAGTGTTATATTGCCTGGGTTTTGGATCTGGTCTCTTTGAATGCGAATGAGAGAACCTTTTCTTTTACTGCCGGGTGTTGGTTCTTCATAACCATTATCCCCAGGACGATGGCAACTGGTTGGTGAATATGGGAGACTGGATGTCTAAGGCAATTGCTTGTGACTTGTATTTGGCCAGTGGTGTAAAACCGAATCCTCTTTTGTGGTTTGGTTTGTCTTAAGGTGGAAAAACCCCGGCCTAGGGCGTAATGCCTGTTTAAGCATTTTGGCCTGAATTGGCACTCTCAGTGGGGTCCGCCCAGAACCACATCGTCACAATGCTTTAGCCCTGGGCTATGGTAACTCTGTTTGTAAGGAATATGTACCTATTTTAAACAGTTCCACCATGTTTAAATAATTAAATATGTTCATTAAACCAGGACATGAACCTTGGGTTCTTCTATTTCTGGCGATGCGCATTAACAGGTGTGTTGTGAGGCAAGACATGAAATATTCTTCCTGCTATTCTTACTCTGCGTCTGGTTAAGGGCCTTCCAACTGAGTATTGCTGTCCATTCTCGGCACCGCCCATTTCAAGAAAGAATGTGGAGAAATGGAACAGGGTCTCAGAAGAGCAACAAGACATTATTAAAAGTCTAGAGCACAGACTGATGACAGAAGGCTGAAACGAATTGGTTTGTTTAACTTTGGAAAGAGAAGCTGAGACATGATAGCAGTTTCATGGTATTTTAAAAGCGTGTCATCAAGAGGAGGAGAAAACTTGTTCTAGTCTTTAGATAAGCTATAAGAGTGAACAGCAGCAATGGGCTTAAACCTGCAGCAAAGGAAAGTTTAGGTTGGACATTAGGAAAAAGTTCCTTTCAGAGCGGTTGGACACTGGAATAAATTGCCTAGGGAGGCTGTGAATCTCCATCTCTGGAGATATTTAAGAGTAGGTTAGATAAATGTCTACCAGGGATGGTCTAGACAGTATTCGGTCCTGCCATGAGGGCAGGGGACTGGACTTGATGACCTCTTGAGGTCCCTTCCAGTCCTAGAATCTATGAATCTCCCAGGTGGATGCTCTCACTACCTGATGATAAAGTCATTCTCACACTCTCACTCTCTGACCCCTTGACTGCCACCTCCCAAATGAGTATTCTAACAGCCTGAGTAAAAGTTACAAGGGAGGCACCAGCACTACCCCCTCCTTCTCTTTAGGAAGGACTCAGATGTACTTTGAGAACACTTCCTGTATCAGGCTTCACAAGTGAGATTGGTTGGAGGAATATCTAGTCTGATGTTCCCCCCCCCCACCCATGCACTGGGGCTTAGGCATGAGCTAGGTACCTAAAAAACTAGGCTGAAACATCAGTATACTGGCAAGATGTAGGTGCCTAGTGACTGGGAAAGGAAAAATCCAATGCACAATTACAAAATGGGGACTAAGCGGTAGTATTGCTGAAAAGGATCTGGGGGTTATAATGGATCACAAATTGAATATGAGTCAACAATGTGATGCATTGATAAAAAAAAAAAGGAAAGGTCAATATTCTGGGGTCCATTAACAGGAGTGTTATATGTAAGACATGGGAAGTAATTGTCCCACTGTACTTGGCTCTGGAGGCCTCAGCTGAGTACTGCATCAAGTTCTGGGTGCCGCACTTTAATAAAGGTGTGGAAAAATTAGGAAGAGCCCAAAGAAGAGTAACAAAAATGATAAGAGGTTTAGAAAACCTGACCTATGAGGAAAGATTAAAAAAACTGGACCTGTTTGGTCTTGAAAAAAGAAGACTGAGAAGGGGAACCTGATAACAGTTTTCAAATTCTTTCAGAAATGAGGATGGTGATCAATTGTTCTCCATGTCCACTAAAGTTAGGCCAAAAAGGAATTGACTGACTTTGCAGCAAGGGAGATTTACATTAGATATTAGGATAATCTTTATAAGGGTAGTTAAGCACTGGAGCAGGGTTCCAAGGAAGATTGTGGAATCCCCATCACTGAGGATAGACAAACACCTCAGGGAGGGTCTAGATATACTTGGTCCTGCCTCAAAGCCAGAGGCTGCTCTAGATGACCTCTCAAGGTCCTTTCCAGACCTACATTGCTATGATTCTGTGTTATGCTGGAAAATATTAATGGCTGCTGTCGAGTGGATCTTTGATCATTAGACAGTTACAGACCTGGTTAAAGTCAATGAGTGTTCCTACATTCAAGTCAAGTGGAAGTAATCTCTTTTACACAGTGATAGCTGGAAACCTCAGAAGCCACCGCTCAAGGCATTGGACCACATGACAAGGACTGAGCAAGAACTAACCTAGGGAGAAAAAAAAAAAGAGTTTTCCTGGGACTGGAAACATAGGAGCTAAGGGATTGTTTGGCAAACTGTATGTATATGCAGAGAAACTCTCGAAAGCAGGAAGACAGCAAGAAAAGCAGTGGTGGTCCTGAGGGGAAGCAGTGAGATAAAACTCCTTGGTGAGTATGGAACTCATTGGAAAGACAGACTTGGAAACTGTAAGCAAGTAAACTGCCTGCTACCATTTGTTACTATTGTGTTCAGGGAAATAGGACTTTGTGGACATCCTTTGTAAATGACCATGATGGTCCTAGAGAATATACGTGACTCCTATCATCCATTCTCCTCCTAACTGCAACAACCCCTTAAAGCCCCAAATACTGGCTAAACCTCAGACCAAAGAGGCAACAGTACCATTGGCAAAGCTATTTCGATAGCTTCTGTCTGTGTAACATTTAATAATAGTTCTATAAAAATTTCAACTTTTTGAAACCACTTGTGTCATTTGTTACATCTGAGCTTTTAAAAAATTCAGCCAACAGGGAATACACTTTCATAGAAAGAATAAATAAAAGTAAGGAGCATCTTACTTTTGAAGTGTGGAAGCATATGGTATATTGAAATGTTTTATTTAGTGACTGATATAAATTCCTACAGAGAGCCAGACACTGACCAAAGCCTTGATTCAGCAAAGCACTTAAGCGCATCCTAAACTTAATGTACATTAGTCCCCTTAAATATCTGAGCAATCCCATTCAAGCACATGATTGGTCATATGCCTAATATTAAGAATGTGATTGAGAGCTTTGCTGTATCTGAACCCAAGTTACCATGCCATTTAATAAAATGACTAACATAATAGAAACAGCAGCAATTCACTCATTGATATAAAGGATATAATTAGAGACAGGCCACCTACACCTCCAGTGAAGTGATATTACGCAATCAATCAGAGAAGAGGGAACATGACTTCTCTGAGACACTTCAGTAAGAGAGGTTATGCACATAGCAGCCAGCAAAAATAAGAGAATGTCTAATTGTTAAATGTTCTTCTGAGACAGGAATGAGTTCAACATGTCTTATAAGAACACAGAAAGCACGGGTTTGTTATAAGGATAACTCTTGTGATAGTAACAAAGTCCACATTTAGTCATCCTCAGGAAAGAAATGGTAAAAAGGAGAGCATGCTAAGCAGCAATGAAGCAATGAAAACAGCTGATGCAACTTTATTAATTTAAAAAATACCTTACATTCTTCTCCCTGCACCACCACTGTGAATGTTTTATTTCTATTGCTTTCTTTTTTTTTATCATTCTATTTACTGTGATGCCAACTGTCAAACCTTGCAAGCCCTTAACAAATGTACAGTAAATGATGTCCTGAGATAGAACTTATCTCTCTGCTTTCTGAAAATGCCCAACCTCTGCTCAAAGTTATTACATGTTAACAGCAACAAAACGAGTTAATACATTTGCCCTCTCCCCAGTGAAGTAGAAATGTACAGGAAGCTTTCATCTTAAAAAAACAAAAAACCTTTTGATCTAGCACAAGATTATGAACAAAGCCATTTCAGAAGAAAAGTACAGGTAAGCAAATTAGTTAGCTCTATTTTGAATAAAAATTGAAATTACTATTCTTAAAATGCAAGTACTCAGATAATTTTTGGAGCTACTGTATATCACAAATTATGACCACTAAACAGAAATATTAATATATATTAGGACTGTCAATTATTCATAATTAACTCATGTGATTAACTGAAAAAAATGTGATAAAAAATTAATCACGATTAATCACAGTTCTAACTGCACTGCTAAACAATAGAATACCAATTGAAATTTATTACATATTTTTTAATGTTTTCTACATTTTCAAATATGTTGATTTCAATTACAACACAGAATTCAAAGTGTGTGGTGCTCCCTTTATATTATTATTTTTATTACAAATATTTGCCCTCTAAAAGTGACAAACAAAAGAAATATTTTTCAATTCACATCATACAAGTACTGTAGTGTGATATCTTTATTGTGAAAGTGCAATTTACAGGCAGATTTTTTTGTTACATAACTGCACTCAAAAACAAAACAATGTAAAACTTTAGAGCCTACAAGTTCACTTAGTCCTACTTCTTGTTCAGCCAATTGCTAAGACAAACAAGTTTGTTTACATTTACAAGAGATAATGCTGCATGCTTTTTATTTACAATGGCACTTGACAGTGAGAACTGGCATTCACATGGCACTTCTGTACCTGACACTGCAAGGTATTTACATGCCAGATATGCTAAACATTTGTATGCCCCTTCATGTTTTGGACACCATTTCAGAGGACATGCTACCATGATGATGACACTTATTAAAAAAATGAATTAATTAAATTTGTAACTCAACTCCTTGGGGCAGAATTTTATGTCCCCTGCTCTGTTTTACACACATTCTGCCATATATTTAATGTTATAGTACAAGAAGTGGGGACCTGCATGAACACTTCTAAGCTTAATTACTAGCTTAGGTCTGATACGCTGCCACCAGCCAGAATTTAGTGTCTGGTACACTTTCTGTTCCCCCAAAACCTTCCCTGGGGAACCCAGACCCAAACCCCTTGGGTCTTAAAACAAGGAGAAATTAACCATCCCCCTCCTTTTCCCCCTAGACTTTCCTCTCCCTGGGTTACCTTGAGAGGCTTTACACAGAGCCAAACTCCTTGGATCTTAAAACAAAGAGGAATTAACCATCCCCCTCCTTTTCCCCCCAGACTTTCCCCTCCCTGGGTTGCCTTGAGAGGCTTCACGCCGATCCAAACTCCTTGGATCTTAAAACAAGGAAAAATCAATCAGGTTCTTAAAAAGAAAGCTTTTAATTAAAGAAAGAAGAAGTAAAAATTCTCTGTAAAATCAAGATGGAAAATGCTTTACAGGGTACTCAGATTCATATAGACTACAGGGATCCCCCCCAGCCTTAGATTCAAAGTTACAGCAAACAGAGGTAAAAATCCTTCCAGCAAAAGAAACCTTTACAAGTTGAGAAAACAAACATAAGACTAATCCTCCTTGCTTGGCTATTACTTACAATTTTGAGACATGAAAGACTGATTCAGAAAGATTGGGAAAACCTGGAATGGTGTCCTGTCCCTCTCAGTCCCGAGAGCGAACAACGAACAACACAAAAAGCGCAAACAAAGACTTCTCTTCACCAAGATTTGAAAGTATCTTGTCCCCCATTGGTCCTCTGGTCAGGTGTCAGCCAGGTTTACTGAGCTTCTTAACCCTTTACAGGTAAAGGAGACATTAATCCTTAACCATTTGTTTATGACACTCCTGCTCTGTTTTACACACATTCTGCCATATATTTACTGTTATAGTAGTCTCGAATGATGACCCAGCACATGCTCATTTTAAGAATACTTTCACTGCAGATTTGACAAAATGCAAAGAAGGTATCAATGTAAGATTTCTAAAGATAGCTATAACACTCGGCCCAATGTTTAAGAATTTGAAGTGCCTTCCAAAATATGAGAGAGACGAGGTGTGAAGCATGATTTCAGAAGTCTTAAAAGATCAAAACTCTGATGTGGAAACTATAGAACCCGAACTATCAAAAAAGAAAATCAAACTTCTGCTGGTGGCATCTGACTCAGATGATGAAAATAAACATTGTTGGTCCACATTGCTTTGGATCGTTCTCAGGCAGAACCAGTCATCAGCATGCATGTATGTCCTCTGGAAAAGACATATGAATCTTTAGCATCTCTGGCATTTAAATATCTTGCTACACTGGCTACAATAGTGCCATGTGAATGACTCCTCTCACTTTCAAGTGAGATTGTAAACAAGAAGTGGGCAGCATTATCTCTTGCAAATGTAAACAAATTTGTTTGAGTGACTGGCTGAACAAGAAGTAGGACTGAGTGGACATGTAGACTCTAAAGTTTTACGTTGTTTTATTTTTGGGTGCAATTTTTTGTACATAATTCTACACTTATAAGTTCAACTTTTATGATGCAGAGATTGCACTACATTACTTGTTTTAGGTGTATTTAAAATACTATTTCTTTCTTAAAATGCAAATATTTGTAATAAAAAAATATAAAGTGAACACTGTATACATTGTAGTCTGTGTTGTAACTGAAATCAATATATTTGAAAATGTAACAACATTCAAAAATATTTAAATAAATGGTATTCTATTATTATTTAACAGTGTGATTAATGTTCCACTAATAATATAAATACAAAGCATGTACTGAGGACACATTGTGCATGATAGGTTTGCTGCGATGACTGATGTGGGTACATTAACAAATACAATTCAGTGCCAGAGTGCACCGATATGCTGATGTGAACATGACATACAAATATTGACAACACTTTCATGTACTGTATTTTACTTTTACCAATCTGTAATCACTTCAGGTAGACAGGAGGTGTCATAAACAGATAGTTAAGGATTAATGCCTCTTTTACCTGCAAAGGATTAAGAAGTTCACATAACCTAGCTAACACCTGACCAGAGGAACCAATGGGGGAACAAGATGTTTCAAAAGGAAGGAGGAAAGTTTCCTTTGTTTAAAGTCAGTTTCAGTTTCAGCTGGAGTGGAAAAGATCAAGGAACCAGCCTCTTATCAGAGTAGTATGTTTTAGAAAGGAATAAATAGGTTTATGTTTATTT
>NC_133771.1:81133378-81153483 GCF_003597395.2 Chelonoidis abingdonii | reverse complement strand
GTTTCCTGATTGGTCCTCTGGTCAGGTGTTTGGTTCCCTTTGTTAACCCTTTACAGGTGAAAGAAACATTAACCCTTAGCTATCTATTTATGACAAACTTAAGTGCTGGAATGTTTGTGGGGACCAGAAAATGGCACTTTCTCAGACATCAATATGTGCTTGCAATCCATTTCCTTTCCATTTAGCTTCTAACCTCTTCTAACTACTTACATGTGCCCCAACTAGAACCTCCTAATTGCCTAGTTGGTAAAACTTTCCGACGTGCACACACTCCATTCAACTACATTATTTCAAGTTTTGTGCTCCACAAATTTGGTCAACCAAAATGTAGAAATCCTGCTGTATTTAATCTCTGGTACAAAAAGACGTCCTTTGAATTGAATGTTTTGCAGTGTGTCCAATACTCCTACTACTTTTCAAGGGTATTTTACTTACTCTGACATTCAATGTACAGTAAAAGCTTTTTTAAACAAACATGATGGAAGAATGGGACTGCTGGTAAATTAAAAATGCCAGTTAACTCAGAGGGAGGGGTTTGCAATGCGGGGTGGGGGTGCGGGGCAGCGGCATGGGAAAGCGTGCGGGTTGTGGGTTCTGGGACGGAGTTTGGGTCTGGGAGGGGGCTTGGGGCAGGGGGTTGGGGCATGGGAGGGTGCTCAGGGTGACAGATGGGGGGCAATCACCTCAGGCCGCTCCCCGTTCCTGCTGCTCCTGGCGGAGGTGCGACGAGGCAGCTCTGCAAGCAGGAAGGCTGCCTCTGTCTGCAGGCGCTGCTCCCCGCAACTCCCATTGGCTGTGGTTCCTGGTCAATAGGCTGGAGCCGCAGAATCAGCGCTCAGGGATGGGAGATGGAGGCAGCACGCCTGCAGAGCCACCTGGCCGCGCCTCCGCCAGCAACAACAGAGATGGGGAGCTGCTTGTGGGGAGCTGACAGGTGAGCCGACCTCACCCCCTACTTCAAGCCCCTTCCCAGACCCAAAATTCCTCCCAGAGTGCACCCCACAGCCCCTCCCATGCCCCAGCCCCCTGCCAGCCCCGCACCAACTGCACTGTAAACTGGACTTTCAGTGCAGATCAGAAATGCTGTTTTATAGAGCTTGCTGGTTGGTGAAATGCCAAAGAATCTGGGCTGCTATGTTGTTTTATAATTTAATATCTTTTTTTTTTGTTTGTTTGCCTTTAATGTTTATTGGATACTAAAAGTTATGTCAGTGATGAAGAATGGTTGTCATTGAAAAGTCAGTGTTTATAATCAGAAGGAGAAATACTACACCATTTCATCTATCACAGTATGGTAACTGTTGACTCCTTAATAGCGGCCAAAAATACCTCTCATATGAGACATATTATAAAAACTACCAGAGAACTCTTCAACCTTCTATTTTGTGCTTCACATGTCCAAACCTAGATAAGTCCAACCTTATCCACTCTTACTGCACTAGTTTAATCTCATCCACACATTTGTTGTTGTTGAACTGTATGGATATGTGTTATTTAAAATGACACCTCATTTCTCATCCTGATCAATATCAGTCCCCTTAATTCAGACCAAAACTTTTCTCCTGAAGCCTGAGATTGTAGAACCTTCCTTGATATCACATTTACTTTTACTTCCTTTGCTGAACAGCTGCCTGTTGCCACAATACTGCACTTTCATAAAGCCAGCATCATGGTTTAATAACAATACCTTGTTCTGTCATCTTAGTCCCACTCAGTGCCAAAGAATTGCTTACTAGCATTGCTCATCAGGGCCCTGTCCAAACAATGAAGGGATGTTTTTAAAGAGCTCTCAATGGAGTCTTAATTGCAAGGATAAATTCAACACAAGGTTTCTGGGAGATATAGAATGCAGAATAAATTAGGCAAACTTTTGTTCTCCACCGGGGACTTACCATGAAGGAGTGAAAAATCTCTCTTTCATTTTTCCTTCATTTTAGGAATTGCAAATTGTTGAATAGTCAAAAAACACTAATTCTAACTACTATTTTAAATTTATTATTAATGAGAGATTAATAGTTATTATAATCTTTAAAAGGTCCCTTTTTCCAAATATTAATTTGCCATGGGCTGAAGAGTTTTGTTTCATTATATCCATTTTCTCTTGAAGTTATATATATATATATTTATTTTTTGTATCAAGTATAGTGGTAGTATGTAGGACTGGGACCTACAGAAATAACATATATAGACTTATCTTGTGAGTCTGTATGTCTAAATAGGTTAGGTATATAGATTAAAGTACATTAAAAACCACAAAATATCCCTACGATAGAATAGCAGCTTAAGAAAAATGGAAATAAGTCAAAACGGGGAGCCAAACTTTGGCTTTAATTATGTCCTGGCCCACAGATACACTCAGCAATTGTATCTACCAATGGCTTAAAATGTGAATGCTCAATTATTAATTTAACATTTTGATTAATCTTTTCCCAAAATTCATGTAACAAAAAAAGAAGAGTGGCAAGCTGCTATAAACATTAGCACAGAATCTGTTTGATAAGCTATTTGTGACATAGTATAGTCTCTCCTAACTCCTAAAGAAAGAGTACAATAGAAGAGCTAGGTTCAGGCCAAGGGCTTTGCCAGCACAGGCCTTGGTGCAAAGACCTGGTACTAGAAAGTTCAGTAGGAGGGGACTGTGAAATTACTAGCTATTTTCAGTTTCTATTCTTTCACTAGCAGAGATGAGGAGCACAGCATAGTTTGGAAAGTAATAGTGGTTACAGTGGGCAGGGGATGTAATCATACAGGACATTCCCTAGGCAGCCTCCAACAGCAGGGCTCCTGTAAAGGTCTAGGCAAAGACTGAAACGGCCTTCCCATATATGAATAATTAGAAGGAGCAACGGAGCTACCTCTGTTTGAACCAGCCGGGGTTCTAACTATAAAGCATAAATCAGGCCCCTACAGACTATGGGCTACTGTGAAGTTCCTGATAGTAGGTACAACTAGGGTACAAACTCCCCACAAGCTACTTTATTATGTCCAAACTATTTCTCTCCTTTTGTTTGAGCATTATTGTTGGTCATCTAAATATAGATATATGTTTAAATGTTAAAAGTACACCAAAGAGCCTTTTGTCCTAATGTTTCTTTCGTATATTTCCTTTAACGGACAATAATACCACATACACAAACCCAGGGCAAAATTCCTGCAGTCACGTAAAAAACGGTGAAAACCTGGATTTAATCCATTAAGTCTGTGCAGTTGCTTTAGAATTACATAAATGTAAATGAGAACAGACTTTGGTCAAATAAATTACAATAGTGTTAAAGTATCTTGGCTCTCAAAGACATTGGGCTAATTCAATGGCCACTGAAGTCAATGGAAACCTGTATGCCATAGTCGGTAAGGTGTATCGGAGCATAGAGGCCTACTTGCACTGCTGATCCTCAGGCTCATTTAAAATACTCTCGCTTTTTAATAACATACAAATTTGTCATAGTCATTCTTAGCCCTCTCTAATAGAGCTGTTGGTGGTATTACTACTTTTGATATAGTGTAAATGTCATTTTTAAAGTAATCAATCAAGCGTATGCCAAAATGTACAAGGGCTTTACTAATGCCTTTGATCTGACGTTAAACGTTACAAAGCACTTAGTCTGTCTAAATTTGGCTACAACAGGGCAGAACAACAGTGTACAATTTCACATTCATCACTCACTCTTTTACTCTAGATTTGTACCAATAAAATTATGTTTGTTTCCTTTTTAAGGCATCACAAAGCATGTTCCGATAACTCTTTTCCAAACTAATGGACTGATTAAGTCTCTTCTTTGTGAAGCATTTCATTGGACCATAGCTAATGTTGTCTTTTCTAAGTTTAACTCTTCAAATGAGGTATATAGTTTTGTGTAATGCACAGCACGTCTGATATTTCAAACAGTATGATAGGTGTACTGGGATGGAAATGTGTAGTATCTTTCATAAATTAATGGAGTTTTTTATAGTTGGTTAAAAAAAAAAAACACACCTTGGAGCTTAAGGTGAAGAGACTATTTTTTCATTTCAGTACTGATGACTTAATGCCCAAATGTTTCTTAAAGTGTGGCACCCAAAACTGGACGCAGTACTCAAGCTGAAGCCTCTCTAATGCAACATACAGCAGAACTATTACCTCTCGTGTCTTACACAGACCACTCTTGCTAATGCACCCAAGAACAATAATACCCTTTTTTGGAACCACATCACATTTGTGGCACATATTCAATTTGTGATCCACTATAATACTAAGAGTTGTTTCAGCAATACTATGACCTAGCCAGTTATTCTCCATGTTATATTTGTGCATTTGATTTTTGCTTCTCAAGTGTAAGACTTGGTACTTGTCTTTATTGACTTTCATCTTTTTGGTATCAGATCAATTCTCCAATTTGTCCAATTAATTTTGAATTCTAATCCTGTCCCCCTAAAGTGCTTGCAAGCCTTCCTAGCCTGGTATCATCTGCAAATTTTATAAGCATATTTTCTACTCCGTTGTCCAAGTCATTAATGAAAATATTGAATAGTTTTGGACCCAGAACAATGCTCACTAAATACATCCTCCCAGTATGTGTGTATATATCACCCATATGTGATAAATGTGTGTATGGGTGATAAATACGTAACAGAGAGCATTTACTCTCAGAGAATTCCCCTAGTCTCAGCAGAAAATATTTTTTTCATATTAGATTTGTCCAAAGATATATTGCAGCCATTCACAACCCCAATTGCTACAGCTGGGCAGAGAATGGAAATTCTATTTATTTTTGTTCTGATTTAGAACAAAATCCAACATTTCAAATTCTTTGTGAAACGGAATTTCAGCTGTTTCATCTAAGTTTTTCTGACCAGCTTGAACAATAACGCCATCAAACAGTCATATGTTAAGTGCAAAGAACACATGAATAAATACCATTATAACTTTTATTAAAGGAAAAGTCCCTCCCAGGGGTGTTAAGCAGGGGAATGGCAGGACCTCCCCCCCAGCCCCCCAAGAATCGTTGGGGACACAGTACTATTCCAACACCAGGGCTGCAGTGGCAGGATGGGGAGAGTGAGCTCCTGGTGGTGGGGGGCACAGAATGTGCCCAGCCAAAAGTGGTTAAATTTAAACTCCTGCACATGCCCCTGGTCCCTCCTATGAGATTTAGTGTAGTTTTAGTTTCTCTTCTCTTAAAAAGAACAAACAATCAAAAAACACTGCACAACAACTCATATGACCAGATTATGCAGCTCTCACACAGGCAACTCACACAGAAGTTTTGCTCAAGAAGTGCAAAAATCAATCTTCCTAATGTAGAAATAATGATGGGAGGGGCTATTGGGAAGAAGTGAACATGAGTGACATATATACTGGTATATGGTTAGAGATGTGTTTTAGAACAACAAAAATCAATAAAGGATTCATATTAATCCCATCTGTTCTGATCACTGCTGTTAGAGACATATCTATACACGTGCTACTGCGCGCCAACAACTACACAGTTGTAGTACCAAATTTTGAAATCCTTAGTTGGTTCTAATTCAAGCTAAGTGTTACTTGAGTAAGGAGAGATGAGAACTGAATAAGGACTTCATGGCTTGGCCCTCACTTATAGTCTTGGAGCATTAAAATGCTTCCCTTCCTATCATTTTGAAAGGAATTCAGTATTATTCAACAGATTCAACAGTCCAGGAAAGCCTCAACAGGACAGATGGAATTTTTAAGTTCTCAGTCGTGAAATCCAGCCACACTGAAGTAAGTTGAGTTTTGCCATTGTCTTTGGTGGGGCCAGGATTTCATGCCAGGACTTCAGGGGTGATATTGAGTGTTCAGAATCCCTTCTATCTAGTTGCACTGGGCTCTTAATCTTAATCTTATCAAAATAATGCTATATGTTTGTGAACTCAATTGTGTGCTTTATTTCATCTTACTACATACTTAAAAATGCATCTCATTATGTCTCTTCCCAAACAGTTTCCTTCTTTGCTTCTATTAGTCTGTCACTCAAGTAATTAGTGTTATTTAACTATGGATTTTGCATATGAAATATAATTAATGGTACTGAGGCTTAGTTTTCTTCTGAGTACCCCATGGGGCTGTAAGCTGCTCTATTCTGTGTTTAGATGGCTTTGGGATGTATACTCACACTGAATAATTCCAGTTCTACTCAGTTCCTGGGAGGTTTCTCAAATACTTTGATGGAGCCTACCTCTCTTTCTTTCCCTCCCTTATCAAAGTAATAATTCATTCTTGGAAGATGCATTATAGGAATATATCTTCTGAGTTATGATTTTAGACTTAGACAGCAGGACTAAAACTCAGTTTTCTTCTCATATTCCACTATCATTCAGGTGGGATTCAGAAGCATTCAGTCTTCTTATGTCTTCTCATGTCTGTTTTAAGAGAACATTTCTGATTCATGAGAGTAATACATTTTCTGGTTAGGACAACAATCGTGAACCACACAAAACAGTAGTAAGAGAGAAAAACTGGAATGGAGTTATAAGAAACCATATTTAGGTTAGTGCAGCAGCTGTGCACAAAAGGGTCACCACCAAGGGAAAATGAGCAAGGATATTGGGAAATAGGTTGTATCTAGAGGCCCTCATTCAGTGCATTGTCCTCATCAATGAGAGAGTGTGCACGTGCACGCACACACACACACAAACAGGACCTGAAAGGTAACTGATAAGATAAGAGGAAAAGTCCTTAGAAAAATAGCCCCAGTTAGCAGCAGTGGTTTTAAATATTCTGAACAATAAAGGAGGACTGTGCGTATTGAACCAGTAGTGACCCCCAAATCAGCCAAAACTTTGTTTTTAACTAAGATAGTAACAGTCAATATGACATCACTTGTTTGTTGCACTGTATAAAACAAAAACAGAAAATCAGGCTTGCTAGGGGCATTTGTCAGATCCTACCTGATCATGCTATGAGCAAGCCATGATGAGAGGGTTATCCCAGGACAGATACTTTCATGAGTATTCTGATCAAATGCTTATGAATATTTTCTACTTTATGGATGTAATAATTGTTTATTGCTTAAAGTTTTCCACATATTTAGAGAAATTCTCCAAATGTCATGCGACCTTCAGATTTAATAAAAGTAATTTTTGGTTAAATTGTTGCCATGGTAATTGTGACCCTAAGAATCCCTCACTGTCAGTTAGCAAAGGGTTTACTGTTCTGTAACTGTAACTCCTGACAAGCCTGACAAATGCACTACACCTAACACACTGCTTTCACGGTATTTCTCCAAAGAGGACCATGTGAGGTCTCTAATATAAGCTTACATGGTATCCTCATATTCCTTGTGAGATGATCTATGGATGATATTTAAGGAGTTGTGTCTATGCACTGAAAATATGTTTTAAAGTCTGTGTCCAAGGCTGACAACAGGCCCAACTTTGGATATATACCTGTAATGAGCAGACTCACTCCTGTGGCGCCTCCTACTGATGATTCCTGGGAATTAGCTCACTGCCAGCCAGGAGCACCCTCTGCAGGCCGGTGATCTGCCTGTCCTCTGGCCTCCGTGTCCCTCCCTGGACCCGGTGCCCTTTTACCTGGGGTGCTGCCCCCTGGCAGTACCCCCTTTCTCTCAAGGTCTCCCCTCCCCGGGTCTCCCCTACCCTCTGTTCCCACCTTGCCTCAGTATATGGCTACTGCCAGTCATTGTCTAGCCCCACACCCTGGGGCAAGCTGCAGTATCAGCCTACTCATCACTGGCAAGATTGGGTTTGGACCTGCTGCCTTGGCCTACCCCTGGGCTGCCCTCTGCCACCCCCAGTACCTATTAGCCCAATACTAGGCTGCAGCTTGGGGCTTTCCAGGCTAGAGCTCCCCAGCTCCTCTGCCTTTCCCCAGCCCTGCTTCACTCACGTACTTTATGTCCAGCTCCCTGCAGCCAGGCCCATCTCCCTCTTCAGCTAGAGAGAGACTGTATGGGCTTCTGGCTCACAGCCTCTTATAGGGGCCAGCTGGGCCTGATTGGAGCGTGGCCACAGCTGAGCCTACCTTCCCTAATCAGCCCAGGCTTCTTCCCCCAGCCACAGCCCTCTTCTGGGCTGTTTTAAGTCCTTCAGGGCAGGAGCAGGGGACCACCCTGCTACAATACCTATCTGTCTGTCTCAGTTCACATGTGAAGTAAGCATCGTAAGCCCACATAATGGAAGCCCTATTTGCATAGGAATTCAACATGAAATCAGCCCACCAGGGAATAAACCTCAGAGGGTTATCCTGACACCAAGAACCAACAATGAATTCTAGAGGATATAAGGAGGAGGTAAATGGACACCTCTTTATTCTGCACTTCAGGAAGTAATTGAACAGTGCAATTTCATTTATGAAAAGAGGATCCCAATGACACTAGGTTGGAAATTCTGCAAGAAGACACTGGGCGGAATCAGACTGCTTTTAGACAGATGATTTGCCTGTTAAAGTTAAGTTCAGTCTCTAGAAAGCATGTATTGGTTTTGATTTATACGTTACTGGTCTGGTTCCATTGTTAGCCTTACTCACTATCTATTAAATCTTACCTTTGATAACAAATGTATGTTTGTTTTCACTGTAAATATATCTCTGTGCTGTGATGCCGTTTAGGAACTGATCCTCAGCTGTATTAAATAAGATGATGTGTAAATTGTCCTCTGGTGAATGGTAAACCTGATATTTTCATGAGTAGCCAACGACAGGGGCTGGGTATCACAGGGAAATATTTAAAAACCCCATGGGGATTGGGGTGCACCTATTACTAGCCTGCAAAGCAAAATGAGAGCTAATATTGACCCAAGAAGACTGTTTGGGTGGGTAGTTTTGTGTTCAGATTCCTGGGCTTTTTGACCATTCACCTCTCCCTCGCCCTGCAAGAACAGTCTCTTTTTGAGCTCTGCTTACTCAGAACAAATTCAGCTGTCATGCGTAAATAAACTAAAAAATCACTCCTGTATTTCATTTCCATGTCTTAGAAGGATAAGCCATAGTGGGATAGTATTTTATTATATTTTCTGTCTTGGTGTCAACACACAATATCATAATAAAATACAATAGCCTGGCAAACTGATTTCTCTAAGTTTTCTGCCCCATACAGTATATGTTTTCTGAACCATTTATCAGCTGGAGTTAGAACTGGGAAATCCACACTGTAAGGTTTCTAAGGGTTTCTTCAATAACAGTATTCTCTGACCCTATGATTATTTTAAACCACAGTCAAATTCTTATTCAAAGATTAAACTTTTTCCTCACCTATTTTCCTGGACGTTAAGAATTGTGGGCCATCATTTTCAGAAGTAACTAGAGATCTAGGGTGTTTCAAATTTGGATGTGCTACTTGAGTCACTTGAAGGGGCTTGGTTTTCAAAAAAAAAGCGATGAGTATGCGGCTTTTAAAATTAGGCCTTATTAAGGATTCTCAAATTGGGAACCCAAAAATTGAAGCACCCCAAATCACTAATCACTTTTGAAAATCTTGGTTCCTTTCAGATTCATTATTATGAGTCAAGTAAGTTTCTCTTGACTTCCAAGATGGCAATTTCACACAGTTCTAATGATATAAATATACACATTTTACCGATGGGTGAAATGATGCTTAGTGAGGCTAACTAACTAGTTCAAGGTTACATATCAAGTCAGTGGCAAACCTAGAAACAGAACCAAGACAACACTCTGCTCAATAAAGTAAAAACAATTAAGAAGCAATAGGATTTAGATGATGTTATCCATAATCTCCACGGGGATTCTACTGGGAATCTCCAGCTAATGTGAAAGAATCCTGGTGTGAAGTTAATGCAGAGGAGGCAGAGACTAAGAAAGCAATGTTCCAAAAGATTAAGCCTAAATAGGGATCATAAAGAGAAATATGAACTAAGGAAGGAATAGCTAAAAAAAATTCTTTACATGTTGCAGGTGGTTTGGAAACAAGTAAAATATGGGGATGAATACCCACCTAAAAAAGAAAAGCATCATCGTTGCCGAGTTTCATTCCTTTAATTAAAAGCACATCTGCAAAATAATTTGTTGCTCATGTTGAAAAGAAGTGTTAGAGGAGAAAGGGCTGAAGAAAGAGAATTTTTGAAAAAAAAAAAAAGAAGCAGTTTAGCTTTATTTTTTTGTCATCTGTCTTCCTATAGAACCATTTGGTGCATGGTCTCTTTGCCAGTTATGAAAAAAAGTTGTGACTTAGTAATCAAAATCTGATACTATAAGTGGCAAAAATATCTACAATACTTACAGGTGTTTTGGACCTGATTATATGAGTAATTTGTAGGCTAACATATTTGTTCATATATGCCATTACAATTCTCTCTTGTATTACAGTGTCATATGCACTCAGGTTGGATCATGAAAATACACAAAATGGATTAGTTGATCTCATCTGAATTTATGAAAGAAAAACTCAGATAAACTAAAACCAAGAGGACAGTCGAAAAGAGTTTGTGCCTATGTATCAACAATACATACTACTTTAGACCCAGATCTGAACTTGCAGCCAATAAGAGTCTAAAATAAAGTGCCAGAAAGTTAATAGCTGCTATATTCTGCTCACTAAACTTGGTAACTTTCTTACCATTAATTCCTGTCTTAACGGGGGAAAAAAATGTTAGTTTGATCTCATGTCATTCCAGGAGACAGATGCCAGCTGAGCAACACAGGATTTCAGTGTTTTCATTTCAGGAAAACTGAAGATCACATTCTGAGCAAGAGAGCATGAAGATTGTTTGATAAGATTCCATTAAAGTGAGCTGACAGTAAGGTTAGAAGTGAACTGGAGAAACCTCACCAGGGTAATATCTGGGAAAGAAACAATCAGTTTGACATTTCCCAGGTTAAAGATTTCATATTATCAAAATGGAAGTCAAAGTGTTTCTATTTAGGAATATAAAATCCAATAGCTAGGTTTTCCCAGTTCATTCAGAACTCAAGAAAATCATTGTGTTCCTCAAATAGTTAATATCAGATACAAAATGTTATATAATGATACTAATTAGTATAAGGAAAAAAAAGACCATAAATCCATTATTTTTACCATGTAGTATTTTCTCTTCAGATAGTCAAAGACTGATTTATATTTTAAACCAACTGCATTTCTGATTATTTTATATCTTAAATATTCCATCATTAACATCTCATTACTAAGCAGTTAATTAAGAAAGAAGACAAAGTAGGTAAAAGAAAATTAGATGCAACACAACAGGGTATATTTTCATCTTGATGAGCAAGAGAAACTCTCATTAGGGGTTACTGAAAGTCACATGCATGCTGCAGGAGAATACACTCAATATATTTTGGAACTATTCAAATTTTAAAGGGACACTATCAATTTATATTTAAAAGAAAAAGTGGCCTAATAATACCAGGTACAAGGGCATTGGGGAATAGCCTAAATAGATGAGGAAATTAATTAATGAAATGTCTGGCAGAGAGCCCAGAATGAATTTTTCAAGACAGACTGGGGAGAGGAGAGGAATGTGAGCTGAAAAAGCACTAGAGTTTGATAGGGAATTTTTAAAAATATAATTAAAAATCCAAACACCTGCATTAGGTGCCATCAGATTCAGCCTTTGTGCTAAATCTTGTCTTGAATTTGTTGTTTTTTTAACAAAGATAAATGTCCATTAGGAGTCCACAGAGTCCTAAGCCAAACACCTCTGACCTAGTCAGGTTTGAACCCAATCTTTCAGAACTCAAAAGCTATTGCATTAAAGGCTCAATCCTGCAAAGTGCTGAACATTCTGACCTCAATTCTGTGAACCACACACATGCAGATTTAAGCTTATGCTGAAATGAACTGGAGCCAAAATGCTCAGCACCTTGCAGGATCCTAATCACTGCACCAATACCAGGGGTTCTCACAACTAAAATTTTGGTGGCCTCAGAGTGCAGCCACCAACTCTTGCTGGTGGCCATTCTGAAAATTTTTTCTAAAATATTTAATTAACTTTAGGAAAACCAAATAAATATGCATGTAGAGTTTGTTTGTTTTTTGCACACTCAATAATAAAAATAATGTATAGTTGTATTTTGGTGCTCCTGGTCTCCTTCTGCTTCTCCCAACCTGCCACGTTCCCCCCAGCCCCTACTGCCTCCCCCAGCCTCCACCACCTTCCTGGACTCTGCTTCTCTCTCCCCCCAACCCAATTGCCCTGAGTTCCCTTCCACAGCCTTGCACCCAGGTTCATCCCGCTCCTTGCCTCTTGACCACAGTGCCAGGTCAGGCCAGCACTGCTGAAGCCCCACTGCCCTGGGCTCAAGCCCACCGCCAGAGCCTCTGGCTGAACCGGGGGGGGGGGTGGAGCTGAAGCCCACCCCTGGTGTCCCACAGCTGAAGAAGTGTTGGGGAGGCTGATGCCCAGCCCCAGAACCCCTAGGTGCTGCTGCTTTGCCCCTATCCCATCTCTGCCCAGGAGGCTCTTGTGGTCCCATGAAACCCCCCTGGTAGCCACATTTGAGAAACGCTGACCTAGACCCCCTTTATATTTTAATTTTAATAGATCAGTTCTTAAATTATCAAATTGTCATTGCTCCCACTCCTCCATTTTTGCCCCATTTCAAACAACAATCACAGCAAAACCAGGAAGGGTGAATAATCAGTGCTGTAGCAAGCAATCCAAAGGAGACATTTAATCTAAGTCGGCTAGACTTGATTAATATTAAATCAACACTGCCATAGAAATAACCCTCACCAGCTTAACCAAGTGATAAAGATACATCACTTCGGAACAATGAAAACCAAACATCTGATGACTGGACGACTTACATTTTTAGTCACATTTCTATCATTGACCAAACACCCTTTGTCCCAATCTGGACTTCTGTCAGTGCAATGGCATTCTCAACTATAATTTAACAGTGCAAGAACTTTTACAACTGACATTTATATCACAGTTAGCTTGACCTATTTCTGCCCTTGTAAACATTATTGAGGGAATCAGAACTTAAGGGTGAGCTGTCATTGAATACACTATCTGTTTAGGTACAACTTGTTGCCAATATACATCTCCTCCCTTTTCAAACTGTATTTTCCTTGAACAGACATAGAAAAGCCCTACACTCCATTTAGGAGTTCTCCTGGGTTTGTCTTGGTGGTATAGTAGGGAAGTGATGCAGTTTTACTAAATGATGTCTCTTTCATAGCATTCTCCTTGAAGAATTTAGTATCCTAGAGCAACTGGTAAAATACCCTAAGCACAAATGTTGTATGATTTAAACACTGAATTATGTTTTATTCTTCTTGATATGTGAAAGGCTTGATTACAGCTCTTGATTGCCATCACCCAAGAGTATATAATGGCACCAAAGCAAAGGCTTTGGAGATAGCTTTTTGGATATCAAAAGTGACAAGCTGGCAGCACTGCCGATAATAAAAAACGGAGACTCTGTATCTGCATTTTAAAAATCACTAACATTTTGATGCTTACTCACACATATGGAGGTTATTTTAGCCAAAACTATGCAGTCAATGCAGCTGCTCTTCCATGGAGATGATCCTCAGGGAGGTCAGGAAATATCTATGTGGAAATACATGAAGTGAGAGCTAAGCCAAATTTTTCTTAATTAAATGTTTTCAATCTATGAAGGAAAATAGAAATAACTAAAAGAGTTGCTTTGAAAGAAAAAACACACAAAATTCCATTGTAAATAGTCATCATATCATACAATACTGTACATCAGTTCTCTACTTTATAATGGAAGAGAAATCAGAAAAGAAAAAAAAAAACTAGAGCAATGATAGAAACAAGCCATAGGAAACAAAGAAAAAAAGTGATACTCAATACAGTCAGGTCAGACAGAAGAAATACCACTGAGTCAGAAATTCATCATCCTACAACAATATCATTCTAACTATTTCCAATGTGGTTTCACCAGGCCAGCAACAAAGCTCTCTGCACACATAACCATTCTGTATTTGTCTCAAACAATTCTAAAAATAAAGACCAAATGCCACAACATTTGCAGAGTTCTTCCTCTCTTTTATACATTAATCTTTCATGAGCTGTCATATCATTTAATCCGTTGAACCTGATTAACTAATCTAAGAAGTAGAAGTTTCAAAGCTGTAGTATCAGACACTTTGTTATCAATAAGAAATATTGTTCTTGCAAACCAAAACATGAGCATTGTAAGGGATATATGGAACAGATTTGCCTTGAATTATTAATAACTAATTATCGCTTCTGGCCCTAAGAAATTAAAAAAGCTGTCCATCTCTGTTTACCCCCAAATAGGATCCACCAATTGTCAAGGTTCCTTCCCCACTCTGAACTTTAGGGTACAAATGTGGGGACCTGCATGGACACTTCTAAGCTTAATTACTAGCTTAGATCTGGTAACTCTGCCACGCCAGAAATTTCAGTGTCTGGAGCACTTCCTGTCCACCAAAAACTCTCCCCTCCCTGGGTTGCCTGAAGGAACTTCACCAATCCTTGGTGAACACAGATCCAACACCCTTGGATCTTAAAACAAGGAGAAATTAACCATCCCCCTCCTTTCCCCCACCAGTCCTGGTGAGTCCAGATCCATCCCTTGGATCTTAAAACAAGGAAAAAATCAATCAGGCTCTTAAAAAGAAAGCTTTTAATTAAAGAAGAAAGGTAAAATCAGGATGGAAAAATCCAGGGTAATCAAATTCGTATAGCGCAGAGGAACCCCCTCTAGCCTTAGGTTCAAAGTTACAGCAACAGAGGTAAAGTCCTCTTCAGCAAAAAAGAAACATTTACAAGTTGAGAAAACAACATTAAGACTGACACGTTGCCTGAATATACTTTCAAGTCTGAAACATGAGAGACTGATTTCAGAAATTTGGAGAGCCTGGATTGGACGTCTGGTCCTCTTAGTCCCAAGAGTGAACAACCGACAAAAAAAAAAAGGAGCACAAACAAAGACTTCCCTCCACCAAGATTTGAAAGTATCTTGTCCCCCGATTGGTCCTCTGGTCAGGTGTCAGCCAGGTTCACTGAGCTTCTTAACCCTTTACAGGTAAAAGAGGCATTAACCCTTAACTATCTGTTTATGACACCAATGAAGACAATAAGAATATGGTTCACATAATGTGAGACACTTTGTCTAAGGATATACAGATCAGTCAAGGTCTGGAGTCCCCTTCCCCAACTATTGAACTAAAATGGATAAATTAGAGTATTGTCAATCACCTAAGCAAGAACATCTCATAAATTTGCATATGTGTAAATCTCTTTCTCCCTCTCCACCTCGCTAAAAATAATTCCAAGTTACCATGCAAGAGTCCCACCCAGCTTTCCTTTGCAAACACACTGAGTGAGTCAAGAAAAGAGATGGGTAGGGAAGCTGCAAGTTAAACAAACTAGAAATGTGCCTGTAAGATTGAAGGTCACATTAGGCAAGCTGTTACCCCAAGAAATCCAAGCCAAGTGTTTTCACAGCAAATTATAAAGTATCCATTGTTTCTTTGTAAATCAAATATATTGTGAATAATCTGACTTTCACTCCCAAATTAGAATCTGCACATTTGTTTGCCTTGTGAGTCAGATCTATATCCTTCTGTATGTAAAAACGTCTCTTGTTCTATTGTTAATCCGAAATAATGTGAAATGTTTATGTAAAATCAAAGAATACATGGAACAAGTCCTCAAAAGTAAGAGGATTGTAAGGATTTTGTTGGTTTTCATTGTAAATAATTGTTGCTCTCAAGAAGTAACAGGAATTGTCTGGCATAAAGAAAGAGAAATATTAAAAGACATAAACCAGGGTTTAACTTTGGGATATAAACAGAAATTGATTCAAAGGGGGAATCCCAATTGATGAGAGCGGTAAATAATGAAATACAACAGTTAAAACAAATCCAACTTTAAAAGCCTCCAACAAGAAAAGGATTAAGGAAATGTGTTATACATACAGCATCACCCTCTACTAGATCCCAGTGGAAGCAACATATAACTGAGAGCTAAAATCCCAGAACCAATTTGAAATGTGTCCAGTAGGAATCAGAGTGTAACACCCTCCAACAATCCCTGAAAGTAGGGTATATAAACTGAGGTCACCATATCTTCAGGGGAGTTGACTGAACCGAACAAAAGATGCTGCAGAATCCTAAATGTGATCAATGCCTGGACCAGCCATGTGGAAAGGACTCTCCACCACCCCAGGGTTAAGAGGATAAGAATAAGTGGTGAGATTTCATCTCAAAGATTGTTTCTTTGCTTCTATTCTTTAATTAACTATAAATTATCTTGCAAAGTTTACATTCTCTAGTGAGACCTCAAGTAACTATACTGTAGACCAGGGACTGGCAATCTTTGGCACGTAGTCCACCAGGGTAAGGACCCTGAAGGGCTAGGCCTATTTGTTTAACTGCCACAACTGCAGGTTCAGCTGATCGCAGCTCCCACTGGCCGCAGTTCGCTGCTCCAGGCCAATGGGGGCTGTGGGAAGCGGTGTGGGCCAAGAGATGTGCTGGCTGCCACTTCATGCCGCCCACATTGGCCTGGAGCAGCAAACCACGGCCAGTGGGAGCGCGATCAGCCGAACCTGCAGAAGCAGCAGATAAACAAACTGGCCTGGCCTGCCAGGGTGTTTACCCTGGTGGGCTGCATACCAAAGGTTGCCGATCCCTGCTGTAGATTCTAACTCCTTTGTAAGTCCAAGCAAATTGGCCTAATAGAGATTGAAAATAATTGTTTTAAGCAATTGCTTTTAATATACTAAACTTGTCCCTTTTGGACCAATCTAGTCAAAGAGAAGTAAACACGCTCTTCAAAGTGCCTTAAAGACAAGTATACCCTTGGAAATGTGTTAGGTATTAAAGAACTGAAAATTGTTGATCATAAGTAAATGTAATAAGAAATCTTGGTAATTTGCATTGTTCTTTGATGTAACTACAAAGCCTCATCTTTAGTCTGTGATAAATGCTTACAGGACTGTATTGTGTGTGTGTAATAAAACACGCCTGCGGGAGGTCCACTGGAGCCCTGGGACCAGGGAGCGGCAGAGCCTCCCCCATGGCGTGCCGCTGTGCTTGGGGCAGCAAAATGGCTAGAGTCTGCCCTGGCTATGGTAAGAGCCTGGTGGGCAGCTGCACAGAATGTCCCAGCCCCCCTGTCCAGCGCCCCTGCCCCCCAGCCTCCCAGCTCAGTGTCCCTGGCCCTCAGTCCCTCTGCCCCCCAGCTACTCCACCGAGGGCAGGTGGAGGATCCGTGCTGCAGTTCCTCACAGCTGCCCGCCCAACTTTTACCATCAGAGCCTGAGCAGATACAAAATTTGTATCGGCATCTGCACTGTTATCCTCAGAAATGGTCCACAGATATAAAGCAGATACCTGTGGATTTGCAGGGCTCTGCTATTGGATTCCAATATATCTTCAAACCTAGTTTGTTAAATTTCAGCTTCAAAATATAATTGGCACCCTGCCAAATTTATAAATTGCCCCCCCTTCAAACTCATAGCATTTTAAATTAGTGAGACTTTCCCTAAACAATTCTGTCCAGCTAAGAAACTATTATTAAGTTAATGATTGGTTCTCAAAAACACTCAGAACTGACCTTATTCTGCTCCCATCAAAGTAAAAAAGAGTAATTTTTTAAAAATTATTTTAAATATGAAACCCTTAATTCTTATGTGTCTCTTCTTAAAAGCTCCATATTTTTAGACATTTCCATAATATATGTAGGAAGAATGTATAGGATCTTCCATGCCTTTAAAAGTTACCACACCATAGACAATTATGGGATAAAAGCCGGTACATGCAAAAAATGATCTGGTGAATCATGCAGAAATGGAGATTGTTCACTAAGACCTTTTCTGCATTACATTCAGTCTTTCGTCCGCTGTTGACGAAATCCATACAGCATGACTATTTTGAAAGGCCACTGTACTTTTTTTCCATTGCCTTCATTAGCCTGAATATGTTATGCCACAGTGCAAGTCAAACTCATTATATCTAGATGGTAGTACTTTCATTTAAAATGACAAGCAAGGAGACAGGTCTGTCTTGGCATGGCTGGCTGAAAAGAAGCAATTAGGAAATGCATGTATCAGTGCATATACAGTGGTCATAATTTAATAATAAATGTAAAATGTCATCAAGAAATGAAAGGTCTTAAATATTGCGGCTTTAGCTTGAAGAGTAAAAGTTTAACTCAGCTCTAGTTCTTCTTGGTCTGCATAGCCCTGTTCATTATTTTTACTTTATGTCCTATGGACAGTCTTTTCATCCATATAAAAACAGCTGTTATTTACAAATAATCTTGTTTTGAGGTAGGATATAAACATTATTTCACATTAATAGAAATGAACATGAATTAAAACACTCTAAGGCCCAATGTAAAATATGCCATGAAAAGTTTGCATGTATTTGAATATATATTAGACCCAGAATGCTATTTCTGGCATGCAACCCTCTATGATGCTCAGCACCTCTGTATTCGCACCCCACACACTATTGTAGTAATCTTTTACAAAATATATCTTGTGTGACAGGGTCAGGCCAGATGGATGCTGGAGAGTGTTAGAAGGCAAATATATTAGTCCCAGATTAAGTCGATCCCTTTTCCCTGGCTAAGGTAACGGGCAGTTCCAGAACAAGCAGGAACTTGCTGGACTCATTTAGGACAGGCTGGGTAATCAGAGCACCTGAGTTTAAAAAGGACCTCACTTCAGTTTGTAGCATGCATGCGAGGAGCTAGGAGCAAGAGGCACTAGGAGCTGAGAGTGGGAAGACGTATTTCTGGAGGATTAAAGAGTACAAGCACTACCAAACACCAGGAGAAAGGTCCTGTGGTGAGGATAAAGAAGGTGTTGAGAGAAGGCCATGGGGAAGTAGCCCAAGGAGTTGAGCTGTCGCACGGGTCTTCCAGGAGGCACTCTAGACAGCTGCAGTCCACAGGGCCCTGGACTGGAACCCGGAGTAGAGGGCGGGCCTGGGTTCCCCCCAAATCACCCAACTCCTGATCAGACACAGGAGGAATTGGCCTGGACTCTGGGTTCTACCAGAGGGGAAGGTCTCTGGACTGTTCCCTGACCCACATGGTGAATCTCTGAGGTGAACAAATCCACCAATAAGCGCAGGACCCACTAAGATAGAGGAAGAGCTTTGTCACACTTGCTAGGCATCATTTGAAAACTTGTGTGATGGATGGATGTGATATGTATTGAGAGTTAGAAATATATGCTGGAATTATGACTGAAGTGTGTGTTAATCAGGTATGTCAGTGAGACTTGTTCAAGAGGTCTATCTTAGACAAAGGAATGTGTATATAATTCTCTGACCATCCTGATATTCAGGCAAAGACAATGAAGGTCCATATTTACATGTAAGCAGAAACAAGACAATCAAGACAGCAAGGGGAGGAGATGACAGGAAACAAAATAATTTCCATTTCAGCAAATACAATCGGGAAAAAAGAGAATGGAGCTTCCTTTGCCACCAGACTCCACGTCACCTTCCTCAGAATAATCCATTTAAAAGCTTTACTGGCCTATAAAGACAGGGGATCTGAACTTCAGTTGATAAGCAATTGAATCATCTGATTGTATGCAATATTACCGTATTAGAAGAGTGTTGAGAGCGAAGTCTTTTCTGAAAGCTAATGACACATTGATGTTGCAAGGATAGGTTCCTGGGTTAGAGTTTTTGTTGTGTGGTGTGTAGTTGCTGGTGAGTATCCTGATGAAGTGAAGGAACAGATTGACAGAGACAGAAGAATACCTAGAAGTCACCAATCCAGGACAGATCCAACAAAGAAAGTAACAGAACGCCTCTAGCCACCACCTTCAGCCCCTAATTAAAACCTCTCCAGCTCATCATCAAGGGTCTACAACCTATCCTGAAGGATGATCCCTCACTCTCACAGGTCTTGGGAGACAGGACAGTCCTCGCTTACAGACACCCCACAACCTGAAGCAAATACTCACCAGCAACCACACAACAAAAACACTAACCTAGGAACCTATCCTTACAACAAAGTCTGTTGCTAACTCTGTCCACATATTTATTCCAGGGACATCATCATAGGACCTAATCACATCAGCCACACCATCAGAGGCTCATTCACCTGCACATCTACCAATATGATATATGCCATCATGTGTCAGCAATGCCCCTCTGCCATGTACATTGGCCAAACCAGACTCTTTCCACGCAAAAGAATAAATGGACACAAATCAGATATCA
>NC_133771.1:81103540-81129525 GCF_003597395.2 Chelonoidis abingdonii | reverse complement strand
TCTGTCCAGAAGAGTGCAGTGCTAGGAACAGCTAAGATACTGTGCAGAACCCTCAAACTCCCAGGCCTCTGGTAGAGGACCCGAGGTTGAGGAAGACACATACCACCCATAAGAGTGAGAGGGGATTTTTTTTAATTTTTTTTTATATATTGTATCCATTAATTTCATTTTTACCATAAACCAACTCAGAGTTGTGTTAAAAGGGAAGGGTGAATTTATCCCCAGCTAGATTAATAAAATGTGATATGTTTTTGTCTCTTTACTGGAGCAACAAACATTATTTCTCTGAGCTGTCCAGGATAGGGCTGGATGCTTCAGGGCAGAAGGTTTTGGAGAAATTGAGGGGTCATCTTGCTGTTTGTAAGCAAGGTTGGTGGAAGCCAGAACGTGACTGATTTATTGCTAGCAGATTGCTGGGATCAGAGATGAGATGCTGGACCAGGGTTGCAGCTACACACGGACACTCAGCGTATGACCTGCAAGCTGGTAGGCTGGCTGGGAACAACTCAGTATGGGCATTGCAGCAGCAAAGCATTGTGAGACACCAGCATGAAAAGACAGGACTTCTGTCCTTGCTTATATCTTCCAAAGTTCAAACCCCTCACTGGTCTGGATTGTAACACTAGAGGGTGACACCTTCCATTTAGCACTAAGAAATTCTGTTAATGTCTCTCAATTGTTTCTAAATTCAAATTAAACAGTTCCTCATTCCGCATGTACATAGGTACAATTCTTTCATGCTTCAAACTATGTTAACCTAAATGCTGTGTCCATTATAAGCAATATATGTATGGGGTTAAAACCTGGATAAATTTAGATTGGCTCAGCTATTTTGTTTGCTATTTTCTTCAATGAAAGCACAGATCATTTTAAAATCATTGTATGTTAGAGAAAGGACTTACCACATAAGAAGAGATTAATAACCCATCATGCTTATGATTGTCCAGTATTGGGCAATACTGGATGCTTCAGAGGAAATTGTAAATCCCGCCAAATGAAGATAATTATGAAATATAGAGAGAGGAGGCAGAAGACTTTTTTTCCTGACTTCATTGGTAATTGATTGGAGTCCCGTGTATTGTCCCTTGTGACTTTATTCTTCTTGCATAAATGCAGATAATATAGAAGGTTAATTCCTATGCAGACTTACATTAACAAAAAAAATGGTGATTTTTATGACTGTCAATTAATTGCAGTTAACTCAAGAAATTAACAGAAAAATTTACTAGATTAAAAAAATAGTTGTAATCAACTCCAGTTTTAACCACACTGTTAATAATAGAATACCAGTTTGAATTTATTATAAATATTTTGGATGTTTTTCTATGTTTTCAAATATATTGATTTCAATTACAACACAGAATACAAATTGTACAGTGTTCACTATATTATTTTTTATTACAAATATTTACAGTGTACTAAAAATAAAAGAAATTCTATTTTTCAATTCACATCATACAAGTACTGCAGTGCAATCTCCTTACAGGGAAAATGCAACTTACAAATATAGTTGTTGTTTTTTTAATATAACTGCGCTCCAGAACAAAACACTGTAAAACCAGAGCCTACAAGTCCATTCAGTCCTACTTCTTGTTCAGCCAGTCACTAACAGAAACAAGTTTGTTCGTATTTAAGGCAGATAATGCTGCCCACTTCTTATTTACATCACCTGAAAGTTCGAACAGGCATTTGAATGACACTGTTCTGGCTGGTGTTGCAAGGTATTTGCATGACAGCTATGTTAAATATTTGTATGCAGCTTCATGAGTCAACTAACTTTTAAAAAAAAATCTTTTTCACAGTGCAAATATTTGTAAAAAAATAATAATAATATAAAGTGAGCACTGTACCTTTGAAAAAAAAGTAGAAAAAACATCCAAAATATTTATAATAAATTTAAATTGGTATTCTATTATTGTTTGACACTTTGATTAAAACTGTGATTCATCACCAAATTTTTTTTAATCATGCAATTGTGATTTTTTTTTAAAATCATTTCACAGCTCTAATGATTTTGGGTTCTTCTGTTTTTTTGGAAGGGCCTGAGATTCCCAGAATGTGCTTAAGACCCAGCTACTGAAAATGAGCTCCCTGGAACAGATCTCAAATTGGGAACCCCAAAAATGGGGCATCCAAAATCACTAGTCACTAGGCCATAAGTCTCTCATCTTTCCCTGCATGTGACTTAGTTATTTTTCTTCAGGACACATTGCTTTTTAATGTAATGTAGATTTAATTTGTGGAGCTCACCAATTCAAGTTATCTGTTTTATATGTGTTCTGTTTAACGTCATTGGATCAAGCATTCATCACTTTCAGACTGGATTACCGTAAACAGTATAGATAGGGGTTCTTACAGGGAACAGTATCTTCTCAACTGTGCACTGCTGCTGGAAATAACACAGGGTACAGGAGTTTTATGCAGTCTTACAACTACTTCTGTGCCATGGCACAGGCTAGCATTAAGAAAGTAACTTCCCTTATTACTTATATGGCATTAAACATTTTGGCTTAATATAGATTAACAATGAGCCTCATCCTAAAAACATCATCATTCATCTCTGTCATTGTTGCCTAGAACTTCTCAGAGAGAGGCAGATACTTACTGAAAAAACATTGTTCTTTCTATCTTCTTGTCAGAATGATCTGAAGGACAATGAAGGTGTTACAACTCATTTGACTAATATGGAATTCAACTGAACATTCTGAATTTAAAGGTTCAATTTAAATGCTGAGTTCATGTTCTTCTGATGAGAGACTATGGAAAAAAAGTAGCAGAGGCAGGGCCAAGTAAAAGAATCCAGTGGGGGTGGGAAAAATGGTGGAAATAACCAAGTAGAAAATGAGACTTAGAAAAATACTAAGATTGTATATAGAATAGAGTTCGAAGGGGAAAGAAAAATTTATATTAGCAGTAAGGCTGGCAGCATAGCCTGTACTTAAATTTATCCCAAACTTCCCATTATAACACCCATTTTCAGTTGCTTATAACTTTGTTAAATTTTAACAATTTAGGCTGAAATATAGGTCTCAGGTTTGTGGATTTTTTTGTTTTTCATTTTCAGCAAAAAATGGTTCAGCTCTTTCAGAGAACAAGGAAAATATGTTTTCTCTCATAAAAAAAACTTACAACAACAGTTTTGCAAAGAAGCTCTAAGACCCTCAAGTCTTGGATCAGTTACTTGACATTTAGGAGGAGGTGTCAACTTGGTGTCAGGGATGTGTCTTTTGCTGTTCCCATGTGATCAAGTTATAAGTCATTGAATAATTGCTGTTTCACAAATTTTTGCTGAACCTGTGTAGAGTTTGACTGACAAATCCACCAAAGAGTCTATCTCCACTGAGCATGCTGTACCACAAGGGTACAGGTTGTGAATAGGACTTTCCCTGCATTCACTAATTACAGCTGCTGCAAGCCACTATAGATGTCACCTCCCCTTATACCAAAATTCCCCATAATGATGGCATTGCAATCTGCCTCAAATATCTGCATGACAACTGACAACGCTCAGATATCCACCCAAACACATCAACAAACTCATCTATTTCATACTCAGTCATAACAACTTCACATTCAACAACACGCACTTTGGCCAGACAGACGATGACAACAGCCATGGATACTAGGATGGGTCCCCAATACGCCAACCTCTTCCTGGGCCACCTTAAGGAAGAATTTCTGGACAAATGCAGAAACCACAAAAACAATGATATACCTGAGACACATTTATGATATTTTCATCCTCTGGAAACAGGACCTAAGCCCTCTCATAGATTTCCACCACAATTTCAACAATCACCACCCATTCATCAAACTGTCTCTAGAAAACACCTGTATGAGCATCAACTTCCCTGACACCATAATCAGCTTCCGCAATGAAACGTTACAGACAATTATATATAATAAACCCACAGATCACCACATTTACCTTTGCATATCCAGTAACCACCCCAAACACATTAATAAATCTGTTACATATAGCCAGGCACTCAGCTACCACAGAATATGCTCTGAGGAGAAAGTCCAGGACAAACACCTTAACACGCCTAAAACCACCTTCACCAAACAAGGACACTCCACCAGAGAAGTATATTGCATCATGGAATGGGCCACCAATTTACGCAAGAGAACCTGTTTCAATATGGGGAGAAAAATTTTCACTTATAACCCCACATGGGAACCTATAAGAGGTATTATTAAACAATTACAACCCATATTTGATGGGATCACACCCTAAAAGAAATCTTTCCTGAACCCCCTCTTCTAGCTTTCAACCCCCCTTCCCCAACTTCTCCAATTTCATCATCAGAAGCAAGCTTCCCACGACCAGGACCCACCCACTCAAAGTGGTACCAGATCCTGCCAGAACAACAGGTGCAAAACCTACAGACACATCTCCACTGCTACAATGATCAACACCCCAGCCACTAGACATCTTTCAAGCTCCATGGGACTTACACTCACCTATCACAATATGTGGTGTACCTCATCCACTGTATTAGATGGACCAACAACAACTATGTGGGTGAAACCAGACAATTACTACGCTCTTGAATGAACTCATACAGAAAAATTATAACAGAGAAAAACACCATATAATCCATGGGTGAATGCTTTTTACAAAACAATCACTCCATAGCTGACCTTCAGTCCTTGTCCCTGAAGGAAAGCTGCACAACACCTGTAAAAGATGAGCCTGGGAGCCTAAATTTATAACTTTGCTAACATTAAAAATCATGTTCTTAATAAAGACACTGGATTTATGGATTATTATAGCAATCTGTAACCCACTAATCTCCCACTACCCCTTTTTTTGTCCTTTGACTGTATAACCCTTCTGCCCGTCTGAGCTGGCAGCAACAAGGGCCGGGTTCAGTATCTAGGAGTTCCATTTCAACAACACAATGCAAAAGGGGCTCAAGTCCCCATCCAGTGACCTGGGACAACTACTGCCCCCCGCCCCCAGGCGCCGTTAAGAGGCAATACTTCCCCTCTCACAAGCACAGAGTCTGAGTGTAGCAAAATTCTTTTAATAAAGGAGGGAAACAATGCGGCATTATGTTGGGGAAACACTACAAACAGGATTCATAACACAAACCATGAGCAAACTTACACCCCCAAGTAAGTTTGGCAGTATCCTTTTCCCCTGATGGTCTTAAGTCCAGCAACCCAAAAAATCACCCAAAGTCCCAAAAGTCTAAAAGTCTCTGTCCCTGGTCAGTGCAGCCCCAGAATTCAAAAGTTTATCTGCAGAGTTTTACCTCTCAGCCTGGGTGGAAATGGACGGGGGGCACAGGGGTGTTAAGGGGCACCTTACGTGATCCGAGGCCAACTGCCTCATCTCTCCATGAGGTTCTGCTGCAGCCTTCACTGTGAGCCATTCCGCTAGCTGCTCCGCTCCTCCAGCTGTCCTGTGAGCCTCTCCAGCTGTTCCATGAACTGCTCCATTCCACTTGGCATCCCATAAGCCACTCCAGACATCTCATAAACTTCTCTGCTCAGCTAGCTGCTCCTCCAGCTGTCCCACGAGCTGCTCCAGCCATCCCATGAACTGCTCTGCTAGCCACTCAGCAATAAATCTTCAGCCCCCTGCCAGCACTCAGTGATTTCAGGTCTTAGTAATTTCAGCTCTTTAGCGATATCAGTTTGTAACAGGGGAATCTCAGTGCTGGTGCACCATTAGCCCAAAGTGAATTCAGCTCAGTAGCCTGTAACTAGACTCCTCTCTCCACTGTGGCATATCAGAGCTAATTATGATTCTATTATGGGAGACGTACTTGGTGTTTCAGAACCTGAAAAGGAACCCATACCATCAGGTACAAATACCTGCCCCCCCCCCTCGGGTTTTGGAACCCATGTCCCTTGTCTAGTGAGTGCTACTTAGTCGATGGTGAGTGCCTCTCTCATAAAACAGTTCCACTGTCCTTGATTCACATAATCAGAGTAACAACACTTTATTCTTCCTGCCCCAACAACAGACAAACTGGGAAGCCCGCAGCTGCCAAAGTGACCATTTGGGCTGCTGTGGGCTATGCTAGGTGGGGTGGGTATGCCTATGCAAACAAGATCAGCCCCTGAAGTTCTTTTCCACAACTCACCACCATTCACCACCAGATGTCAGGGTAGAGCTCATCCTGACTCTGCTTACAACTGTAGAGATGTTAACTGATCACTTCACATTGAATGATCTCTTACAGTATGTGTTAGCTACTTATGCTAAACAATCTGTTTCCCTTGTATTTAGCAGTGACACTCTGAATACCTTTCCTAGACCTGAAGAGGAGCTCTGTGTGGCTCAAAAGCTTGTCTCTTTCATCAACAGAAGTTGATACAATAAAATATATTATCTCACCCACCTGGTCTTTTTAATACTCTGGAACCAACACAGTTACAACAACACAGCAAACAACAATGGAAGAATTAATGTTGCCTGTTGCATCCTTTATTCAGCCCTCTTGTACATTATTGCACAGACATTAATTCCACTATAACATATTACTTTTTCCAAGGACTTCTACTTCATTCAGTGCACAAAATGGATGGTGCTCACTGAATGAGCAAGTAGTCAATATTTTGTTTACTTCTCATTCTGTGATATTTTTGTGTGTAATTAAGTAAATTTGTGGCTACTCAGTCCAGTCTTGTGATATTTATTTTCTCTCTTTATCTGTAGTGCCAGACCATCAAAGATACTTAGCCTCCCAACTTCCATTGAAATCAATCAGAGCTGAAGAAGAGCGCTGTGAAGCTTGAAAACTTGTCCCTTTCACCAACAGAAGTTGGTCCAATAAAAGATATTACCTCACCCACCTTTTCTCTCTCTTTGACATCTATGGAAGTTAGGGGTGCTAAATACCTCTGAGGATCTGGGCCTAGAACAATATTTACTAAAGCCAAATATTCCTGATAGCCATATCTCTAGCTATTCAAAAATCTTCAGGAAACTTCATTTTAGTGATCTCTAGTTTTGGGATCACTCACAGAAGGTGATCACTGATTAATTTAATCAAAAATCCACCAAAGACAAGACGCTGTCATAAAAGATGAAAAGTAGTACAATAACTAGCAGGAAACACCACTGCATGAAGACTGACAGTTGCTTCACCATTGTGACAGAAGGAGCTTTTGGAATACAAAAAAAACACCCCAAAAACATAAAAAGCTTTGCAGAGACCTCTATGGATCTAAATATCACAGTTTCAGAGCCTCAGTTATATGATACTTTATTGGAAGTGGAAACAAATGCTATGTTTCAAATTGCATATCAGTTCCCATTCTAACCCCTATCTACAATCATTCCTCAATTTTCAGAAACTTTCACTATTCTGGCTAAAATTTTCCATATTTTGTCTCTACCCAAAAGATTATATGATTTTTTTGTCTCTTTTTTTCCTTTAATAATTTTGAGGAGATACTGTTCCACCATTTTGAACATGAGAAGAATAGGAAATATGCATTTTTCAAATTTAAAAATATATAAATAAAAATCTGGTCTCATTTTTTTTTCCAAACAAGCCCATAGCGAAAAAAACTGATGTTCATTTGACAGCTGAAACTTTACAAAAAACTTCAGTAATCATCAGTGCCTTTCATCAACCTATAGGAAATCAGTTTTGTTCTGGCAGCATGATAAGTCTTTGAAAATTGTGGTCTCAAAATTCCACAGATTTGTTTACTAAGGTTATAAAATGCCCAACTGAGAAAGAATTGGTTGGCATGAGTGCAGCACCATATTAGCTGTCCAGTGAAAAGTTTAATCAAATGTAGAGCTACAAGTCAGAGGAAACACTTTGGTCTTGGAGAAGGGCTCCTGCAGACTTTGTAAGGAGCTTAAGAGAGTTTGTCACACTGATGCACCTTAAGATCTTGTCAGCAACATTTAGCTGATCTGAACTTTCAACCATCCTTCAGCTCAACCTCAAATTAACCATTTTTATGGTTAACTATATGTTTTCCCAGGCATGTTTCCTGGGGGTGTATTTATTTCAGAAAAAAAAGAGTCAGGGATGGCATCCTCTGAGGACAGGAAAAAAATCTCTCAACTCCATCATCAAGAGAGGACCTCTTCTGGTATAATAATGTTGATTAGGCATGTGATTTTTTAATTCTGTTTTTTTACCAGCAAAACCTCCACTGTAGACACAGATATATCAGCAAAAATTGCTTTTGTCAGTTTATCTTATTTTGTTCAGGCAACCAATATAAGGTATACTTACAAAAGTACACATTTGCCTTTATAAGATTCATTTCCAGTCACCTGGTTTGCTGGTATAGCTAAACTGGCAAACGTTTTTTTCATGTAAACAAGGCCATAATTAGGCAAAAGGAAAGATAGTCATATACAATGGTTGGATTCTTTACAAATTTGTCAGTCTGTGTCACTTTCATTGGTAAATCATCCAGAAGCAGAAGAGTATCAATATAAATGTTCATTTAATATTATTCTCACATCTTTTTGCAGAAGACACAGAAGGAAATTACTTGAGTCAGATCTGCACTCTCTGCACTTACTTTATTAATGACCATTTTTCAAAGGCTGCTCAATCTGGCAAGTTCTGTGCTGAGTTTAAAAGCTCCACTGAAATGAGCTTACTTTAACCCTATTGTTTTTTACTATCCAATGCAGCATAGTATACAAACATAGAATCATAGAAATCTACTGCTGGAGATATGATCAAGTCCAGCTTTGGGTGCTGAGACAGGACCAAATAAACTGAGATCATTCTTGACAGATGTTTGTCCAACCTGTTCTTAAAAACCACTGGATTCCACAATCTCCCTTAGAAGCCTATTCCAGAGCTTAACTATACTTATAGTTAGAAATATTTTTCTAACATTTAACCTAAATCTCCCTTGCTGCAGATTAATCTTACTTCTTGTCCTACCTTTAGTGGACACGGAGAACAAATGATCATCGTCCTCTTTATAACAACCCTTAATATATTTGAAGCCTGTTACCAAGTTGTCACGCCCCCTCCCCCTAGTCTTCTTTTCTCAAAACTAAGCATGCAGCTTTTTAAACCTTTCCTCACAGGTCAGGTTTTCCAAACTTTTTATCATTTTTGTTGATTTTCTCTGGACTCGCTCCAGTTTGTTCACATATAATTGATGTGACTCTAAGAATCTCTAAAATACCAAAAAGTTGAGTAATATCAAGGGGGCACTGGTTATTAACATTTTTATTGTGTTAGTGTTATAGGCCAACCAGATCAGGGCTCCATTATAAAGCCCCCATTGTGATAAGTACTGTTCAAACATGTAAAGAAGAACTGTCCCTGCCCCCAAAGAGCTTACAATCGAAAGGCAAGACATAGCATTTGGACAAGATAGTAAAGCAGACTGAGGTGGCAGTTGGGAGAAGGGGTAACAAATATATATATAATATATATTAATATAGTTCCTACCCATCATAAGAGAAGAATGTAGACTATTGCACCTCTTTGGAATATTTATGATGTTTTACATGATAACTATAGGGGAAATAAATGTACATAAGATGTTTCTTTCATCACCTTAAGGATCCTATTCAATTGGTAATTAAGATAAAGAGTTATTGGTACAGACTATAGGTAATATAAAACATTGGCAGAGAGCGTACACACAAAAAATCCTTGTAATAAGATACAGTAACATCAGAGAACAAGTTATTATGGATTCATATTATACCTATTTGTCTTTTATGTTTCAGAAATGATAACTGCTGATTATCAGATTGGGTCATATCCAAAAGATTACTGTCTTCATATCAAAGAACAGGTTCCTGAGTGTTATTTTATCTCAGGAAGGTCTCTCAGACAAGAACCCAGCTCTTCTCCCTCTTTGTTCTTCTGTTTAACCATTAAGCCAGCATTTCTCAAAATGTGAGGCACACACGAGACAACCATAGATGTATAAATTAATACAGGTAGGCCTTTAAACACCAAAAGTTTGGGAAATACTGGACTAGACGATACTTTCTCCTTTTAAGTAACATGAACACTTATTTAAGAAGGCCTGAACCAGGACTGCCTACTCAATTCACATAAACTACCGAACAGTTTACAGCGGGTAAAGGATTTCAGCCACTATTTACTTGAATGAAATTCTAATCTAACCAGTGACCTGAAGGAGAAATTACACATATTTCATTGCCAATCTCATGACCCATGAAGTCCTTCCAAATACGCTATTTGACCTGGTTTTATTAAAATAATTCAAGATTAAATAGATCTTATCCTTATCTAGGCAAAGGAGAACCAGAGAAAGCAAACATTAATGACCTATTATTAATGGCAATAGAAAAGCTCAATTCTGTATTTGCTTCCCTTATTCCACTACCATATGTTCATTTTGTATGAATATGCAATATATAGTATTTTGATAAAGAAAGTGGACTGGCTTGCCTTATTTCTACTCTGCAGCAGCAAATAAAAAACTAAATGTAATAATTTCCAAGGAATGAAATCTCCACCTAACCCTAAAGTTAGTCAGGCTTAACAAAATTATGTTGGAAGGAAAATTTAGGTAGCTCAACAATTTGCATCCCTTTCTGCTGTTACTAATAAGATAAATTTTCTAGCACATTATCAATTCCATTCTTTATTGTATATAGGAAAACAGGTACACCACTCACTTCTCTGGAATTAGCTTGATACTTGCTTTTATTTTGCTACAGTCATGTGCTTGGAACAAAAGTAATATGAGAGATCAGCTGAAATTCATGAATGAATTACTGCTGGAAGGCACAATGCTTGGATTTTGTACTTAATATCAATCTTTTGGCAGGATAACATCTACAGCTGAGAAAAGTGGTCCTCAGCTTTTATTATTATTCATGTGTTGACCTTAAATTACCCCTTTTCCCAGATGGCCAGTCATTTCTCAGTTTTGAAATGCTAACTGGCATCATTATATTTGTTTTGCCACTGCAAACCCATTCTCCTTAAATTCAGTGCCATATGCAGCATTTATGACTGTGTGATACAATGCCAAAGCAAAAATGAGAAAAATGAGGGGAAGATCCATGTTCGAGGGAATGGGAAAATGGGTGCTTGTTATCCTTGGAGCCTCACTTTTTGATGTTTGTTTTATTTAGATTTTCCCAAATAAAAATCATCACAACCACCATAGTTAAAATGAAACTATCCCTTGCGTTCTTATATGTACAATATGTCAGTTGCTGTACTGAAAGCAAGGCTGACAGAAAGCCTCTTGTCTTCAGAAATAGCTGCTCACACAACCCTGGCCCCGTATTTGAACACAGAGATGCTCTGAGATGTTGTAGGAAGAGAAAGGAATACTCATACAATGCAGATAGCATCATGGCGAACTATCTCAATATTAATTTGAAAGATGTGACAACAGGAGAAAAAGTGTGCCTTCAGCAATATCATTGCCTCCTCCCTCTCCCCTGAGAAAAAGCATAGCATGTACTCCTCTAGTGGGTCTGGGGCAAAGGCCACAAAGAGATTTGTGCACCCAGCTGCCACTTTACACATCACTGAGATCCTTAACATCCATAGTCAGCTGCCATCAAACTCTGTGGGTGCCCAAATTCCCTAGGCGCCTATGTTTGTGCTGATGGGCTTGTGAAAATCACCGTCCCTCCCCCATGACTCTGCCAGGCTATTTTGTGTGAATTCACCAGACAGGCCAAATCCAATGGGTGGCATCTGCACACGTCCACCTGATTGGACCATCACATGTGACTTGGGCAGCCAAAAGCCTATCTTGCTCAGTTTGTGAATCACTGTGCAGCTCAGGTGCGAGATAGAGGTGAGACAGTAGGGTGTATGCAAAGACTGGAGATAGTCGCCCACCTTCCGGATGCTTAGAAAGAGAAGAAAGTGTGCAAACCCACAGGTGAAAATTTAGGCACCAGGTGAATTTAGGTGCATCAAGGAGCAGCGCCAGGGTTTTTGGCGCCCTAGGCGGGGGTCCTTCCACGCCCCCGGTCGTTGGCGGCAATTCTGCGGCGGGGGGGGGGTCCTTCTGCGCTCCCGGTCTTCAGGACACTTCAGTGGCGGGGCCCCGGGCGGGGGAAGGGCCCGCCGCAGAATTGCCATCAAAGACCCGGAGTGCGGAAGGACCCCCCGCTGTTGAATTGCCGCCGAGGGTGGCAAAATGCTGCCCCCCCAAATCCTGGCACTCGCTAAATCGAAGCGCCAGCCCTGGGTGCCTCCAGAGTAAAATGGGAAATGAGAATGACTTTTGGGGAGTTCAGTGATGCCTTAAAACAGGATTTAGGTGCCTTAATACCTTTGTGGAGTGCATCCCAACATCCTATTTCCACAGGTAAGAAAGACTCTCACTTACGGAAGGAATTCTTGCATCATGACCTACTGCCTTTATTGTCACAGATACAACTAGAGCAGTGTGTCTGGCTTGACTAAAACAGTGTCACAGATATTTTGTTTGTTAGGACTAAGTAAGTTTTATTAATGTTTCCCCAAACTGGGAAAGGACATGCTCAAAACATTCCAAACCCAAAAGTCAAAATTCAGGTTTTCCAGCTGGGTCTTTAGCCTGTGGTGCCCCAAAGTTTAGCCCCACCACATGAAAGTTAACAGCCCCAGTATTCAGATTCAGGATGCCTATATCTTCCAGAGTTTAAACTGACCACATTCAAACTAAGGAGAGCTATTTTTATGTGGCCCTTCTCCTGTCCTAGTTGGCCCCAGATTACTCAATAAACCTCAGCTGGCCTTTCAGGATTAAATCAGGGCAATTAGCCTCTGCCTTTTCTGGCTAATTGTTGTTAAGGTAATTAAACTGTTTCCCAAGTACCATCACTCTCTGATGCTCATTTGATTTCCCAGGAAAGTGAGAAAGAAACTGGAACAGAAAAATGCTACAGCATAAATAGCCATAAAGCGGGGCCGGGGGAGACAAGAAATTTTTCATACTCAATTTGTATCATATTCATTCATTCAATAATACCACATGCAATACAAGAGTTTTATAAACTACAGAAACTTCTAAAAGGTAAGGAAAAAAAATAAATTCTCTCTAATATATACAACCCCACTCTCACAAAACAGCAGATTACCCTGTCACGATTACAATTATTTATCCCACCTCATCCCATGTTAAATAATTCGTTAACATATTTTTGTGTGTGTGTGTGTGTGTGTGTGTGTGTGTGTGTAGCTGAACCTTTATACACCACTACACAGACCTGTTCATTCTTGCTAGTGTCGTCAGTTGGATCAAATGTAATTGCAGGCCTATAGTATTTCAAAGAACCATTTTATATACTGAAAGGAAAGTCTACCGGGTATTTAACTTGAATTTTTTATTGGACTAACTTGCCTGCAGCAAATTGTGTTCCGTGAAGTTACTAACAAACACTGCACACCAAAAGCAAAAAGACCCACATGCCTTTATGCATTTGAAGGCATATATAAGACTCTTTCTCCCCAGTTGTTCTAATTTCTCTATAATCTTTCACTCTTTCCTCTCTTTATTCTTCTCAATTCCAAATCTTGCTTTTCTTCCCACATCCTCCAATCTCTCCTTCCTTCCTCTCTCTGTAACTCATATTTCTCTAAAATCTATGCATGGCTTTCAATAAATCCACTCTTCCCTTTCTTTCTATTCTTTCCTCAATCCATTTTTTAATCTTTTTTTTCCTCTCCATTTTTGTCGAACAGTTTCATCTTTGGTTGCATCTTCTGGAAAAATAAATGCTTTGGCATCACTCCACTGTACACTAAGAATCCATTCTCTGCCCCTTCCCTCCAAGCTATCTTTTTCCCACACCTTGTCACTAGTTTATCAGCTCTTTTCAACCCACTCTCACCATTTCTATGCTTCTCCTTGCCTAGTCCATGAATTTTGCTTGTTCACCTCCATTCTATTAAATTTTCAAGCTGTCATCCTGAAATCACCCCTTTCCTTTATTCTACTTAATTCTCAGTTCTCTTCCCCCATTCTTTGCTTCAATTTTCCATCATTCCCTAGTCTATTTATTTCTATATCTTTTTTTCCCCAATCAATATGATGAATAATCCCCAACTATTCAATTATTGGCACCCCTCCTCCATCAAGGTACTCAAGCCCAGATGCATACAAGTAATCAGGTGCCTAAACCCTAGATTTAGGTGCTACTATAAACCACAAAACCCACACTCAGCTGCTGCCTAACCCTGTAGGCACCTAAATTTTCACTGCAAGAGTTCTTTTGGCACTTATGATTCTCCATCTGATATGTGCACTGTTGTCTCACTCTAAGTGCCTGTCTCACACCTAACCCCCACCATGCTCCTCAAACTAGGAGAAGGACAGTGGGGGAACATGTGTCTCATCTGTGGGGCCAATCCAATGGACATGCTCAGAGCATGTCTATTGGATTGGACCCCATTCAAAGTCCAGCTGGAGGAAGAGGAGGTTGTGCTGCCCCTCTTATAACCTTCAGCCCAGTGGTTAGACTGCTCACTTGTGATGTAGGAAACCCAGGTTCCATTCTCCTCTCTATCTGATGAGAAGAAATGATTTGAACAAACATCTATCACCTCTCAGGAGAGTTCACTAACTACTGTGATATTCTGAGGTGGAGTCACTGAATCTCTCCTGTTGAAGCTGTTTCTCTTTGGATAAATAAAGGGCTTGAAATCTGGATCTCCCCTTTTCCAGGTGGGTGACCTAACCACCTGACTACAGAGTTCTTCTCACTCACTTTCTCTAACCCAATGACTAGGTGTCTATCTCTCTCCATTCACTGAATAGGGAGTGTAGGGGGCTAACCTATTCCAGTGATTTTCCAGGTACCTAAAAATTAGGCATTGCAACACCTATATTGTTTGTGGATCTGGGACAAAGTTTATGTCTCTGTCCTTCATCCCTTTCATTTTTTTAAGGGAAGCCATGCAACTAGGGCTTAAGAAACCTAAAATAAAAACCAAAAAGAGTTTTCATGGTTTATGTGACAGACATGCATGCACAGAATCAGTTTACAACAGAGGCTAACAATCAGAAATTCCAAAGGAATCTGGAACCATGTATCCCACCTTAACCCCTCACAGAATTTGTTACAGGTTGATGAAAATTAGAGAGATGTGGTGCACATGTGGAACAGCAAATGTCTTTTGTTTGTTTGTTTTAATACCACTAGATTATGAGATGAAGTTCCACAGGTAGCAAGCTCCTGCAGGGATTTCAGAAGATATCATAAATCCATGAATTAAAACATGGTCTTTTAAGCCATGATTGAGGCTTCAGGCTTCAGCACTGCAATGGTATCTATTGACGTTGCCTGGAGCACAGCCTGAAACAAGAGCAAAGAAGCCGCAGCTGCTTGAACAAAACCAGGCAGAAACACAGAGTGCATTAGTACATAGAAGTAATTTAGAGACTAAATTGGAATTTGCCAGGAGTGGTTTTTAACCTAAGGATGGCCTGCCTTCTATATTAATATATTTTGTACTGATAAATAGTGTAGGAAAAAACACTTATTTTTTGGTTTAAGGGGTCTAGTTTATAGAAAAAAATTCTGCCAGCAATGATGAATCATATCTACATGGCTCTACAAATATTGATGGATAAGCAGCAAAAAAAATGCAGTGTAAGAAAATAATGTTTATTTTTCAGCTGATATCTTCAGCCAAGTTGAAATTGGACATCAAACAGTATGAAAACACTGCATCCATATCCTACTCTTGTCTTCGGTGTTTTCTTCCGAAGTGCTCTGTAAACCCTTTATTCAAATAAAGCCCTCTTAAGCCTACCACTGTTAACACAGCCATGTTAGTTAAGTACTTGTTTAACAGTTAGCATACACTACAAAGTTTTGCCAGCATACCTATGGCAGGTAGAAATGTGATCCCCCCGCCAATATATATATATCATGCCTTCTAGTCAACACTGCAAAACTCTCAGTATAGATGCCATTATGCTAACCGAAGAGTGCATTGTAGGATGAGGGTCAATGTCTGAATCACTGGACGTTAATTGTTCAGCAGCTGTTAGCCTGAGTCTCTCTCTGTCTTCTCTCCCTGACATGTGAGTTGCCTGTTCAGAATACGTCATGTTTGGGGTTTTGCTGGAAAGTGGGGAAAAAAACACTCGAGAGCAAATGTTATTCCTTGGAATTCCCAGGGGACACAAACACTGCATTACACATTCAATTTCTGCTCACACAACCAATGAAAACATCCACATCCCATCATGTGACTAGCACTATTTGCAATTGACTTTAAAATCATTCAACATTTTCCCTAGACTCAGAGGGCAAATAATTCCGTTCACATTATATTAGGCAGATGCTTCCAACTAATGTATTTCAGGTTTCTAGGACATGCATAATGCTCAGCCAGAATCTTGTAAAAATCTGTGTTTTCCAGGCACCTTTGACTTCAGCAGTTGATAGTGAAAAAGAAACCAACTTTTCTATTCCCTGTAATAGGAGGCAGTCAGCTTAATCTGTCATGAAGCTCATTATGATGTGAGAAAGGCTTTCATTTCAGTACAAACTGTCCAAATATATTCTTGAACATGGAAAGTTAGGTATCAAATTGCTACTTTGGGAGTGATATGCAAATAAGAAAATGTAATATTGGCATGGGAATAACTATGCTATTACCTGTGTAAGCTTCAGAGCCTGATCAGTATGAAGTAGATATTTCCAGAATCCCATGCATTTTTTGAGCTACCTCAATAGAACTGACTAGCCTGCATTTTTCTTCTATTATAAGTTTGAAAGAGACATTGACATAAAAATATTGTCTTGTTCATTTCTGCTATATCATGGACTTCCACTTTGTAGAAGCTCCTAATTCCCAATATATATTTAAAAGAATGTGGTTTATAGAAAATATCAGAATCAAAGTTAAATTTCATGGTGAAATATTATTTTTTCTCTAGCACAGTCTCCACACACAAAGGTGAGGTCACATACTAAATATCATTAAAAGTGGCCTCTAAATAAGAAAATATCAGGATTTCAGCTCTCAAGTCTTGTTAAACCATCTCTCTTTATAGTAAAATAGTATAGTATTAGGAGAGTATTAGTCTCCTCACTACTCATCAGAGCTGATCAAAACAATTGTGTGAAAAAAAAATTACAAAAATAATTTAAAAAAAATTCACACACAAGTGAATTAACCACATATTTTTAGAAGTAATTTTTTTTTGTAAAATTAGTGCTCAATATTACAACTGATCAAAGTCCTTCTGCTGATCACTGTGAACATCTTCAGCTGAATGACTTCTCTTAACTAATGCATCATAATCACAATCATTGTTCACTAACAATCAAATTAGAAAACTGTCATTGTTTGAAGAAATCATCTGTGAAAGTGAAACCAAAAGGAGTCCAAATATTGTTCCTTGGACTATCCGCAAAATAATAACTTCTTGTTCCATTTAATACCACTGTGATTTAAACAGCCTGTGAGCCAGGCTAATGTTCCAGTTTCAAAACTTTAACCTCTTAATTTAGAAATCAATATATTGTAACCTACCATTTGGATAGCTTTTCATAGAATAAAGGAATAGCACAAGTGATGTTATCCTCTACTATGCTATATAGATATTTAGCAGTTGATGAACTTTGCTACACAACAGTTAGGCCCCAGCTCAGGAATGCACTTACTCACATACTTAATTTTAAGCATGTGCTTAACTAAACTGGGGAGTATTGATAAATTTGTACCTTAATGCAAACAGTAGCAAAAGCTTTTCACTGAGCAAAACTGAAAGTAGTAGACAACAGGACTGTTTTCAGTCTACATTTTACCCTAGTGATTGCCAACACTGCCATAACAGATAGAAGTAATGGGTGTATTAAATGGAAAAAAATCAGGAGTCAAAAAGCTTGCATGAAAATTAGACAAAATTTGCCTCTCTTGCTCTACTTACTAGTTGTAATTATAATTTCACACAGTGTTTGTGTGCAGATGCAGTGCCTGGTAGATCACATTAACTTGCATGTGGAAGTGCGAGCAATCAAATCCTATTAATTTCAAAGAGGATTCTCAAAGGAGAGTCTTTGGTTAATATAAATTAATGGAACCTTTTTTGACAACATTAGCAAAAATAAAATAGCATTAAGATTCAGACTGAAATTCATAAGAGTAAGGAAAGAAAAGAGTAAAGACAAAAGATCTTGTTAAAAGGAGTGCTGATTTAGCGTAGTCCTACTCTACTGCACTGATGTGAGGTATTTTTGTTTTTAACTTAAATGACTCTGCTCTGATTGTCGGTTTTGAAATCCCAATGTCAATTAAATGGGCATCACTCTTGCACCCCAACTTAGTGGAGGGCCTCTGCATAGTAGAATCAGTGCGGTTTCACTCCAGGGTGGAAGGAGAAGATGCAAGGAGCTAGAATTTGTTGAAACCAATCTTTAACGGCCCTCAGTTGGGTGTATTGTTACCAATACCAGTGAAAATTCGGAAAACAATATGCTTAATGCATAGTAATTTATTTGAGAAAGAATCACACAAGCAGCTCTCACTGGTTCACCATTCCAGTCCAATGGGGGCTGCGGGAAGCAGCATAGGCCGAGGGTTGTGCTTGCTGTGGCTTCATGCCACCCCCATTGGCCTGGAGCAGTGAATCACGGCCAGTGGGAGCCATGATTGGCCGAACTTGCCAATGCGGGAGGTAAACAAACTGGTCCGGCCCTCCAGGGTGCTTACCCTGGTGAGCAGCGTGCCAGATGTTGCCGACCTCTGATTTAGAAGTTTGCTTGTTGCTGAACATGATGTTTTTGAAAGGGCATGAGTGAACACTGGGCAACCATAACTCTGTACCAACAAAGTTTTTTGCCATTTAATACATATTCTGTTGGCATAAAATAAACCCACGATCACTTACACTCAAGAAACCACTAACTTTTACTCTTGTGTTAGGATCCTCTTTATTTGTGAGGATGAGATTTAGTATCGAATTCCCCTGTTTTGGATGCAATATTTTTCAAATTGGGAAAGAGTCCTTTATAACGTTTAAAAATTCCAAGGATGTTTTAGTACTGGCCGCACAAAGCCCATAGCATTTGTTATTTGCATTGAAGTCACCCATGATAATGCAGCTTTTTTCTTTACACGTTATAAATAGGTGCTTACGGCTTTGGTCACCTTGTTCTCAAGTGAGAGTTGGTGGTCTTTAGCAGACACCAACTAGCATCTCATTGTGCACTGTATCTGTTAGAATTATGATCTATAAGCATTCAATACAACTCATGATGTACAGTGTCATTAATGTAATAAAAATAACTATTTTATGCAATTCATCATTGACTAATTTTGACAATTCTCCTTGTTCTGTCAGTTCCAACATCGAATATCAAGCTTTTACTATGCACAAATAATGGGGTTAACAGAAAAATCAGTACAAATAGCAAGAACTTGAAATAAAAAACACTAGTACAGCCAAAGATCCATATTAGTGTTAGAACATCTCAGCACCTCACAGGTCTTTATTAACATCACCAGTTCAATGATTCAGACACAGAAGAACAAAAATCTTAGACTCAAGAAGGTGCAAACTCTCAATCTAAACACAATTAATTGTGATGTAGTTATAAAAAGTTGAAAACATCAGAAAGCTAAAACAGAATAAATACTGCAACAAGAATGCCAAACAGTTATCCCATTGTAAGTGTGTGAGACTATTTGATTTCAAATAGAAAGTGGTTTGCAAGCTACCAAAGCATCATCTATAACCCTGTATACCAAAGTCACTTGTCATAGCCACCATTAGGAGCAGTGGTTTGGAGGAATAGAACTCATCTAGACATTCAGAATGCCACTGACAGTGCTCTTTGTGACAGGTTAGATCCCACAACACCCCATGGGAGTTGCCAACTGATGTGCCAAGACTACTTCTCCCCCTGCTCTCCTGCCCCATCACCTTAGGACTTCAGTGCCCTGCCTAGTTTGAGCCAGACTCTCTAGCCTGCTGCAAACACAGACCCAGATCTGAATCATGTCCCCTAACAGCTGTAGGCTTACCTGAAAGAAGCTAACAGAGGTGATTTTGTCTTTAACACTCAGATGCCCAACTCCCAATGGGGTCTAAACCCAAATAAATTCATTTTACCCTGTATAAAGAGTATGCAGGGTAAACTCATAAATTGTTCACCCTCTATAACACCGATAGAGAGATGTGCACAGCTGTTTGCCCACCCAGGTATTAACACATACTCTGAATTAATTAATAAGTAAAAAAGTGATTTTATTAAATACAGAAGGTAGGATTTAAGTGGTTCCAGGTAGTAACAGACAGAACAAAGTAAGTCACCAAGCAAAATAAAACAAAACAAGCAAATCTATATCTAATCAAACTGAATACAGATAATCTCACCCTTAGAGATGCTTCAGTAAATTTTTCTTCAGACTGGACACCTTCCAGGCCTGGGCACAATTCTCTCCCCTGGTACAGCTCTTGTTCCAGCTCAGATAGTAGCTAGGGGATTCTTCACGATAGCTCTCAGAGTTATATTTCATTTTTCTAGTTTCAGATACACGAGTGATACATTTCTACAAATAGGATGACCACATTCAGTAGATTACAACCTTTGTAATGATACCGTAAAAGAGACCTTTTGCATGAAGCATATTTCAGTTTATATGATTTTATAAAAATATTAATGTGAGTGCAACATCACACTCATAGTCTCATGAAAATAAAATATTCCTGACAGTCATTAACACTGAAAAACACCAGCGCCAGCAGACATAGGCTCCCAGTAGAGGATTTAGTCCAGTAGCTTTACATGCTACTGAATTGAGACTTACTTTAAAAAAAGTAGCAGCAGTGTGATCAGAAAGCCACTGAGAGTCAGAAAGAGTTGTTTTTGACATGACCAATAAGAGGGAATGATCCTCTTATCCGTTAGAGCATTCACTTCAGCTGTAATCATCTATTTTTGCATTTTGTTAACTGGTTGGATTTGTTTGTGGTTATTGTCTTTGGTGGACATTTTATTTATGTAAGCTTGATTTTCAAGGAAAGGAAAGATGTAACTGTTGCCAGAAAAAAGTCCTTACCAGCACTTCTACCTTGCAAACCTTTATTATAGCCAATAGATCCATTATCCCTGAGCAGTCCCGGCCACTTCCTTCACATTAGCACTCAAGAAGTCCTGTAGTTCTGAACTTCCCAGCTGGCAAAATGGGTGTAAACCCAGCATGGGCTCTTTAGAGTAGGACAACATTGGTTCTGTCTAAAGGAAAAGCCCTTACCACCATCAGAGGAAATGGCATGCCTCTAGGTCTTTGTGTACCACAAAGAGCTGAAGTGCCCCCTCCTCAGAGGAGAAGACTGATGACAATATGGATATAATCTGAAAAACTGATAAAGTTAGAGCCATTTTAGGAATTAAGTTTCGGCTGAAAAATTCAAGAAAGTAGTATTCATGGTTTACCAAACATAACAATGTTAATGTTTAGCTGTCATAGCTTTGAAGCTGTAGCTGCTGGAAAAAAAGCTAGAGGTTTCTCACTGCAGCCTCAAGCTATCATTATTATACACAAGAAAAATTTTAAGGCTATCCTTCTCTATTAATTTTGTTTTAAACTGTGCAGTTTTCTGCACTTCCAATTTAACACACCAGTATTCATTTATCACTGTAGGGCATCACGGACAGCTGCAGAGTGAAGATTCAGCTGGATATTGGCAGGCTCACACAGAAATGTAATGTTGCCTTGGGATACAACTACAGTCTAATTTTGCCTGATGAGTAAACACTCTAGAGTTTGAGAGTTTGTTTGTTGGTCATTGTTGTTGATCTCTGAAGCAATACCAATGCAAATCTTTCCTTTATCACAATCCTTTTTCTTCTTTTACATTTGTATTTCACTTTTAATCTTAAACTAGCTACTGCTATGTAGCTAGGAACTATTATCTGTACTGACTTTGCCATTTTCATTTGGTGGGAGTTGCTCTTCAAAATTTTCTTTGCGAAAAGAGAGCTGCCAAGTCTCTCACAACTTCCGTCACACTACACACACATTCTATGCTAGTCACTTGGCAGAGCACAATTTCAAAAGGTTTTCTGCTTTGTTCCTCCAGTGGTTACTGAACTCTCTGCTCTCCTTTCTGTCCAGTCTTTTATTCCTGTGTGTGCAATGAGCGACAATGGGACAAGGAAGGACACAGGGCAGAACCAATGTAGTAGCGAAGACTCAAGGAACAACAAATCAATAGTTTATGAGATTATTTAAAAGATTCTTAAACCTTATTGACCTGAAGATGTAATGATCCAACCTTTACATTGTACATTATTGACAGTGACTTCTTCTGGGCTATGAAAGATTTACTTACATGTAGGGTATGTGTACACCAGGAACTAGGAGTGTGAGTCCCAAAGTGAGGAGATGTACTTGTGCTAGCTTTCATTGAACTATTGCCCATATAAAAAGGAGTGTAGCCAAGGTAGCATAGGCAGCAGCTCACATTAGCTGCCCAAGTACATACCCCTGAGGGCCTGCCAGGTTTGCACTCTGGGCAGCTAGCTCCTCACACAAGTAGCTGTGGTATCTTGGGTTTCAGTGAGGCTACTCACACTCCATGAGAGCTAGCATGAGTATGTGTCCTAAAGCAGGGAATGACACCCCCAATTCCAAGTAGAGACATAGTGGTTTTGTTTAATAGTTAAGGGACTAATATGGCCACTCTTGTTCATGCTGAACAGCACTTACTCAAGTGAGCAGGCATTAGGATATCTGGCATTTTTAGGAACGCTCAAGTAGTTATCTAGATAAGACTTTTCTGTGGCTTTGAAGGTCCTGAATTTCTATCTCATGCATGCTGTCTTTATACAGGAAGTAGGTAGAGGGGCATCTGGCTGTGAAAAAACATAGGTTGTTACAAAGATAAATTGTCCAGATGAATTATGAGTTTGTGAACTTCATAACAACGAGAATGATCAGTTAAAAATGGGGGTGCATGAATAATCTTAATTGTGAAAAAGATGTGGGGTACTAGAATTCCTCTAGTCTATTTCAGTCTGAAGATCATTGGAAGATTTTTAAACTCCTTACAATGGGCCATCTACCTGATGACTTTCCTACTATCCCTCTATTTATCCATATATTATCGTACATTATATAACAATGCATGTAATTAAAAACACATCATTTAGCACTTGCATAAGTTCAGTTTCTGAAAGGGCATTATTTTCCATTCCAAGTACAAGAAATACCAAAGACAAGATAAACATTTCAATGCTATTGTCAATTTTTTTAATGTGCAAAACCCTCAAACATGAAAACTACCATGTTTGAGGGTTGCATATTCTTAGAAGAAATAGGAGTCAGCATCCTGAAAAATAAAAACTGGAGCATATAATCTACCCAAGTGCCCTATCCCTGCATTCTTCAATATCGTTCCAATCAATAAATATATTTTACCAGGTGTGGCAAGCTGCAGCATAAATATTTCCACAGAAATTTCAGCACACAACATTTGTTTGATATCCTAAAGCAAAGTATAGCTTATCAGAAGCTGGAACAGTCACAACCTTATAGACCATCCTATTTAGAGTATGTTAGCCAAATGGCCATCTTATGCTCACCTGGTCTTTCTGGGATCATCAGCAAAGAGATGTTCAAAATTTTATGCTACTCATCTGACTACATCTCCTGTCCTACTTTTTGTAAAATGGTATTGAATAAAAAAAATGTTTAGCTAGTCATGACTTGGCTGGAATAAAGACTGAGCATTTGCCAGCCTTTGATGGGTGGGTGATTTGAGTATCTATTTTAAGGAAACAAATATCCAATATGCATCCTTTAGAAGATATCAATTCTGGTTTTGTCCAAAGATAAGAAATTAAACAAACCAAAAAAAGCAACCCCCCCCCCTCTCCGCAACACATTGTTTATAAAAAGAAAGAAAATTTTAAAAGACATAATGACTCACTAGGAGGTTGGCACCATAACAACAGATTTAAAACAGCTGTGTACGTTTGTTCTATAGATTAAAAAATGTTTTGACATATGGCAGAGTTTACATGAGATCTGTGAATATATATATACCCACCCTGGAAAATGAGGTTGGAGGATAACATCAAGGCGACTCAGAGAGAAGTTAGTCAGCTGCTGGAACTACAGAAGGGTGTAGAGATTAAGGATAAGACTGGGCTACTGAAAAAATACAAGGGCCTGACTCCATCTGAAGCCCTAGAGACTGCTAAACAAAGGCTCACAGCACTGGCTACCAGGCTAAGGAGATACACTAGAGAAGCAGAGGCCAAAGTGCCTAAAAAAAGTAATGCCCGGTTCCCTCCAAGAACCATGCCACCAAGGTGTAGCTCCAAACTGCATGTGCAGACAACATACAAGCGAGCAGCCCGCCCCCAGCAGAAACGAAACTTGAAGCAGTACTGAATCAGAACAGGTCATGGAGAAAGAGAGACTCATGAACACCAGGTGCAAAGTGCGGCAGCAGGTACCTGAGAACAGAGCACAGCAATCTCCCAGAACAGAAAGCCAGTACCATTCACAGTGAAGAAGACAATCAGCAGTGGGTCAAGAACAGAAGAGCTGGACAGCACTGGACCAGACCTGATCCACAACTCTACTGGCTAAAGAAACTAACAGCCGTGCATGAAGCTAACAGCACAAGATGAGACCAGCGCTAGCAGCAGGCTCCCACCCAAACTGGCTACACAAGGAAGGACAGTGCTGATCCGAAAGACCCCTGCATAAAGAACAAGAACCCATAACAACTACCCCACCAACCAAATAGAACCAGCCGACATAACCCTGGGCCTGCCCCCCGCAACATTGGAAGTCCTATCAGGCATCATGACGCCGCCAAGGCCTACAGGACACCATATCGGCCAGTACATGGAGCACAGCTCAAAAGGAGATTGGCGGGAATCAACACCAAAGAGAGCTCAAAAGAATACACCACCTTGCTCATAGATAGAGCACTCGCCCAAGCAGGACTCAACTCTAGACAGACCAACAATCTAGAGCGACAGCCTGGATTGACTACAGAAAGTCTACGACTCTAAATATGCCGCCAGATCACACAAGTGGACTCGCGTGAATGTCTGACGCCATACCAACGCCGCAAGTCAACCAGCAGCAGCTAAGGGACCTATCTCAAGAACTCCAAACGTGGACTATGGAAGACAACACTGGAAGCTCAACTCAAGGCCAGCTTGCACATAGTCACCATAACAAAGTGTGGCACCAATACACAAGCCCCGATGCCCTGTCCAGCCAAGCTGCTGTTCTGCATAGCTATTAAAACCCCTCCAGCCAGATAATTCAGCAAGGACTGGAATTACGGTACGAGGTTCCCGGTACGTGGAACTATCATTCAGCCATCTCCGTCTACAATTGGAGTCGACATCAAGCTGTGATGCTTAAAATGTGAATGACACATTGATCGCAATAACCAAGCCTGACCGCGGATCTAACAGTGAAGGATATTGGATGTCATTCGGACTGAAAGAAGTGTGGCCGGATGGTAGGATGAGAGGGAAAGTAGTCAACGACTGATGGGGTTGGAACTATCCAAGCGGTCACATAAGTAAGATCATTACAGACAAGTACTGGCGCCCCACCAGTCACATGAAACCATGTAATGAGTGAGGCTAAGGAAGACAGCAACACCAAGTATCACTAAAGGATAAGACAGGTCCTGAAGAGCGCTCATGTGGGAAGGAACAAGACCACTGCCATCAAAAAATATTGCCCTGCCAAGTCAGCAGATACCCTAATCCGGTATAGTGAGCTGGCCAAAGGAGACATGGAAGCTTGCCACATGTGAAGACGCTGGAAGGCTCCTCAGACAATCCACAGAGGTTCCAACCTCAAGTCAACACCCAGGCTGTATACCACCGGAAATAAGGCGTGCCGGGGCTTGGTGAGAGTCTAAGCCACTGTCCTGGACGAAAAACCCGGAAACATCCAGGAAGACATCAGTAAGATGGCCCCCAAAGATGAGCGCTGAGAGAATGCCTGAGGCAGCAGAGACATGGGAGGAAACAAAGCAGAAAGAAAGTGCCCATGGCAAGACAAGACTGCAGTGGGATGTACCATCGACGG
>NC_133771.1:81093463-81101020 GCF_003597395.2 Chelonoidis abingdonii | reverse complement strand
TTAGGTCTACTGTTGTAGTAGCATTCCATCAATTCCAGGTTCTCTTGTCTCGTCCATGAATGGTTTGTTCCAGTAGCCCACTTATCGTCAGATTGTCCTGGTTCCTCAACATCCTGCGCAGACCTTGTCAATTTGGCCGACATCCGAGCCGGCATGACTCTCCTAGTTCATGTCACTCTAGTATTTGAGGTAGGCAGGTGAAGCGTTAGGGGTCTTTTGCCCAAGGACCCCTACTGGAAAGTTGAGTACCAACCGGGATTTGAACCCCGGTCTCTCGTATCAAAGGGCAGTCTCGTATCAAAGGGTGGCGCTCTTAACCACTACGCTATCCAAATATATATATTTGGTGAACTGAAAAAATAATTGAATTAGCCCAGAACGATCAATTTTCAATTTTTTGGCTGGGGGAGTTAAATTTCATTCAATCCAAGATGAAATTTTTCTTGTTTGACATGAAACAAAACATTTGGTTTCATTTGAAGATTTTTTTAACCTTTGTAAAAATAAGAATAATTTGCTTCTAATAAAAAAAATCTAAAGCGTTTCTTTCAAAAGTGGAAGAAAAGTTTTGACTTATTTTGTTTCAGCCAAATTTTAAATTTATTTTTTACAGAAATTACATTTCACCTGTGTTCTTAATAATCCCCTAAATATATAGATAAACACAAGTAGAGCTGTGCAAACATATTCCATATACAGGGCAAGCCATGCCACAGCAGTTCAAAGGGAAACTGAAGATGTGTTGATGCATGGCCTTCAATCATTGGAAGCTCTAGAGTTAAACCCATATGTTATATTCTATGAATTGTATAATTATGCCATTACCTCTCTTGGAAATGTTGCAAGTGAAAGGGCACCTTTACAGTCACAGCCAATAACCCTTCAGGCCAGCTGGCAGACCAAAAGTATAGGCTGTTTTCTAATATCACAGCTCCTATTTTATCCTGATTTAACCAGGCAAGGAGAAAGACTTAGGAGTCATCACTGGTAGCTCAATGAAGATAGCTGCCCAGTGTTCATCAGCCACTGAAATAGCAAATAAGATGTCTGGTTATATTAATAAATGGATAAGAAACCATACAAAACAAAATATAGTTGTATTATATGTTATGTCCTCTCTTGCACTGCTGAGTCAGTTTCTGTCACAATTTTAGGGAAGATTTTTAAGCCAGTTTCTCATTGCAACCTGGCTGCCTTGCACAGTCAGGTGGCACTACAAGCCAGATTCTGACTTTAATTAATCAGCTGAGAATTCTCCTGGAAGGTATAGAAGACATGTCAAGGGGGAGGGGAGGGGCAGAGAGACTACCACTCTGCTATGCTATTGCTTGAATATGGTCCCTTTGAAACCAGGTACTGCTAGTTTAAGCTAGAGAAACTGAGAGGCTGCTCTAACATTCCTGCTGGGACTGGTGCAGCTTGGCCCTAAGAGTCAGGAGAGATTGTCATGGAGTTCAGTGGGCTTTGAATCAGGCCCTTTTGGTTTAGGCCTGGACTATATATAACATGTAGGTCAACATAACTACATCAGTTATGGTTGTAAAAATCCACAATTGCAAACTCCATTTCAGTTAATAAGACCTAAATGCAAACTGAAGGTCAGTGGGGCTCCAAGTGGGGCAGAGATGCACCTGGATGGATCTTGTTGCAGAATGCAGCCCTGAGTGAAGACTTTGGGATTTGTCTCACTGTGAAACCCTATTTTTAATGTTAAAACTTCATGGCAAGTAGTGTTCCATTATAACCAGTGCCATCAATCTCTTAGCGTTCCTATTGTCTTCATTCAAGCAGTGCTCCCAAGGCTTTCTTTATTACCTTCACCGATGTGGATGCTACTTCTGCAGTGCTGCTGGGTTGAGGGTCCCAGAAATACATTTCTTCTCTGATCATCCAGAAAAACAGAAGAATGCTTTTGATCTTGTGTGCAGCACTGGATACTCACCAGGTACATGCTAGATTTTCATTGCAGTGCACCAGGAATCCAGTGTTGACTCTTCCATTCACCAAAACAGGAGTTGAAATGCCTAATTACACTGAATGTGCCCCCCTTCCAGTGAAATCTTATTAACAGAGCTTAAACAAACACATGCAATTAGTATCCCATTGAGATGTGTCTGTATACTTAACCCTAATGGGAGGGGAAATATTAGTTTGAGGTTAGTCCTTTTAACCATTCTGTTTAAAATCCTTGTACTTGAAGTGGTTTGCCCCTATAGACACTGTAGGAACAAATTCCCTACATGGCATTTTACAATTAATGCTCGTCTCTTTGAACTAAACACAAACAATCTGACAGCCATGGTTTATGCAAATATGTTCTGCACTTCTTTGAAGTAGCTATTTTTAAAGGCAGATATCATCTGTGCTTGGGGGTGAGTGTTAAAATGATTTTTATTTGTTTCAGTAAAAAAAATACTAGAAGTTATTTTCTAGATGACTTGTTCCATTAGATATATTTATTCTGACAGAAAGTGCTGAAATGCTAGCAACAGAGTGCTGGAATTATACTTCTGGGTTTAGAATCTGAGTCCAACCAGAAGTTCTAAGTAAGATAATGCTTGTGTCTGACGTTAGCTGAGAATGATGTATTATTTAAACATCAGTGCAACCTGGCATAGCTTGTCCAAGTCAACAGCATCTCCTCTGAAGGGTCAGAGAGAAGGAAATGGCCTAGAAAGATCCAATTAGAATCATCTGCACAGGAACTGCTGCCTCAGCTTAGAAGGTTTCTTGTTAAAAACTAAAAATATGAAGGGAAATTAATCCTTTCTTAGATGGATCCCAAATTTCTACTAGATTCAAGGTAGAGAAAGGAGCTTGATGCTAGTCATCCAGAAACAACATGAAAGCTACAAAGTATATGATTTAAATACAAAACAAAGACCATGTTTCCTGTATTGTAGTTGAAGTAAAAGTTGAGAGGAGAATGCAGAGACCTATGATATAGCACAAAACTGAAAAGATAGTCTTGTGTGTAGGGTATTAGTCTGGGACTCAGGAGATCTGGATTCAATTCTTACTTCTGCTACAGGCTTCCTGTGACACATTATCCAAGACATTACATCTCCCTCTCCCTTTGATTCTATACTAATTTTCTCTTTAGACCTTTAGTCCTTGTCAACAGTGCCTATAAGAGGGATAATACTTCCATTCTAAATTCTTGTCTATTTAGATAATAAACTCTTTGGGGCAGGGAAATTCTATTAGTTCGTGTTTATCATGATGGGCAGCCTGCGGCCTGTGGGCTGCATGCAGCCTGCCAGGGTAATCCACTGGCGGGTCGCCAGTTTGTTTACATTTCCATGGCTGCCCACAGCTCCCAGTGGCTGCAGTTCGCCGTTCCCAGCACTGATGTATATGGTAATACCTAGCACAATAAGAGCCTCATCTTATTTGGACCCTACTATGATACAAAAAAATAGAGTGATTAATTTTTCTACATAAGTAGGAGAGAGCTTGAGTTTTCTGTGGAGATGAGCTCAGGCTGTTTCTTGCAGAAAACCTAGTCAGTGTATTATATTACAAGAATTAATATACATTACTAGAACAAAGGATCTTTGGTTAACCTGTGATCTTGATCACAGGAAATTGTTACCTACCAAACAGAGTTCACTTTTTACAATTTCATTCTTTTGTGGATGCTGCATACACTACTTCCTGAACTAAAAATTCATCACCATTAAAAAAAAAAAAAAAAGCCAAGTTTTGTCACCAGTTACCAGACAGTACCAATATACATATATTTTCCCACTGTTCTTAACAGTCATGTTCAAAATGGAAAAGCTGGAGTAAACATTTAAGTAGCAGAGTCAGAGGAAGCATATAATTGGCTTGTGGGGTCATATTCTTCTTTTTCAGTGGTGAATCACTCTGAAATATTTTTCAAACTGCCACACATAAGTTGGCAGATGAATGCCTGAAAGAAAGTCTGAAGGAGAAAGAAAAAGGGGAGAAGAGGAATCTGCATGCTAATTCCTGGTGAACTAACCCATTTGGTCACCAATCCAATAGTCACCATGCCAACAGTTATCACATTAGTAGCTATAAACTAAACAAAAAATCTTGCACATTTGTACCCATAATTTAGAATAAAAAAGTAACTCTGCTAATGGCACTCCCAGCAGCCTAATGCATGATTGTTGCAACCCTGTGACTGTACTTTCCTTCTGTTGTGTATATGCCAATTTAGTGCTTGCAAAATAAGTGACATTGACAACTCTAGAGACTAGGTCTGCTGTGTGACAGATATGGCAATTTCCCACTTATCCTTGAGAGACCTTATTGAATGAATTTAAGTATCTTCTGGGGTCCATTGTATTAAATGGAAAGTTCATGTATTATTGTGAGCTGGGATTGCATGTAACCTCTCTAGGAGGAGATGTTATGTGAAGCCAGATAGTTCAAAGGACTATACTGAAAATGTGCCAGAAAAGAATGGACTTTTGGGACAATAGGTGTAAAGTGGATTTGCTGGGAAATATCTAGGGAGAGGTTAATACAAATTCTCCTCCAGTTATGCAAAAACCCAACCATTTAAAGCTATGCCCTGAGGAGTGCATAATTGTCTGCTGATCACATTGTCCTGGAGATGAGATCAAAGAACCAAGCTGTAGGAAGAAAGAGCTGAACTGCCCAGCCTGTGTTCTCATTCTGAATCTGAGACAGTTCTGAACTTGTAACGGCTGGGAAAACCCAGCTGTGGGTTTAGAAGGACCAACACCTACAAGAGGCTGAGATGGGAGTTAGGGGTGAGCTGTGGTAAGCTTTATAGCATGTGTGTTATTTTATTGTTTATAATTGTTTTCTCTGCAATGCCTACACCTTAATAAATGTGCTTGTTTAGAAAGAACAGTGTGGTAACTTGCAGGTAATTACACTGCACATGCTACCAAATTCCCTTTACCTATGGCACTGACAAGGTATTAAATAGCTACAAGTTACAGACATCACGACCCTAGTCAGGATACAAAATGGTGATTTGCAGATGAAAGATATTATGTTAGGTTACCAAGCCCACAAACCAGGATGTCTGCCTAAAACTCCCTTCCCTCGTCTGCTCATGAGACTTTTGTAAATGTTTCCTTCCATTTCCTATTTTTTCTCTCTCTCTTTCCTATTCTCCAAACAGTTTTGGTTAGCTTCAATAGGAGCTATTTCTGCACCCCACAGAACTGATTGAGCACTTGAAAAATACAGCACACAACATCTGTAAAATCACAGGAGATACAGGATACAGTAGATCCCACAGGAAAGTATTATTTCTTCTATGCCAGTGGGGGGTGGGGGAGGTGATATTGTGGGCACACCTGAAATTGAGGCAATAGATTTATTTCAGATTTTAAAAATATCTAAAAACAAAATAAAATTGCAAAAGAGCAAATATTTGTTTTTCAATCTGATTTATTTCAGAATAAGAAAAAACAAATCAAAGAAATAACAAATATCAGTGAGTAAGCGAGAGAAAGAGAAAACATTAATTTCTGTGTAATATACAATAAAAGTTCCTATACACATGTTACAGATTACCAGAGGTCTCGCTTCAGTCTTATAGAGCCCTAGTAAATCAAACCCCTCCAACCCTTCCACAAGGATTGGGGCCCTTTGGGAAGAAGGTTCTGTCTGTGTGCTGGATCAGAAAGAGGGCATCGACTCAGTTTAAACTCAGGCTATTTACCAAAACTCTTTTCTTTGTCTCTTAGGGTATGTCTACACTATGGGATTATTCGGATTTCACATAAACCGGTTTTGTAAAACAGATTGTATAAAGTCGAGTGCACGTGGCCACACTAACCATGTTAATTCAGCCGCCTTTTTTCCCTGGGATTGCCCTGGCACACATAGCACGGCACCATGGAGCCGTTCGCTTTTTTTTTTTTTTTTTTACTGTCACCACTATTGTGTACTGGATTTGTGCTAATAGATGGCGTTACTGCAGCGCTTAACTTAGCATGGCATTTGTTGCTTTTGCATGACTAGCATGACGGTTATCAGTGTGTTCTGTTTACCGTCTGCATGCCATTAGTAAATTGGCGAGTAAGATGTTGTTATCTGTCGCTTCTTACTGATTTGCTGCTATCATGGGTTGCCCTTCCGGTGAGATCGGCGGGGGCGCAAAGCCACTGGGAATGACTCCTCCAGTCAATTCTTTACCTTATGGTTCTAAAATTAGAGTCAGTCCTGCGTAGAATTATGTGGTAGTTACTAAAGACACAGTGTCATCAGAGAGCACACTGCGCTCCGTATCAGATCCTGAAGAAATGATGAGGCTACATGCCATTTCACGGGACGACCTGCAACGACCCACCTTTGCTTCCCCTTCTCCCCAATCTTTCCTTGGGCTACCGTGGCAGTGGCCCCTCCATTTGTGAGTCAATGAACGTTATAATAGAATTGCAGGAAGAAGGATGGATGGCAGGACTTGTTTAGTGAGATAAAATGAGGGATGGCAGCCTCATCTGGCTATGACATGTCCGAGGCATAACATTAAGCGGTGGGGGGAAAGAAGCCCGGGCATCCCAGTGCTATGAAGTCCAGCAGTACAGATCTCTTTCTTCACACAGGAAGGGAGGGCTGGTTTTGTGACGTGTGTTTTGGTTGGCTCGCCCTGTTGTTGTTAGCTATGGTGAGCCGGTTACCTAGCGTCTGTTTGTCCATTCTACTGGGAATGACGGGATCTTTTCCTATTTTTACCCAGTTGCGCCGGCCAGCCACCTGAGTCGCCTGCCAGTGTCACTCCCGGCTCAATTACAAATGACGGCTATAGACAGTCCTACTGCATTTTCTTTGGGCCCAAAACTGGGTGGAGGACGAGTGAGCAGACTACTTGCTCTTCATGCTTCGCTAGCATCGATCTACCAGCAGTCTTCCAGTAGACATAGGGTTGCATTGAAGCAGTCAAGAAAATGATTTCTTTCCTTTTCTTTCACTGTGGGGGCGTGAGAGCAGTAAATTGTCGAGCTTAATACCCTGTAACAACGTCTGAGACATGTGTCTTAGAACTACAGGCATTGGGAGTCTCAGCCAGGAATGTAAATATTTTTTAGGAGACTGCTGTTGGCTGTGTGATAGTGGTAGTCTCTTAGTACTCCCCTCCCTCTCTCCTGATGAGTATCGTCTTTGATTTTTCTTTTGCTTTCTGTTAGGCTTGTATTGCAGCACTGTGTGTAGAACTGGAGTTTTTTTTTCAAACGCTTTGCATTTGCGTTTTCGTGTACAGAGCTCTGTTAGTAAATTTGTCTTCTCCATTTCCAGCGATCCGATCGTAGTAGTACTCCTCGTAGTTTGGTTCCGAATGCTGGAGTCTCTTTTTGGATTTGGGACCTCATCGCCATCCTGTGCTGACTAGAGATCCCCGCTGGCAAACAGGTAAATGAATTCGAAAAGTGATCGCGGAGGCTATTTCCTGTTTTACCTGGCCACGCATCAATTCAGTATTGTCTGTCCAGAAGCTAGGTCACGCGGTTTGCATTGTGGTATACGCCAGAGCAATACCGGTCCGATTTTGCGGCCACAACTTAACCCTTAATCCGATATTGGGTTATCGTAATTAATTAGCAT
>NC_133771.1:81076754-81093417 GCF_003597395.2 Chelonoidis abingdonii | reverse complement strand
CTACTCTTCTCGTTGGGGAGGAGTACAGAAACCGATTTAAAGAGCCCTTTATATCGATATAAAGGGCTTCGTGGTGTGGACGTGTACAGCATTAAATCGGTTTAACACTGCTAAAATCGGTTTAAACGCGTAGTGTAAACCAGGCCTTAGACTCTGGAGAATCTAGGTTAAACCAGTACATGAGATCTTCCCCAGGAGGTGATGCCCCTTGGGGCTCGGGAGTGAACAGCCTGATTTGCCTTAATCTAACTGTTATTCCTAGAGGTGCTGTGGTAGCCCTCCTCCATGGAATAGAAACAAACATACATAAAGCATTCATTTAAAACCATGACCCAAAAGATACTGCATGGGGTTGCAATATTTGTCACATCTCCCTTCTAGAGAATTTACTATAGTCCCAGCTCACAATAATACATAAACTTAATACAATAAGGTCTTTCAAGGATATTGCCATCTGTAACACAGGTTAACAAGGCATGTGGGGAAAATCTGTATCACTTGGAATCTTTGGGCCAGATTCTCTCAAAAGTCAGTATGCACCATGCAAGCAAACTTTCCACTGGTGTAAGTGTAGCAGAGGCAAATCTGCTATCTATGCTGGCTGCCTGCCCCTGCTAGGAGGGTTGGGGGCATTCTGGAGATGGAGCATGGTCAGGCCATGAAGGGAAGAGGACACAACAGTAAAGTTCCATTATACCTGATCCTTCACTGGTGTAAATTAGGGCTCACTTTGCACCAAGGCTGTGCAACTGTGACTCAGGGTACCACATTCTACTCCCAGAAGACACCCCCTCGCTATGTCTGAGTGCAGCTTCACTATAAGAGAGAATCAGGCCCCCCAAATCAAGACTTTACACCTTGCTAAAAGCTAGCTGTAGACCTGCCATGGGCTATCAGGCTTGAGTAGGAAAGCCTGGGTGGAATTCCATGGCCAATGTATGCAGGAGGTCTGACAGGATGGTCGTCACAGTCAGTTCTGACCTTAAAATCTATTAACATAACCCAGTGGTGTGATATTCCCATTAGACCAAGAATTCATTTCAACATATTTTAAAATCAACATTATTTTTAATTTTTCATACCACAGATGGCAACCTCCGAGGCGCTGAAGAAGCTACTGGAGGCTGATGCTAGCAGTTATCATTGCATGGTTGTGCATGTGATAAATCTGAGTGGGTTTGTTTTTTACTGCTCTTGAGAGTCAATAAAATTACACTCCATGACCCCACAACAATTCTCTGTACTTAGGCTCAGTGACTATTATATATACAGCATAGTTAAATTAAAGAGCCACAGGAGGAATACTTGCTTCCCATTTGGATCTTAAGGTAAATTAAAAACTGCCTTTTTTATTTTATCAGCTCTCTGTGCTGACTGGCCTCAGTACCGCTGTTGGCTTTTTTTTTAAATTTACTATAGCTGAGATTTATATTGTCCCTTGAATAAAAACCGTACGAGTCAGTAGCTGAACCAACAAAAGAACCAGAATCTTGATTCCTGGTCCCCATCTCTAACCACTAGACATCAGGACCAGCGCCAGTGTATTTGGTGCCCTAGGCGCACAGCCATTTCGCCGCCCCGCGTGCTGCTCCCATGGCTCCGGTGGACCTGCCGCAGGCATTCCTGCAGAGGGTCCGCTGGTTCCGCGGCTCCGGTGAAGCTGCCGCAGGCATGCCTGCGGGAGGTCCACCGGAACCGCGGGACCAGCGGACCGTCCGCAGGAACGGCTGCGGCAGGTCAACTGGAGCCACCTGCCGCCCCCCTGGCAGAATGCCGCCCCCCAATAATCCTGGCACCCTAGGCGATTGCCTAGGTCACCTAAATGGAAGCGCCGGCCCTGCTAGACATCACTTCTACTTCTATATGAAGTTAGTGTACAGTACCTAGCACAATGAGATGTGGATCCTTCACTGGGGACTCGAGGGACAAATGCAAATACAAATTATTAGTATTAATACTAAAGCATCTTGTTTAAAGACACTTTTTGTCCATTAATGATTTTGCAGCACGGGTCATATATTGCCTTGAATATCAATAGAGAGATGACAAGTAATTATAGGCACATAGGATCCCCATTTCATAGAAAATCCTTCTTTTCTACTGTGCACATAACATCCAGCTCTATGTTTGTACAGTGCCTGGCATATTTGGGATACAGCTGTAGTATGAGAACTAAACAAAGGTCTGGACTGTGATTTGTTATGTTGTGAATGTGCAGGGTTTTGGAGGGAAAAAAGGGAACTCCCCTCCTCTTGTCATGGCCTTGGAGCTTGGGGAAAGGAAGGAGAATTGGCAGAGAAGGAATAACATTTGTGCCCAGATGCTCTCCCCGCTGCAAAGCAAGGCCAGGAAGTAGGCAGAGTTGTGGTTCTACCTACTCCCTCCCCCATTATGTGCTGTCAGGGGAATTATCTGGCCACATAGTGGAGTGGGAGGGGATATGCTATACTTTATACCCCCCACACAATGCAGATGGGGAGCACCAGGACCCATCTTTCAGGAACATTGCTCCAGGGCCTGTATTGCCAACCCCAGTCTCTCGGAAATCATAGTCAAGCACAAGAGACCATGAGATTGGCTCAGAAATAATGAGATTGCAACTTTTAGGAGTAATAAATTTGGAGCTCTGTATTGGGCCTTCTGTTTTTTGATTCAAATTTAGGATTTACATTTTTAAGTATCTCTCTGCAACCTTCATAGTAAAAACTTACTTAAAAAAAAAAAAAGCTGAGAACTTGATATCTCATAACTATAGGAGTCCAGGAGCTGAGGCTTAAAGGAAAAAAAAAAAAACAGCAAATATTTTGAGAATTGGTAACACTGCAGTGCTCCCTGCAGGGCACAGCCCCTGCACATCACCCCTTATTAGAGGCTCTGGGCATAAAGCTTTACAATCTACACACAAATAAATAATAATTCATGTGATGCAAAGATTTTTTTTTTTTTTTGCCTTTTTCGAGGAGACACAGGGAATTGACTATGACAAAGAAGGTAAATTACAGGACATGTGAAAAGCTTTTCTTATAGTGGTCACAGAAGGACCGCTTCATTGGACTGAGATGTCCTGATCTATTCCCCGCTAGGCTGTGAATTCAGTTAATTCATAGATTAATGAGTTTCCACTTAAAAAAAAAAAATCTCAAGGAGCTAGTGCTGGTGGCTGCCTCCATTGCAAAAGAGGCTTCATTCCTAAATTTTTTAAGTCTACAATACTTTCGCTGATACTTATCATAAGCTGTTTAAGTTAGTTAATGGCTATTCAATTTTCTAAAAGGATTGCATGACTGGATATTGGCAGCCCCTGCAAGAGAAAGCTGGTAGCAGCTATTTCATAACCTTAGCACTTCTAAATCTCTCATAAGCATTTTGAAAAAACAAGCAGGGACTAAATACACCTTATTAGCTGCGATACCATTAGCCTGTAACAGTCTTAGGCCACGTCTAGACTACGCGCCTTATTGGTACGTTAAAATCGATTGTCGGGCATCGATATATTGCGTCTAATCTAGACGGGATATATCGATCCCTGAGCGCGCTTATACCGATTCCGGAACTCCACCAACCCCAACGGAGTTCTGGAATCGACATGGCGAGCAGTGGACATCGATCCCGCGCAGTGAGGACGGGTGAGTAAATCGATTTTAGATATTCAACTTCAGCTACATTATTCATGTAGCTGAAATTGCGTATCTAAAATCGATTTTACCCCGTAGTGTAGACCAGCCCTCAGTAGCAATGGAAATGTTTGCAAGAAGCAGTCCTTTTCCAGCTGCCTGCAAACTCCTCCAGCAAGTGAACAATAGCACCTTAGCTTAGCTCTGTCTAAAATGTAATTACAAACCTATGTTAGTCATAAAGAGCTTTAGACTGGGAGGGGACACATTTGGCTGATCAGCATAATAAACTACATTCGTATTGTTATCTGCCCAATTATTTATTTTGGCCAATACTGTATTTTGATTAGGTGCCACTTGGAAAATCCATTTCTATGAAAATAATAGAAGGTGAGTCATGCTGGAGAACTGAGGTAGAGGGAAAATATATTAACAACTATATTACAAAGGAGCCTCTAGTCAACTAGACAGTCTCCCAAGGCCTATTAATACTCAGCCCTTATAATTTATTGGTGTCATGGGAGATATTTATTACCTCACAATTCTCTTTTAAGATATGGCTATTGATTTGATGACAATATTGCTAACTGACTCCAACAGTGCACTGAGAACAATAGAGTAGGCTGCAGCAATGGCTTGAAGCTCTGGAGGGAAGTGAAAAAATCCTCTTCTGCCTTCTGCACTGCACCCCCTTTGATTCTATACTAATTTTCTCTTTAGACCTTTAGTCCTTGTCAACAGTGCATAGGAAAGCAGTGCACCAAGACTCACTGCATAAGCCAAAATTTTAAGCTGAGCATTGAAAAATAAATTAATTAATTTAAAAAAATCTAGAAATGGCAGAAAATCAATTTTAGGTAAACAAATTAGAAATGCTGGAAATCCATTCTCTTCTAGTCTAGCCAAATGGAACAGTCTACTGCTTGAAACAACATCTGCTAGGCAAGGACCATTGTCTTACTTTATTTCTGTGTTTTTTAAACCTTCACAGTATGAGATACCTCCTTTTTAAAATACTTAGAACTTCTGTCAATGTAGAAGTCAGATGGTATAAGACTACTAAGTATAGTGTGAATTTTAAAACTGTAGTAGAGTATGGTGATAGACATTGTTTGGCTAAGGCAACACCAAGATTGGCCAGTTGGCATTTTCAGGTGGTATGAACTGTTTATCAATTTTCAGTGTTGTGTAACAGAGACTTGATCAGCTGGCACCACAAAAAATCTCTCTATACCTTTGAAGGGTTAAAATCCATGTGCATTTTAGATAACAACCTGGTATATGGATTGTGCCAGCTCTTTTCCAGACCCAAAGTCCAGAGTTTGGTCAAGGGATCAGAGGCCTAGCAAACAGTGATCAGCTAAGAGAAAGCTGGGGTAAACAGAATCTTGTTTTGCTAAAATCATACTAATCAGCCAATTGCCAGGTGTTGGAGCTAAGAACTAAATAATTGTGTCTTATTCAGAGTTGCAGATTAAACAAAGAATCCCTACTCCTATTGTGTTATTTTCTCTTGTAGGGAGACATTCTTCCCACAGATCCAACTTGAGTTTATGAAATGTTGGTACGTCAGTATAAGATATGGCATCTTTCTACGTCCCTTTCCCAGGGACCAATGCCTGCCTTAAAACACAAAGGAGACAATCTTTATTGTCATCTACTTTCACTGTTTCTTTGTTTTAACCCCTAGGAATCAGGGCCGGTGCAAGGATGTTTCGCGCCCTAGGCGAAACTTCCACCTTGCACCCTCTCCCGTCCCAGAGCCCCCGCCCTGAGGCGCCGCCCCCCGCAACAGCTCCCCTCCTCCTCCCTGAGGCGTCCCACCTGCAGCAGCTCCCCATCCCCCACCCTCAGGCACACACCCTGCCCCAGCTCACCCCTGCTCCGCGCACTAGCACGAGCACCCCATCGCTGCTTCACTTCTCCCGCCTCCCAGGCTTGCGGTGCCTAAGCTGATTGGCGTCACAAGCCTGGGAGGCGGGAGAAGTGAAGCAGCTCACCCCTGCTTTGCCTCCTCCCGAGCACGCCATTACCACTTCACTTCTCCCGCTTCCCAGGCTTGTGACAGTTCCACACCCTGGGATAGGTTTTGCAGCAAGACAAGATAGCACAGTAGCCAATGGTTAACAGGTCACATAATGTCTCTGCCCATGGTCTCAAGTTAGCAAGTTAACATTTAATTAATACTTTAATAAAATGTTGTTAGTATAAAATATATATGTTGAATTCTGATTTGGGGTCTATGGGAATGGAGTAACTCCTCTGATGATCCAGCAGATACATTCCTAGCAGGGCCAGTGCCTAGGGTGCTAGGATTTGGGGGGAGGCATTTTCTTCGGCAGAGACCTCGGCGGCTGGATCTTCGGCCACCCCGGTCGCCGCTGGCATTTAGGCGGAGGGAGCTGGGTCACGGGAGTGCGGGGAGGGTTGCCTGCAGCAAGTAAATGGGGGTGGGGAGCGGCACACAAGGGAACTCCCCACCCCACCTCACTCCTGCTCCACCTCATCCCCCAGCATGCCGTCGCTGCCTCACTTCTCCCACCTCCCAGGCTTAAAGTGACACTCCACCAGCAGTGTGTGTAATAAACTCCTGTGCTTGACCTCTACACTGTGTGGATTTATGTCCTTCAACCTTTGTGACCCATAAACCCTTTAACTTCAACTGGCCAGAGCTAAAAGAATACCCTGATCCTGCTTTGTCCATTCAAGTACAAAGAAGATCATGTGGGGTCTTAAAGATCCTTTGGGACAGCACACCTGGTATTTCTCTGTTTGTTCAATAGATAAGGACCTAGACACTGAAGGGGAATGTTTCAAAGGAGTTTGGGGACTGGGATGCTCCTATTGCTAACCTGCAAGGCAAAGTAAGGGCTGGCATAGCCAAGAGGAGATCGGTTGTGTGGCTAACAGGTTGGTGGAACTGACAGCCAGTTAAACTCAAGTAAGTCTTCCTCTAACAGGAGGCAGGGAGGAAGCAAGGTGACGTTCAGCCCTGGGTGTCCTGAGAACAATCGCAGCCTTTTGGCAAAGGTTTTCAAATTTGAATGTCAAAAGTTAGGCACAGATTTAGACACTTAAAATGGCTTGAGATTTTCAGATGCTGAGCACCAGCAGCCCCTATTAGAGTTTATGCGAGCTTAGTACTTCTGAAAAATTAGGCCAATTTTATTTAGTACCTAACTTTAGGCACCCCAGATTCCTCCTGCAGCCCAGTTGTGGCTGTTACAGGTTGGGTTACAGAAACTCCCTCAGGAGTGTCACTAGATGTGCTGGGATACCACTGAGAACAACCCCTCCGATCTATACGGTTACAATTCATGTCAATAACGTAACACCCTCCTCATGAACTTACTGCCAGAGACTTGTATACTGTCCATGGCAGAGGCAGTACATGTAAAATGCCTGTTTGTTTCTGGTCAAACATCCTCCCAGTACCTTTAAACCCTATGATGTAAGTTTGGGGTTTCTGGTCCCGGGTGCCTGAAAACATGTTGGGGTGTAGTATTGCCAATAGAATGCAGATAGCTATGTCTGATAAAGTGTAGGTGTCTTGGTATTTAGCCACCAATGTCAAGAGATGGTGTGCCTCAGTTTCCCCTTCCCCATAGCAGCATAGGTCTGTTATGTTTTTGCTGCTGTGCCAAGCTTCCAGCCTTTTTACAGGTATAAGCTGAAAAGCAACATGCTTGTGGGACTGTTTTGTCACCATCCCTAGCACGTACAAAGGTTTTTTGTTTTGTTTTTTCCAAAATAAGGTATGCCACATGTCTTTACAGGGTTTACCATCAATATTAACTCCTTTGTCTTGACTCATAGGTAAAGTAGCAAAAGACACAAGATTAAGAGCAAATCTACTGCAGACAGGCTCTGCTCACACAATTTAGTTTGTTTAGTATCTATTGCATTTTCTAATTCCTTTGTGTACCATGGTAGGTGTTTAGACACAGGCCAGGTCTACACTGCGACTTTAAATCGGTTTAATGGCCGATATACCGATTTAACGCTGTATCCGTTCACACGACGTCGTCATTAATATCGAGTTAAACGGCTCCTTAAATCGATTTCGGAACTCCTCCCAAACGAGAGGAGTAGCGCTAAATTCGATAGTGATAACTCGGATTAGGGTTCATGTGGACGGAAATCGACGTTATTGGCCTCCGGGCGGCATCCCAGAGTGCAGCACTGACCGCTCTGGACAGCAATCTGAACTCGGATGCAGCGGGCAGGTAAACAGGAAAAGCCCCGCGAACTTTTGAATTACATTTCCTGCTTGCCCAGCGTGGAGCTCTGATCAGCACGGCTGGCGATGCAGTTTGAAATCGAAAAAGAGCTCCAGCATAGACCGTACGGGAGATACTAGGTCTGATCGCTGTATGGGGAGACAAATCTGTTGTATCCAGCTCCGTTACAGAACACGAAATGCCAAAGCGTTTGAATAAAAAACTCCAGGATACACAGCGCTGTGTGACAAGCGTAACGGGAAGCCAGAGACTCAAATGGACGCTCATGAAGGGAGGGAGGGGGTACTGAGGACTCCAGCTATCCCACAGTCCACAGCAGTCTCTGAAAATTATTTGCATTCTTGGCTGAGCTCCCAATGTCTGTAGGTTCAAACACAGTGTCTGGCGTGGTTCAGGGAACAGCTCCTCAGTTTATTTCCCCCCACCACCACGTGAAAAAAAAAAGGGAAAGATTGCTGTGCTATGGCGTTTGCTCAATGCACTCCGCGAAAAAGGCGCCAAAGGGTTGTCTGCTGCCTTCACAAAGGGAGGGGTGAGGCTGTACCCAGCACCACCCGGGGCAGTGTTTTCTGCCCCATCAGGCACTGTGCTCTCAACACGGAAGTGGGAACTATGGGATAGCTGAGGAACAGCTACCCACAGTGCACCGCTCCTGAAATCGATGGTAGCTTTGGACCATGGACGCAAACAATCGATTTCGGGATCCCACTGTGGACGCGCTAAACCGATTTTATTAGATCTGTTTTGTAATATCGGTTTAAGCTAATTCGAAATAATCGTGCAGTGTAGACGTACCCACAGAGTCTCCTGTCCCTTTGGAGAAGGCTCTCAATTCAGGCATGTGTTTGAGGATTTGGCAAGGAAAGAGTGTACTGCAACCATGCCTGCCCTCGGCCCCTCCCTCTGGAATTTCTTTAGGTTGGACCCCACCCCTTGTGAAGCTTTCCAAATGCAAAATTTTTCTTCCCCCAGCCTTAAAGAGACAGCGTTCTCTCTCACAAGGGAAGCAGAACAATATTCTTTAATAGAGTGCTTTAGACTGGAAAGATCCCCTCGGTCACCCCCCCATCTCTGTTCCCAACAGGTCAGCTAGGTGGACTCTCCCCTCCAGGAGATCTGACCCCCAGTCTTCCCTTAAAACCTGATCCACAAGTGAGTAGTCTGGCATTTTAAATGCAGACTCTTTACCTTTCTCCTGGGGAAAAGCCTCCCTACAAAAGGTGGGCAGACCCTCCTGTCCACCTTCACCTTCCATCTGGATGTCCCTCTCTGGGCTCCCCTCTGGCTTAGACACTCTTGTGTCCCCCAAAAGGGAAGGTCCTGATCCAGCTGTAGGCTCATGGCTAAGGTCCTGATCCAGCTGTCATACAGCTATGACATACCCTTCACTGGCCAGCAAAATTGCCCACCTCATTTCACTCAAGTTGGGCTTGCTTCCAGTTACAGAGTACATGGGGTCTGTTCCCACTGCAGCAGTCACCAGGACCCCAGCTTCTAGGATACATGCCTCTGTGCACCCCAGGGCAGAACCTGTCCCTTGCTGACCTGCAGCTTCCCAGCAGTCAGCAACTGGGAGGGCCTCCCTGTTACAAGATGGAACATTCCCCTCCCTGAAAGCTGCATTCTCCACTCCTACAGAGGAATTAAAGGAGACACTCTCCTATTCCCCTAGCAGACCATGTGACTTCAGCCTCCCCCCTTGGGCTTTTAACACAAGATTCCTTCTTGCTGCTACGAAACCCTGGGACAGATTCTGCCACATCAAAGAAATCATTCCCCAGTAGAAATGGTGCAAAATGGTATGTCACTGCTATAACAGTCAGTTCTGCCTGCAAATCACCAGTTTCCATGTGTACCTTAGCTAAATGTGCAAGGACTTTATAACTTGCCACCTGTTCTAATTCTGCCATTTTTCCTGGCAACAAATCCTTCTCATAGATCAGGTCCCTCCTGACCACAGAAATTTCTGCACCAATGTCTCTCCATCCTTAGAGTACTTTGTCATTAAGTTTAACAGCATGCATATGCTCACTCCTTGGTTGTGTAGAAGCAACCTTTACAAATCCTATGTGGAAAGAGGCATATCCCTGTGCTCAGAGAAACAGCAGCTTCACGTGTTACCTACTGCCTCTTCCCACTCAGCCCAGGACATTTATTCCTCAGGTGCTCAGTGGGCTTACAATGATAGCACCTCTTGGGCTCCTCTACTTGTACAGGAGATTTGGGACAAGTAACGGGAATGAGGAGGTGAACTCCCAGCCTCCTTTTCCCAGGGATAAAATGATGATTCTGCTTTCCACAAACCCTGTACCCCTCTGCCAGTGGTTTATGTTTAATTGCAGCAATTAAACATTAAGAGGCTGCAAACTCAGCTAATTCTCCCACCCCCCCCCCCCCCCACCTTATTCATGATGTGTGATTGGTTACCTAAGAATATGACCTCCATGAATAACAGTGAAGCAAATTCAGCAGCTTTCTCCCCCCGCATTCACCATTTTGTCCCACAAATATTGTTTTACATCATCACTGCACATATTCAGGAATTGTCCCTGAGTAACCAAATCACACATTTCTTCCAAGCTTGTAATGCCTTTTCACCTCACCCACTTATCTAATAAGTCTCTCATTTCATTTATATAAACCACATTACTCAATCCAGATCCCCTCTTAAGGCTCCTGAATTTAGCCCTGTAGATTTCAGGTGTAATCTGAAACTGTTTCAAAACCAGTTCTTTAAATTTACCATAGTTTGAAGCATCACCAATTGGCATCTTATTGAACATGTCCAGAGCTCTCCAAGTAAATTTTGCTACCAATGTGGTCATCTTTTGATCTTCAGAAATCACATGGAGGGTGCACAGTCTCTCAAAGGCGGTGAAATATTCAGCATTATCACTGGATTCATCATACTGCAGACATAATTACTTCCATTTGTGGATTTTTGGGGAAGTAGCACCAGCTGCTGAAGGGTTCTCTCTCTTCCACTCCATTGCAGTCAGTTCATACTTCTGGGTCTCAATCTGGGCCTGTATTTCTCTGCCTTTTAACTCCAAGGCTAACCGCCTCTCTTCTTGAGCAGCTTGTTGGGCTAACCTATTGGCTTCTATGACTCATTTGTGAGCAGCTTCTTCCCTGGCTGCCTCTGCTTCTTTGAGCATCATTTGAAACTCACGGTCCTTTGCCTTCTCTTCTGCTTCCAGTCTGGCCAGCTCTAGTTTTATAGCTGCCTCACTGGTAGTCATTTTCCTGCTTTCTTGTGCTTATTTCCCTTACCTGAAATAAACAGAAAATAACAAACCAGTAACCACTTTGTTCTCCAGCCACCACACCCAAAACTCATTTAAAATCACTTCCAGTGTCTCAAAGCAATCAGCTGTGCACAGATACTGTTGATTACACCACTGTGACAGGTTAGGTCACAGAAACTCCCTCAGGACTGTCGCTAGATGTGCTGGGATACCACTGAGAACAAACCCGTGCTGCCAGAAGAGGCTTCCTTCCACTCCTGTCTTGCTGAGTTTAGATACTTCTGTCAGCACAGACCCAGGGGTGGACCACACCTCTCTGCAGTTCACTGAAACTGAGATCCACTCAGCTCAGGGGCTTCTTAGTTAACAGGGACTTTTCCAGCACCCAGTATTCAATTTTTCTGGGAGCCTAAACCCCAAATAAACCTGTTTTACTCTGTACAAGCTTACACAGGGTAAACTCATAAAGTGTCCACCCTCTATAACACTGATAAAGAGATATGCACAGCTGTTTGCTCCCCCAGGTATTAATTACTTATTCTGGGTTAATTAATAAGCAAAAGTGATTTTACTAAACATAAATAGTAGGATTTAAGTGGTTGCAAATAGTAACAGACAGAACAAAGTAAATTACCAAACAAAATAAAACAAAAACACACAAATCTAAGCCTAATACATTAAGAAACTGATTACAGATAAAATCTCACCCCCAGAGATGTTCCAATAAGGTTTTTTCACAGACTGGATTCCTTCCTAATCTGGGTCCAGAAATCACTCACACACTTAAGCATCTCCTGGGGGTGGAGACGCCATCTCTTGAACCAACTGAAGACAAAATGGAGAGGCTTCCAGGGCCTTTTATATTCCTTCTCTTGTGGGCAGAAATCCTTTTGTTTTTCTGTGCAAAGTCACAGCAACAAAATGCAGTTTGTAGCCACCTGGGCAAGTTACATGACCATGAATGATTCAGCTTATTGCAGGCCGACACCATTGTTTACATGTTAGTTGGTACTTTCCCAGGAAAGCTCAGACGTGGATTGGCATCTCCCAAAACTCATTGTCAGTTAAGTGTTTCTTGTTTGGGCACTTACTGAGAATAGTCCTCTCTCAAGAAGCTGACCAAATGCTTCACTGAGGCTACTTAGAATCAAACACATTGAGATTCAAGTACGTAGACAAGATTCATAACTTCAACTACAAAATGATACACACATACAGACAGCATAATCATAACCAGCAAACTGCAACCTTTCCATAGACACCCATTTGACCTCCTCTATACAAGATCTGGTGCAACCATAGGACCCTAGTTGCAACAATGATCTATACAGTCACAACTCATGTCAATAACATGACAGTGGCACTCAGCACTAACATGGAAGTGGGAAAACTGCTTCCAGTTATGCTTCTTAAAAGCCTGATCGGGGCTCCAAATAGAAAGTTAAACATTAACGCACAACTTGAGGGGACAGATAAGCATTTGGGGAGAGGGACAGGAGGGGAGAAAGCTTGAAAGCAGAGTGGGACCAGTGTATTGGGGATAACTTTAATGGATTAGATATGCAGTGAGTATACTTGTCCTTTAAATTTGCCCATTCTCCTATGAGCCAAGCTGCTATTTATGCAGCAACTTGTGGCCACTTGGGCCTGGATCCTGAAGGTACGTATGTGCCTAAGTCCTGTTTTCAAGTGCTATTGTGATCCACTCTTAATACCTTAAGTGGAGATGATTATTTTATTATCAGCTTAGGCACCTTGGAAAGAATTGCAGAAGTTTAGGGGCTTATGGGATGGTATTTTTTTTAGAAAATGAACATGAGTTCAAACAATTACTCTAACTGATTTGTCTCTGGAGTCTTCCAGGAGAAAGAACAGACCGAAAGTGAACTGATTTTTATTTGTCTTAAGCCTACATCCTGGTCTTTGTACAAAAATCAATTCTTCAAATATTTTCTTTTTTTTTCCTCTCAGAATGAGAATGTAAGAGTGAAAACTATAGATTGTTCCGTGCATATGATTGCATGCTAACTTTATGTGAACTAATGAACCGTTTTATCTCAATATTACTAAATGAATAACTGCTCAATACTGTAATTACCAATAATGACAAAAGCACATAATTTAACTGCTCCCTTTTTTTGAAGTCCTCTTAATATGAGAAAATTATTTAATGGTAAAACAGCTTTAATCAACCCTAGATTTAGGAGTTTATATATCATTTTGTTAATATGTTTCAACTCAGTAACTTGATAAGGTTTCCAAATCTTATCTACAAGAGTTTACTTGGACTGAATATTTAAAATGGCTTTATTCAGCTCTAAGAAAATTGATTTTCTTTTAAATTTTACACAGTCTGCCTTTCTTCTCTGGACTGGGAAGAACCTTAACATTATTAAAATAAGGCAGTTACCTGATACTTATGGACTTGCTCTCTCCACTCTGCCTCTACTGCACCACATCCTCCTCATCTTTTTCTATATTGAAGGCACATGATTTAGTTGAATGTACTGTGGCCGTGGTTCGCTGCTCCAGGCTAATGGGAGCTGCTGGAAGCGGCACGGGGCAAGGAATGTACTGACCACCACTTCCAGCAGCTGCCATTGGCCTGGAGCAGTGAACTGCAGCCACTGGGAGTTGCGATCAGCCAAACCTGCAGATGTACACAAACCGGCCTGGCCCGCCAGGGGCTTTCCCTGCACAAGTGGCAGAACAAGTTTGGGAACGACTGCACTAGATGACCACCTAGACTACTGCAAACACTGAAATAACATTAATAACAGTAGTTAATTATCTAAGGACAAAATCCTGCCAAGACTGAAGCATGTGCATAACTTTAATTACATGAGTAGTCTCACTAAAATTAGTGAGACTACTAATGTCAGTAAAGTAGATGCATAAATTTAGAGCCTACATCATCGTATAGAGGCCTATAACAACATTTTATATAATTGGTGAGGTTTTTAAAGATAATCATTGCATGCATTAAAAAGTGTATATTTCAGCTCACCACCCATTTAGCACTAGCAGTGGCTTGTGTTATACAGTCACAACAAATTTCTTTTAGGAATATTTTTCACTATTTTCGTGCCTTGTAGCAATAAAGAGTGGATATTTTTTTCCATAAATTATTTCTGAGCATTTGATCCTTACCCAAATTATCACTGTTTCATTGTGCTCTCCATTCTGACAAAAAGTAGTGTACCAAAAATTGTGACTAGGATGTTGTTTTTTTCTTGTGAAAATATTCTTACTGTTAAAAACAGCATGGAAAATATTACCTATAAACGAAGTATTCATAATATGTGAACAGGCTCTTTTGATCCATTATCCATTTTCTAATATAATGAACTCCTCTCAAAAGTTTACACCAAGAAGTATTACACAGCTGTCAAAGATGCTTCCTGGTCTAAACATGGGAGTGGGAGGAAAGAAATTATGCCAATTTCGGATGGAGGCAAAACCATGATTTTTAATGGTGACTAGTGTATATTTCCAGATTTGTATTCCTACTTGAGAGGTCTTTAGAAGTTAACTTGACCCTCACAATGACCCTCAAGGAAGGACATTTAGAAATCTTTCAGCTGAAAGTTTGGTTTCTTCTTTTTGTGTATGTAATAATATATGATGTTTTACCATAGCTGCTAGTGATGGGGGTAAAGGAAGTTTGATTAGTTACTGGCTTGTCCATTTAGATGCAGGTTTTCCATCTTGACAACAGCTCCCTTACTTTCAGTTCCTCAAGGGACATGTCATGAGATTATTGAAGAGCTGTTGCAGAAAATTGCCGAAAGCGCTTTAATAAAAGCTGAAGAATTGGAATTTGTTGTGATTATGGTTTATAGAGAAAGGTTTAACTGACGATACAAATTGATGTGGTCATAGTCCATGCAATTTGAGCTCTCTGGCTATACATTTAGGAAAATGGCTGTGGTGTTGGAGATAGCAGATCAGTCATTTTGCAGAAGTTGTAAAATTTTTGTTTAAAATCCCCAAAGATGCTCTGGATGGGAAATGATGGTTACTCAGCTGCAACAACAACAGATTATTGTGCCTACTAGCCTTCTGATTTAATGATTTTTTTTAAAAAAGACAATTAAAACAATTACATTTTGTAATAACAGGCAATAGAGATTGCCTTGTGCACAATCTTTCTGGCGTAGACTACTTCTAAGGCAAAGAATATGGTATTTTATTCTTCAGTACCAAATTTCCTCTCAGTGGGACAGGAATGCAGATATTAAAATATTCCCCAGAGTTGTCACTTATATTGTATATTAGGTTTCTACCAATATAATTTAAGACAGATAGTCACGCAACGATTCAAGCATTTAATCCAAGAAGAACTTTGCATCACAAATTTTTGTGTCCTCAAAAAAGAAAAAGCCTGTGGATACTCTTACCCATCTTGCTGCCTCAAACTAATCTGAACAAAATATGAAAGAGACAACATAATGAAATGGGCAGGCCAGGTAGATTTTAGATAAGCCCGTTAACATGGAATCACTGGCTGGAATTGCCACAACACAGTTGCTGCAAATTTCTGATATTCATGAATTTTGATGATAAATTTGGGGATTCTGTAAGAAATCAGAATTAGAATTCAGCTCAATATCCTTCAGCAGATGCCAGCAGCCCAAATACCCTTGCTATCTTGATTACATGAACAAAAACACTGAGAAAATTACAATGGGTGAATGTCAGATTCCTGCCTTCATCAGTAAAGAAAGCAGGAATATTGTGCATCTGAACTAGCACATGGTAGATGTAGGTTCCCAATTGACCAAATGTTTAAACATGTTCAAAATGATAAGACAGTTGCTAGGTTTGCTACTCATTTACACTGCTTTTTATTGCCTCTGTTCTCATTTCATGCATTTGGACATAGTCTTCCTAGACTGTAAGGTCCAGATCCACAAAGATATCTCCTATTAAGATACATGGAAGTTAGGCACCTAAATACTTTGAGGACCTGGGCCAAACTTCCTTGGGACAAGGACAGTGTTTTTATATATGTCTAAAGGACCTAGTACATTGCAGGTGCTGTACATTTCATTAATAGCAATAAAAAACAGGTTGCATATGCCTAAAATGTGACCATGTAGGCATCGCAATATCCTACAAGCATTCATAATTCTCAAGTGATTTTATAACAATTAGTCCCTTCTTTGAACAATTGCCCTTATGTATATCACAAGTACAATTTACTTGCCACTTCCAAAATATTCTCTCCATAGCATTCTTACCTACATTTGCTAAAATACAAATGTTAATACTGACAATGAATTTCAGACTACCAGATGGGTGCTGAAACACTGTGAAGGTGCAAATGAACCTTTTCTTCTGGTGCCCCATACTCCCTTTCCCCCACTTCAGCCCTTGTCAGGAGCAAAGATATTGCTCCATGAGCAAGACACCTAGCTCCCAAAGGACGGGTGTCATAAACAGATAGCTAAGGGTTAATGTTTCTTTTACCTGTAAAGGGTTAACAAAGGGAACCAAACACCTGACAAGAGGACCAATCAGGAAACCAGATTTTTCAAAGCTTAAGGGAGGGAATTTG
>NC_133771.1:81017196-81076193 GCF_003597395.2 Chelonoidis abingdonii | reverse complement strand
GAGACATGCTTCTTGGTATTGTGATGTAAAGAGGTTGCATCAGTAACTCTCAGGTTAGCCCAGAGAGGAAATTCTGGGTGGGAGAGAGGTGGGGGGAAGTGGGTTATTTCCCTTTGTTGTAGACTCAGGGCATCTGAGTCTTGGGGGTTTCCCAGGGAAAGTTTTGGGGAGACCAGAGTGAGCCAAGACACTGGAAATTCTTGGCTGGTGGCAGCGATATCAAATCTAAGCTGGTAATTAAGCCACACCATAAGAACATCCAGAGTGTACCAGGCACTGGAATTCCTAGTTGGTGGCAGCGCTACAGGTCCTAAGCTGGGGATTAAGCTTAGGGGAATTCATGCTGGTACCCCATCTTTTGGACGCTAAGGTTCAGAGTGGGGATTGTACCATGACACAAGTATTGATGGGGAGCAGGGCAAGAGGAGCAGAGTTACTATCCTTTCTCCAATGCTCACAGGAGGGGAACAAACGGAGCAGAGTACCCTGAGCTACTGGGCTCTTTCTGCTCCCTCCTTCCCATCCCCTCCTGTGAGAAATGGAGGTAGGGGTGGGGAGTGCTTTGCCTGCTTCCTGCAGCAGCCGTAATTGGTTGCTTCTCCCAAGCAGCCAATCTGAGGAGGTTTTCTCTACACAAGTGGCAATAGATGTAAGCAGAGTCAGGATGAGTTCTACCCTGACATCTGGTGGTGAAATATGGGGAGTGTGGAAAGGAATTTTAGGTATTTGCATTGGCACACCCACCCCATCTAGCACAGCCCATGGCAGCCTGGGATGGTTATTTTGACAGCTCTGGGATCCCCAATTTCTTTGTTATTGGGGCAGGAGGAATAAAGTGTTGTCACCCTGATTATGTGAATGAGGAACTATGAGACTGCTTTATAACAGAGATATCTCAATATCAATTAAATAGCACTTGCTAGACAAGGGACATGGGTGCCAAAACCCATTGAAATGAGAGAGGGGGGGGGGGGGGGGACTGGTGTGTGTACCTGATGGTATGGGCCCCTTTTGAGGGCCTGGAACACCAATTGCACATCCTTCCCTCTCTCCACTATTGAAGAGTAGAGCTAATTTTGATTACATTAGTAGTCCATCTAGAGGCTGCTAAGCTGAATTCATGTTGGGCTAATGGTGCACTGGGGCTCCCCTACTACAAGCTGAAATCACTAAAAGAGTTAAGCTTACTGAGCTGAGATCACTGAGTGCTGTTAACTAGTGGGGGAGCCTGACGATCTAAGCGGCTGGCTGAGCAAAGCAGTTTGCAGCATGTTGGAGCAGCCCATGGAACAGTGAGCAGAGTGGAGCGGTTTGTGGGGACAGCTGGAGGAGTGGAGCTGGTCGTGGTGAAGACTGCAGGAGAACTTCACGGAGAGGCAGAGCAGTTGGCCCTGGCCCACGTAAGGTGCACCTTAACACCCTGTGTGTGTGTGTGCCCCTCCCCCCATTTCCATCCAGACTAGGGGGGTAAAACTCTGCAGAAAAACTTTTGAACTCTGGGGTGGCACTGACCAGAGACTTTCGGGTTGTTGGACTTTGGGGTGATTGGACTTAAGACCCTAAGGGGGAAAGGACATTGCCAAACATACCTGGAGGTGGGTTTTTGCTTATGGTTTGTGTTATAATCCTGTTTGTGGTGTTTCTCCAACATGATGCCACATTGTTTCCCTCCTTTATTAAAAGGATTTTGCTACACTCAGACTCTGTGCTTGCGAGAGGGGAAGTATTGCCTCATAGAGGCGCCCGGGGGGGAGGGGGGGATGGTATGTAATTGTCCCAGGTCACTGGGTGGGGGCTCGAGCCAGTTTTGCATTGTGTTGTGTTATTGAAACGCAACCCCTGGATACTGCACTGGGCCCTTGTTGCTGCCAACTCAGAGGGGCAGAAGGGTTACATAAAGATGTGTGCCTCTTAGTGACCTTGCTCACTGTTTAGACATCTTAGGTTCATTTATTAACCTTGTCACTGTGGTTTGGGCTGTACCCTGTGCATGAAGTCTTAGAAGTCTTACTCCTAAGCCCACTGACAAATCCTCAAGAATATTAAGAAATATAATGGAGAATGAAAGCATAGAAAGTGAAAAATACAGCTACAGTAAATGGGAACCAACTCCCCAGAGGTTCTGTCTCCTCTCCATCTTTTTTTTAAGTGAGTGTAATGCACATGAAAGGTGCTGATCAATACCAGAGAAGATGGTAATGAACAGGTGAAGCATGGTCAGCAGTAGTACACGTTTTCTTCAGAATGCCTCACCAATGTGCCTCAATCATAATATGGAGGGAACAGAGGTGACATTTGGTCCCTATATTAATTTCGTTCCTGATCTACCAGCTGAGAATGTAAATGTAGAAGCCACTACTTCTTTATTGCAGTGAGGTGATACTCGGCTTCCGGGTGGACTAAAATTCTCTGTTTCATAAGGTTCTAAACATTCTGCTGTTTACCAAACTTGGTTATATGAACACATAATGAAACCATGACTCTAATACAAGGCTGTCCAGGAAAAAAGTTAAAGTTGTGGCTGGTTCTCTTGAGCACAAGAAACTCTATTTGATACTTATTTATACTGTCCAGGCAGCGAGCAAAGTTTTCAGAATCTATAGCCCAATCAATAATCCATTTAGGGTGGGGTTGTCAAAAACACTTAAGAGAGAAAGATGTCGAGTCCTATTGGCTTTCAATTGGAGTCAGACATCTGTGTCCTTTGGGGACTTTTGAAAATTCTCCACTTAAATTTTTCACTTGTATATTTAAAGGGGCATTCTTTGTTGTTGTGACAGGGCTGCTGTGATGAGACAATGGCCAACACAGCTGAAACAGTCATTTGGGGGAATTAATTGGCATACTGACTAGTTATGATCTGACCTTTGTGAACACGTTGACATTATTAAACAAAAGATAATGACTCTGAGCTTAAATTTCAGCTCTTGACAAAGTTGAAAACCCATCATAGTAGAAATAATCAGACTATTCCTTACAAAAAAGAAAATAATAATAATGGATCTCTGCTAGGAGGATTTTATTTGGGGAACACTGAAATGATAAAGGATGTGATCTGGCAGAGAGTCTGAAGGTTATGGAAGAGATGCGCTCAATTGAACAGGGGACTGAGCCAGCTACTATGGATAAAAGCCTCTCCAGCCTAAGAGAAGCAATAACATCAGCTGCAGACACAGCTGTTTGCCTGCCTTTCCAACTGGAAGAAACCTGCTTTTAAGTGGTCAAATAAATTATTAGTATGCTTGTAAGAGGTTCAGAAGCTGACAGTGCAAATTCAGCAACAAGTTATACCTGCAGTCTAGCCTTCATTCTGTTATGTACCTGAATCAAATAAAAATGTATTCACAGTTTTCAGCTAGTTTTACATGAAAGTAGGAGGAAGGCAACTCTTTTTATGTACACAGTACAGTTAAAGAGCTTAAAAGTTTTCCTCCTCCCAAACCCCCATTTTGACAGGTCATGCTGATTCCAGTGGCTTTGTAAGAAGGAAATGTTAACTTTGCCCGCAGCTGGAATACCAATTGTTACGCTTATTGCTGAAAACAACTAAAAGAAGGTCTTTCTGAAACCTTAGCACAACTAGCAGGCCAGGAGCAGAGGAGAGAAGTGAGTGACCACAAAGAGTAAACATGACCCCGTGCTCTCCTGAATTGAGCTTTTTCCAAAGCATGCAGTTTTGCAAGATGGAAAGTCTGGCAACAGTAAACTATTGCTATTCAGCTGGTTAACTGATGGAAAATCTTACACTGTAGGCTTGAATACTCCACACTTAACTTAGCTTCTGCTCAACAGAGTTGTTTTTTGGGTTTTTTTGTTTCTTTGTTTGTTTTTTGTTTTTATGGACAAACTATGTAATACTAACAAATTGGATATAAAAAGAGGAAAAAATCTGAGCTTGGACACCTCTCAAGTTCCCCTGCAGACAGAAAATTGGCCACTGGACATCTACAGTTATCCACCCGAGATCTCCTCAATACTCTGCATAAATGTGAATCTGGGGGTATTTTGGGGTACTCTACTAACCTGTTGTGGGCATGTGTAAATGCTGGAGACTAAATAAAGTAGAAACTTTGAGTGAAAGCACTTTTGTTTGCTTGTTTGCATCAGCTATCTATTGGCCGATGGCTGTGTCCCTGTTGACTTTATTTCCTGCCACCACCTCACAAAGAGTAAAGTTACCGAGAGCTTTGGGTTCAGCAAAACCCCAGGTAAGAGCATTCCCTGTTTTATATATATCTGGAATATTCATCAGTCAAAACAGAAAAAAACTAATAAGTTTTCCTACTTGAGGCACTTTCCAAATTAACAAAGCACTCATTTCTCTGTCTTTCTGGGCACTTATTGAAAAGAACTTCAGAGGTGGATATAATAATATAACATCCACCATCCAATACCTAATTTAGTTGACCCCTGACGCCTGATTCGGTCTTCTGGGTGAGTTTGCTGAAATACAGATATTAAAACATGAGCTTTAATTGAGACAGGTTGGAAACATCTGGCTGATTTAATTTATATAAAAAAAGGAAAACTATACAGTGGTGGAATGCACATTACAATACATGCTGATAAGTTGCCTGGGGTTTTGCTACAACTAGTGTATCAATAGTTCCACCAATAATGAGTAACTATAGCAGTCTTTTGGTCACAGTCAGATTTGCTGCAAGGGAGGAAAGGAGAACAAAACTTTAGTTACCCAGAAAGAGTGTTCTCCAGTTGTAATAATCTACCATCAAAGAGCTGTGCAAGGTTTATTAGCTTTAGGGGAGATTCCTGGGGACTGCAAATAGCAAACTGTGACAAACAAGGGAAATATCAGTTTGGTTTTTTTAAATAACTGTTATGGGCACCTCATTTTACCTGCCTGATAGCAGTGTCTGACTGAATCGAGTTAACTCAAAAGAAGTTATTAAGGAGAGGAAGCAGAAAATGAAATAGTAATCATGCTACCCGGGGTTCTTTCAACCCAAAGCTCTTGGTAACTTTTACTCTGTGCGAGGTGGTGTAAGGAAATAAATCAGGGGAGACATGGCTGTCCGACCGATAGATGGCTGGCACAAACAAGACAACACAAGAGTGCTTCCACTTAAAGCTAAACTTTACTTGGTGTCAAGCACATACACATGTATGCAACAGGTTAGTAAAACACCCCCAACCCTCGATAATTACCGAAGCTGAGTGTGGCACAGCAGCAGCCCATCTGCCGGTGGGGAACCAAGATGTATCCACAGGGAGAGACCAGTCCTTAAGAGTCCCATCTATCTCAAGCTTTTCCCCCTTATTTATACATTAGTAATACAATGACATGTCCCTTAAAGAAAACTTGTCAAGCAAACACATGCAAACAGTTCCAATGGGCAAGCAAGAGGTTCCTTCTGATTATTGATTAAACAGATATGGGTTTTTCCAGAGTTTGCAGCCTTGAGACCCCAATAGCCATTCCTGGGGCATATCAGCAACTTCAACACAATTCTTATCAGGAAGGCCGTGGGGTCAAGCTGCCCTTTCTGTGGCACCCTAAACCCCCATCCCCTCCTGCCTTGGCCAAGCTGCATGGCCACTTTACAGCCTGCTGACTAGGTTACTTTTTAACAATAAGCCATAGTGGTTTTAGGCACTTTACTGGTTTGCCAAAGTCTCCCCGTACAGTCAGAGATAAGCCTTCTTTGGGTAAAAAAGGTAAAGAGACAGTGGCTGGCCAATAATTAGGAAAAGCCTCTTCTCAGCCAAAAGTCAAACAGCTGTTTTGCCAAGAAAGCAAGAGGATCATAAACAGTAAAAACCTACTTTCTAGACAGGGTGGGACTGAGTTGCCAGTAGTTGCTGGAGGGATGACGTTGATGGTCTAAAACTAGGGTTGGATGTCCAAAAACATTCAGTACTGAACTCAGTTTTACCAGTCACTGCAATGGCAGCAAAGATTGGCCAGCTAAAGAGTGCTTTTAAAAATGCTAAACTAAAGCAGAAGGAAGTAGGATGAAAAAAACATTGATCCTTTCTGCAATATTGTGTGCAATGCTCTTCCTGATATCTTAAACACCAACAAAATAGTATAGGGCAGGATTTCTCAAACAGGGGTCGCTGCTTCTGTAGGGAAAGTCGCTGGCGGGTTGGGCCGGGCCGGTGAGTTTACCTGCCCCGTCTGCAGGTCTGGCCGATCGCGGCTCCCACTGGCCGTGGATTGTTGCTTCAGGCCAATGGGAGCTGCTGGAAGCAGCCCAGCCCACCAGGGACTTTCCCTACAGAAGCGACGATCCCCTGTTTGAGAAACTCTGCTATAGGGTAACAAATATGCTAGCAGATCTTAATCAACAGAGCGTTGCTGTTCAGGACAGATGAGCTTTCTCTAGTCCCCAAATGTGTCTTGTTTTTATATTGTAGTCTACAATTTGGTGACAGAGGGATTTAACAGAAATTAAGAAAGTAAGTGTACTTCCACATTTGCTTTTAGTTTTTTTGTTTGTTTATTTCCTGTGCTCATTCTCTCTATAAAATGTATCTTAATTGCATGTTCAGCATAAGTAGAAAGGATAGCAGACTCTTAGTGTTGTTTAGTAGTATGGTGACTGGTTCCTGTCTAGAAGTTGTCCAGTAAGGAGTTAAACTCTTTTACTCTGACTAGAGTCAACTACTTTCCCTGATTGAAATAAAACTTGGGCCTGCTTTCAGAAATCAATCAGTTCTCCACAGTACACTCTGGCCCCTATTCAGGAAATCATCTCTATTTAGGACAGCACTTAAGAACATGCTTAAGCTCCGTCCTGAATAGAAATGGACTTAGAAATTAGGCAGCTAAAAAGTCAACAAGGAAGGATATCCTGGAAGACAGATACAGCTCAGAGCAGAACTGAGTTAAGGGTGTCTTCTTCCTCTGTAGAACCAGGCATTGAGATACTAAAGTGATGGTGCAGTATAAAATACACTGACCTTTTTTTAAAAAATGTATACATTCAAAAACTGTATATAAAAATATTCTGCTCTTTGCCTCCCTAGGCTTCATATCTCATTTCTCTTAGACTAAGCTGTCCAAGATTGTGTCTGCCTCGATGGTTGTACAGCACTTAGCACAACAGGGCTGCAACCCTGAATTGGGCCTCTGGAAGCTAACATAATAAGGAATAAATACTATAGCATAGCCCTTGCCTGAAGATCTTTCTGTATACGTGCCTGTGGGAGGTCCTGCTGTTTTTGTGGCTCGTCAAGCACACCACAGGCATTTAACCACCAACTACACACGCAGAAGCTCTGCCTGCTTTCACTGGCCTTTTGTGCTATTTTTCTGGGATTAAACTCCAATACTGGCAACATACTAGACAACACTCAAGTCTGATTTGATGTTTTCCACAGAGGCAAAAGCAAATCACTTTTTAAAGCCCATGTTATTGCAGAATGAAAGATTTTACTACAATCTTTCTTTTTGAACTAAGTACCTCAGCTTCTATTCTCAGTCCCTCCTTCCATCCTCTGCGCAATTCTCATCCTATGATCCTACCCTGGAATTGAGAGAGAGATTGTTTGGGCCAGTATTACAAGGCAACCCTGCACTGCAGCAACAGCATGTCTGTATCACTGTGCTTTTACTGATGTTCCAGAACCTTCAGGAGTGGGATTATTTCTAGTGTCTATAGCATTTATCTCTTCTGTTGTCTTTATAATGTCTGAAAGCAGGGTTTGAAAGATGTATCCGGCAACTACTAGCTAGAGGACTCAATTTACTAGAAAAGGTAGAAAAAAAATATGTGTTGCCATGCTTTTCACCCCCAAAGCCACCTTCCCTGTATTTGAAAGGGATAAAACTTTACTGTGTAAGGTTCTACAGTAGATCATGGTTTATCATTCATTTTCTGCATTATTTTCAATGACTGTTTCATCATCATTTTCTCCCTCTCCATTTCCTTTCTCTTTCTTTCCCTGTATTGTGTTTGCTATACCCTTCTCTGTATATTCCCATAGTCCTTCTTCTTTCAAAAGCTAGAAGGCAAAAATGGCTTAAAATATTCTTAAATTTGGGGCTGATCTAATGAATTTGTGTGCGTGTCTGTCTTATAATTTCCAAATTCTTGGAGCTGACAATCCCTCCCCCTCGATGCATCCGATGAAGTGGGTTGTAGCCCACGAAAGCTTATGCTCAAATAAATTGGTTAGTCTCTAAGGTGCTACAAGTACTCCTGTTCTTTTTGCAGATACAAACTAACGTGGTTGCTACTCTGAAACTCACACCTGAGTTACTCATCCCAGTTACATCTGCCTCTAGTGGTTTTCAATAAGTTTAATATGGCTTTTAGACAGTGAGCAGTGGCCCTTCAGGAGGATAGTTTATTTAATCAACTGCCAAATATTATATGTAAACAAACCGTCTCCTTCTGCTGTAGGTCCCCAGGCTTTTTCCCTGCCTGGAGTGCTGCAGTCTTTCCCCAGTTCACTCAGGGTATCTCAGGCCTTCCCTGACTAAAGAGCTTTGCAGTCTCTTCTCTGGAGCTCTCAGTGGGGGATTTCCTCTCTTTAGGAAGTGCTGCTTGGTAGGGAGACACCACTGGAAGTAGCTATGTCTCTTCTACCCCCAGGAGCTTCTTCTCCCTTTTCTAGGCTCCTAACTGCTTCCTCATGATCTTTTATAAGCCCCCAGTGTTCCTTAACTAAATAACTGCCACCCTGCTACTACCCAATTTGCCCTCTACTGCTGGATCTAAGGCGGTTCATTCTCCTTAGCAGAGCTTGTCACAGGGAGGCTGGGTGCCCAATGCTCAGAGAGCCAGATTTCATCTCATATACACAAAATGTGACTGTTTTTTAAAAGTGAAGGTTTTAAGAACAAAAGCTGGGTGGATAGTTTTTTTGGGTTTTTTTTTTTTTGAGTTTTTGTTAACTTTGTACTGCTCATGAGTCTTTCAATGGGGCTTATTTGTTCACTAGGCTTCGTGGCAGCTGTTTACTACAGTTGTCACTAATCCTCAGACACACTAGAGTGCTGGATGACTTTTTAATTATAAAGACATGCCCATTAATCTGCCTGGGTATTATGCTTATTTGTCTTAAAATTTCATTCTGCTGCCTGCTGCCATTTATCAGTGCTTGACACTGAGTTTACTGGCCATAACAGAGTTGTTTTGCAGATAATCACTCTCAAAACTGAGCAGCATTGTATATCTTCAAGCTACTTTTTTTTCCCCATGGAACAAACATGTCTTTTATTTTGTTCTTCATTGGAACTACCTTCTGCCTTCCAATTTATAGACCCAGAGCAGAACTGGCATAATAAGATGTATATCTTCTGGTGACTCCTACTTTATCAAAATCCTGCTGTAAGCAAACTGAAGTCTGCATTTTTTATATCAAATCTACAAGGACACATTCACAGTTTAAGTCTCTGGCAAATGGCTCACTCTAGCTCTTGATCTGCCGCAATAACAAGGTTAAATTGGTGGTACCTTATAAATGATTGAGAGAAATAAAAGATTCTTGTCCTTTGCCCCCAGTACCAACATACTGTAATATAAAGACAACTATTCTATCAACAGTCCCTGAGCCTTATTTAGAGAAATAGCCATGGGAGAAGCTCAGCAATTTTGAGGAAAAGTGCTGTGGAATGTCGGGCAGGAAGACAAATCCACTCAACAACTTTCTGCTTCACAAGATGGCAAGTCCTGGTACTCATTTTCCCCCTCCTCCCTGCACTCTCATTTCCACTATTAGAAGTACACAATCAACAAAGCACTTAAGGAGAAGCTTAATTTTAAGCAGGTGTTTAAATTCATCCTGTCATAAACAGATAGCTAAGGGTTAATGTCTCTTTCACCTGGGAAAGGTTAACAAACAACACCTGACCAGAGGACCAATCAGGAAACAATATACTTTAAAATCTCAAGGGAGGGAAGCCTTTGTTTGTGGTTTTTGGATTTTGCGTTGTTCTTTCTAGGCTCTGAGAGTGACCCCACATACCTACAGGCTCTCTAATCTTCTGTTCCAATTTTGTAAGTACAAAGGTAGAAAGACAGTTTAGTCTTTTTAATTGTTTTCTGTATTGCAACTGTGTATCTGGCTGGTAGAGTTTTAATGTGTACTTGGGTGAAAGTATTTTAAATTGTATTTCTGCTGGAGAAAGCTTAAGTAAAAGTTATCTCTGTAATCTAGATGGTAAATATTACAGGGTTTTTCAGCTATTAGACAACAGAAAGAAAGCTTTCTCCAGCAGAAATACAATTTAAAATACTTTTCACCCAAAATCCAAAAACCACAAACAAAGGCTTCCCTCCCTTGAGATTTTAAAGTATATTGTTTCCTGATTGGTCCTCTGGTCAGGTGTTGTTTGTTAACCCTTTCCAGGTGAAAGAGACATTAACCCTTAGCTATCTGTTTATGACACATCCCTACTCAGCCAAGCATTTAGGCTCAGCATGTGTTGAACTCCAAGTCTGTGCAAGTCACATTAACTTCAATGGGATTTAAGTATGTCTTTAAAATTAAGCACATGCTTAAATCTTTTTCTGAATCAGGATCATAATGGTTAATTTTTGAAAAGCGGGCTCTTCATTTTGTCAGTTAATTTTTGTTAAGTGTTTAAGTTTCAAATATCAATGCTGTACTCTTATCCTGAAGAATGGGTTTTGAATTATTCAGAAAGCAGCCCAGCAAAACATTACTCAGAATCAAATAAAGCAGGGCCATTTTTGGCTAGCTATGTATAGCTAAATCCACTAGGATTCAGATGAAAGTATTATATTACTAAAACAAGTGTCTGATCACAAACAATTCTGAAAGTGCTGACCTGTTTACTCAATATTATTGGAAATTGTATACTGTCTCACTTCATCATAAATCTGGCTTGTTAGAGTATTTTTCCCCCCTTTTGCCAAACTGAATAAAAATTTCATAATGCTGAGCTCTATTTTCAGTGAGGAATTCTTGCTTTGAAATTAGTCAATCACTAACTGAAGTTAGTCAATTAATCAGTCAATGAACCATTAAAACTAAAAGGCAAGTAAGGATCCAGGACAGTGTTTCTCAAACTGGGGTGCCCGTTTGTGTAGGGAAAGCCCCTGGCAGGCCAGGCTGGTTTGTTAACCCCCCCTGTCTGCAGGTCCAGCCGATTGCGGCTCCCACTGGCTATGGTTCGCCACTGCAGGCCAATGGGAACTGCTGGAAGTGGCAGCCAGTATATCCCTCGGCCCGCGTTGCTTCCAGCACCCCCCCCATTGGCCCGGAGCAGCGAACCGCGTCCAGTGGGAGCTGCGATTGGCCGGACCTGTGGATGGGGCAGGTAAACAAATTGGCACGGCCCACTGGGGGCTTTCCCTACACAAGCGGCAACCCCAGTTTGAGAAGCACTGATCTAGGCCCAGGTGGCTTTTCAGCAGAATAATTAGTACTTACCGGTAGATATAATGGCAACAGGGGCTTAAGACATACAACACAATGACTTTATAAGTAGGCTTAGAAGGATTAGATTTTTATCACTAAATGTCAATTTTACTATAGATACTCACACACACTAACGAAAAAAATATTTCCATCAATAATTGAAATGTACAGATAGCCAAAGTAAGAAAATACTGCTTAAGAAGTTATCAGAGTTTGATTTAAGGATAGTCGTTTTGTATATTCTGACATATAATGTTGATCATTTATATATTAACAGCTATAAAGCTTAACATTTTTATATCTAAATGTCTACTCTCATTTATCTGGTCCATCATAATTTTCCACACCTGTGAAAAATTAAATTAATTAAAATGCATGTTGATATCTCCATCAAAACTCTAAAGAGATAAACATTGAATTCTGCCAAGCCTGTTTAGAAGGATAGGTGTTTCAAACATTCCTAGGGAAGTCTGCACTTCTATCTGACTCTCAGTGGTTTGTAGGGTGATATCAGGTATCCCAGATACCAGATACATTGGATCGCTGTTATTGGGAAAATGAGATAATAAATTCAACTTTGGGGACACTATCCAACACCCTTACTGAGTGGTATCGTATTCTTCTTGCTTACTGTTTGCTAAGTTAGTATCTAAGTCTGAGCATCTTATCTTAGCATATAGGAATCTTTATATTTGTGGTTAGACTCTTACTGTGGGTTCATAAGAACGTAAGAACATAAGAACGGCCATACCGGGTCAGACCAAAGGTCCATCTAGCCCAGTATCCTGTCTACCAACAGTGGCCAATGCCAGGTGCCCCAGAGGGAATGAACCTAACAGGTAATGATCAAGTGATCTCTCTCCTGCCATCCATCTCCACCCTCTGACAAACAGAGTCTAGGGACACTATTCTTTACCCATCCTGGCGAATAGCCATTAATGGACTTAACCTCCATGAATTTATCCAGTTCTCTTTTAAATGCTGTTATAGTCCTAGCCTTCACAACCTCCTCAGGTAAGGAGTTCCAGAAGTTGACTGTGCGCTGCGTGAAGAAGAATTTCCTTTTATTTGTTTTAAACCTGCTGCCTATTAATTTCATTTGATGGCCCCTAGTTCTTGTATTATGGGAATAAGTAAATAACTTTTCCTTATCTACTTTCTCCACATCACTCATGATTTTATATATCTCTATCATATCCCCCCTTAGTCTCTTTTTTCCCAAGCTGAAGAGTCCTAGCCTCTTTAATCTCTCCTCATATGGGACCCATTCCAAACTCCTAATCATTTTAGTTGCCTTTCTCTGAACCTTTTCTAGTGCCAGTATATCTTTTTGGAGATGAGGAGACTACACCTATACGCAGTATTCGAGATGTGGGCGTACCATTGATTTATATGAGGGCAATAATATATTCTCCTTCTTATTCTCTATCCCCTTTTTAATGATTCCTAACATCCTGTTTGCTTTTTTGACCACCCCTATGCACTGCGTGGATGTCTTCAGAGAACTATCCACAATGAATCCAAGATCTTTTTCCTGATTTGTTGTAGCTAAATTAGCCCCCATCATGTTGTATGTATAGTTAGGGTTATTTTTTCCAATGTGCATTACTTTACATTTATCCCCATTAAATTTCATTTGCCGTTTTGTGAGCTCTTTTTGAAGTTCTTCGCAGTCTTCTTTGGTCTTAACTATCTTGAGCAGTTTAGTATCATCTGCAAACTTTGCCACCCCACTTTTTACCCCTTTCTCCAGATCATTTATGAATAAGTTGAATAGGATTGGTCCTAGAACTGACCCTTGGGGAATACCACTAGTTATCCCTCTCCATTCTGAGAATTTACCATTAATTCCTACCCTTTGTTCCCTGTCTTTTAACCAGTTCGATCCCATTAATGATCCCATTGAAGTTAATGGGACTATTTGAAAAGTAAAGTACTACTCAGTGCATACAAATGGCAGAATCAAGAGTGATGTTAGGACTATAATTGGTACAATTTGAATGTGTATGGGGGGGGTTAGAGGAATCTTTATTCTAGTTTGGAAAGTAAAGTGATTATCACTGCTCAAAAGGAAAGGTAGCACCTAGAAATAAGTGTAGTCACCTAGACAGAACTGACCTGTTTTTCAAATTGACGAACAGCAGCAACCACCGCTACTGATGCTAGAGTTGCCAAGCACTTCTGCAAATGAAGTCAATTCTAGATGGCTAAAATTATATTGAGAAGCATACATTAGGCAACCACTTTTGAAAATTTTGGACTGAATCTTTAGTCATCAGGATGAACCCAGGCATAGCAGTTAAGTGGTTTCCCACTTCAAAGTCTGTCTGGTATGCTGATGATTTACTGTTAGTGCATATGTCACAGATCCAGCAATCTCAATCAAATTATATTGCATACAGTTCAGTCAGTTTCTCTGATTATAATTAACAATGTTAACAGAAGCAAATGCAAAATCCTTCCTCTAAATTCACTGTTCTAGTCTTCTCTATTAGATACCTATCATCACTGGTGGATACTTGCAAACATTCAGGATATCATGGCATATTATTTTAAACAGCATTAACTCAGAATGGCTTCAGACTCCAAACACAAATTTGACACATGAAAGAAAACATTAACAAACCATGTTGAGGCAGACTTGATTCAATCACAGTAGTGGTTATGCCTTAAATAACTTATAACCATACGTTGATTTCAGTGAGAGGTAGATTGAGTCCTAAGTAAGAGCAGGGTCAGGTCCTTTATATTAAAGATGTTTTTAACTTTCTCACTCCCTTCCCTCTTCCTTAGTCCAGGGTTCTCAACCCTATTCATGATGTGGACCACTTTATCTCCTATTGACAAGGAGGTAGACCACCTACTCTCTCTTTGGCAACCAAATATCATCCCTGTGACAACTACAGCAATTGCTTATATAGAAAGAATGTTTAATGTATTTGGTGAGTTTCTTTTAATGGAATTTAGCAGATGAAAGCAAGAAGGAAAGCTAGCACTATGTTACTGGTCATCTTTCCACAGACCAGCAGCAACTTCTTATGAGATTGTGTTGTTTCACAGACCAAAGTTTGGGAGCCAGGTGCTTAGACTTGGTGTATTAGCTGTTCTATGTTTATATTTTTTTCAGCATGTATTCTGAAGACTAGTGGATTGTTCAAGGCTACAATAACAACAAGAGAGTTTGGGCAACTCATGTAATAATTGATTCAGTAATTAATATAGGGTTGAACCTAAAATTTATAATCTGCAAAAGATCCTTTTGGGAAAAAGAATGACTCTCTATTTAAGGGCATATGTACTGCTGAGGATCCCTAGAGGCAATTTCTGCTCATTTTCAAATCCTAAATCCTCTTATAATTTAAGTGACAACCAGTTATACAAATACTTGACTGCACCCTTAAATCCTCAGTAACACCAGAATCCTGTGAATATGCCATAAATACGTTAATTTGTCTTCTTATGGAGTGTCAGATGTATGAAAATTTGTCCAAAAATGTTTCTTGCAATCCTCACAAGAGTTGAGACATGGCAGGAAAATGATGGAGAAAGCATAGCTGAAGCTACCTCAAAAGCACATGGCACTACTGTTTTAGTGCTATTGATATATTTTCCCTGATGCAGTGTCCATATTGTTATTATTTCCAGAGCCATTGATACACCTAACTTATGCAAAGTAATAGTAAGGTTCTGATCCTGAAAATAACTACTTACATATACAAAGTTAATACACACACATAAGGGTTTATAAGATCAGGGCCTACATCCATATATCTAAGAGCCTAAATCCTCTTGGTTTACAGTTGCTAGAATGGAGGTTATTCCAAAACAAGTTGGGCCAGATTCTGCTTTCAGGGCCTGAGACTGCTTATATTTACTTCAGTGGGGCTTGGGTCAGACTTTGAGTTGCACCACTGTAAGTTTAAAATGACACACTGAAGTCAAAGGAGTTGCTCCGGAATCACATTGGTCTGAGACAGACCAGAATCTGGCACATTATTACTAAATGTTCCTTTAAACCACTCTTGACAATTATTATAAAATCTAGTGCACTTCTATCTCTGTTTAGCAACTCATTCTAATGTTGTATGAACATATTTTTCACTGTTGGAAACCTGAGATTAATGGTATGTACACAAGCTTAAATAAAATAAGAGCGGACCTGACCCTTTGTTCATCCTTCCAAACAAACCTTTCTGATTTCATGAGACGAGAAAAGATTGTTTGACCAATGATGTTACAGTTTTGCAGGCACTCCATGGCACAAGTAATAAGGAAACAATGGACTGTCATTACATTTTAGAGCCAGGAGACAGAAGGATAATTCAGTCCTGCTGTTTTGGATTCAGCAGGTGAGCTATACTTTGTAGAGTAGAATGGAGTGGGGGGAGAGAGAAAGAAAAGAAAACCTGGATCCTCCATGAAAAGCCATAATTGGGAGGGAGAGACCTGACAGTGGAGAGGGCAAATGGACCACTTCTGCCAGACCTGTTAGTACTGGGAAAGTAGCAAAGCAAGTGGCCGGGGAGGAGGACTGACTGTTAAAGGAACCATGGTGGCCATGCTTGGAGAAGGCCTGCAAAAAGAGCCGATAAACATTCAAAGCCATGCCAGTCCTACAAATGTGCACACATATTTGAATTAAAGTGTCAGTTATGCATGTCACCCATTCAAATAAATGTTGGCAGGATCAGAACCTTATTTTGCTTCCGTGAGACAAAAAGTGTTGCTGAGTCACCGGTTTGCCTCAGCCAGCGGAATCTCTTGAAGTGAGCATGCTTTCTTTTACAGTCGTAAATTAATATTAATTCAAGATGAGCAACAGACTTTAACTTCTATAGCATAAAACCAGCATTTGTTGGCTCAACCACAAAGTTGTGGTTAGAGTTAGGCCCTGACCTGGCCAGGCTTTTGGGTTAAGACGGGAGAGATCATTCCTCCCATACCCCAACTTCATTAGGCCCTTTTCATCTTGCCTGCTGGGCCCTGCTTGGCTCTGACCTGGTCTTGGCCCTTCTAGCCTCTAGAGGACTGATTCTCATTGGTTCCAACTGCAACTAATACTTAAAACAAAATAGAAACAAAATCAGGAAAAAAAGGATGAAGTTGAGTGTATGCGCTGCAAATGGTATGGCCCAATTATTAAATGTAAACATGTATAGGCTAATAATTCTAGTTTATAATGGTGAACTGTTTATTCAAAAAAAGTTTTATTTAGGGACTAGAGATATTGTGTTCTTGAATTCAGAGGTGGCATTATGTTTTGAATTCTGTAGTTCTGCAGCAAATAACATTTAAGTCTGTTCATCAAAGCATTAATCTACTGAATACATTTTTCCCTGCCCTTTCGTCCACCAAAATAAACCCTGATATTTACCCAGAAAAATTATTTATAGTTTTTTCACCAGTTTACACATGTTTTTGTTGTTGTAGTAATAAACACCAATAAATTCCCCAGGAAAAAATTAATAAAATAAAATAAAAACTGAAAATGAAGGGCCCTACTGAAACTGAATGGCCTCTCTAGGCAGTTCTTCTAAGTCTAAACTCAACATTTTCTCTCAAAAGGACATTTATTTGAGCAGGATGTGCCAAGACAGTGAGGGCTCCAGCAAAGGGCATCAGCTGCCTGGGACACCCTGTCACATGCTAACTCTCATGGTTTTATCATGAATCTTGTGATTTTAGGTTTTTTCCTTTAAACCTGGCATCAAATGATTGTGAGAATGTCTGCTATCATTTTTAAAAAATGAAGTTTCTAGGCCTCATGGTTGAGGAAAAAAGTTTGGCAATATGATGCATCTATACCCCAAAGTTCAAAATCCTGACCACAAAGAAAAAGAACCCAATGTATTTTCTTTTTTTTTAAAAAAAAGTCTCGTGATTTTTTGGAAGGCTCATTCACTTGAGTGCTTGAGGGTTGGCAATACTGACAACTTGTAACCTGTTAAGATTTTGCCATTTACTCGCTGAAATCCATGAAAGAACTCTACAAGCCAGCTCTAAACCAAGAATTTCACCTTTAATTTCTACCTACAGTATGAAAAAAACCTCACACATAAAAAGACATTTCCAATCTACTATTCAACAAGTTTCAGTCTAATATCATTGCTTCTATTCTACTGTATGGTGCAAAGAAATTTACACTATGACTAGATTAATCTGTTTTCCTATTACTACAGTACTCTAATTTGGTTATACTTATGAAGTAATACACAATATGTTATGATGAGCTCTTTGAAATATCCTGATGAATATATTTCATGTTAAAAAACTAGTGGTAAGTTTTATTGAGATCTCTACTTTTGTAGCCTGCTTTCTCTCCTGTATCTCTGTACCACATTCAATCTTTTATGCACTATCTCAATTATTTTGTTCTTGTTTAGATGTAAGTTCCAGAAAAAGAGATTGAACAAAAAAGTGGTTTAGGTTTGGTTTTTCTTTCATTTTGTCCCCACAACACAAACAACAAAATTTTAGCTATACAGCCAGAAAAACTAAAATGACTGTGCTGTGGATGTAAAGAAAATGCAGCAAATGCCTCTCCTCACAGGGGTTGGATCCTGGGTTCTTTTTTTGTGATAACTGGTGGCTCCACCCAAGGTGGCGCCTCACTTTGCCCAGGCCACAAGGGTTGCTGTCCCTTGGGAAAATGAATAATTCTACTATTGATGACAAGGACTACAAAACCCAGTACACAAGAACAATAAAATACATCAATATAAACCCTGAGAAAAGAAATCCTACAACCCAAAATAATAATATAACAAAATGAGACTTTACTGGGAGCAGGAAAATAAGTTCTGGGGTAGGGAACCATAATGCCAACCCACACAGGGATGTTAGCAATGGGGATCAAACGTGGGATCTCTTGAGCTAAATGCATAAGTCTCTATTCCCTGAGCCAAAAGACATGTCTCTGTTAACCAGGGCTGTAGCAGGCTCATCAATTTCTAATAGCCCACCCTAGAGGAGGACAAAGTGCTACTCTGAGCAAACAAGGGTTACTTATTAGTGCTAAATAACAAGTGCAAACACATCAACAGATTCCCCACCTCCCAACACTCACAACTCCTCAGAACCCCCAGAAACTCTTGCCAACCCCAAACTCACACGCTGGCACCATCCCTAGCACGTGATAGACTGAGAATGAGTCCGGAGATGAGTGCTTCAGTGCTATGAATGCAGGGAATTAATCAGAGAGTCCTTGAGATCTTCTGCTTCTCTCTCAACTCTGAAATTCAAAGCTCAAAAAATCTAGACTGTGTCTCTAGGTTAGGTTCTCTCATCCCACTGAGGGGGCAGAGCAGCCCTGGCTCATCGTTGGCCCAGTGAACTGCTTGTCCAGATTAGCCCATGCAGAAGGCTCCCAAACTGCTTCCAGAGGAGTTTGTAGTCTACTGTGTTACCAGCCCCGATGCCAATCATGCTGAGAGATAGTGCCAGAGGGCTCTGGTAGCCAGTATTGTTTTTGTCCATAGTTGGGTAGGATCCTCCAGAGCAGTGACCCAAGCCCCAGGCAAGCCAGCATCTAACATGAGTGACACACATAACTCTGGCTTCTCAGTACCGTCTTCTGCAAAGCGCAGCTGTGACTTATGTTATGAAAAGTGAGTATTTAATAGTGAGTAAAAAGAAAAGTATTTTGTTTTGTTGGAACCAAATTCATCCAAAACCATCATGACTGGTGCAGTATGGAGAGAGTACTTCATCAGATGAAATTGTACCCTCTACAGCATCATTATAAAACTCATGAATCAGAAATAGAGACAAATTATGGCAACAATTTTCTCTGTAAAAAGTTATTGGATAAAACCAGAAGTGAAATAGTTCATCAACAACAGAAACTGAAGGACTTTCTTTCCCGAACTGATGAAATGCTCAGGGCAAGTTATCGCACTGGGCAGCATTGCAAACTATTTTCAAATGGTGAATTCTTCAAATCTGTATTGATTTCTGTTCAACCAGACCCAGGCCAGCTGAAGGGTTTTTATTGCTGTGTAGATATAACCTTAGGCTGGGATCCTCTACCAGGATCTAAGAAAAGTTTCTTTACCTTTGCAAACTTTCTACAAAAGCAATTGTGGTGTATCATCATGAGTTGGAGTCTTTGCAGAAAAAGTTACTTCTTTCCAGAGTGGCTTTCCATAGAAAGGCATTCTAGAAAGCAATAATAGGTACATCTTAATCCAATGAAACCTCAAAATGAAATGGAATTTGAAGTGTCTCTCAGGCCTACTGTACTGGATTTTGCATTGGAAATGGCCTGCATCAGAAGTGGAGTACTTACCTTAGCTAAATCAAACATTCAGAGGCTTCATGTTTGGTTCAGTGTTTTCCATGTCAATTATTTATTCTGAACCATTTTGCCAGTAAATAGTCTGAACTTTAACTGCTTCCTGTACCTTCCTTTACATACTAAATGCACCTTTCTTAGTGTTGGTTATGTTTTTCACTTCTCTGTTCATCTACATTTGCTTTAAAAAAATACTCTCACTATATTCATTGCTAGATGGGATGCATAATCTGTAGACATACAAAAATTTATCTTTCAACGCTTTAAATTTCTCTCCATCACTCAAACTCATTCAATTTCACCCATCATTTCCCACATACTTCCAAAATTTGTTCTGCTAAAATGCAGTGTCCTTAGGTCTCACTTCAGTCCTAGCTATAAACCAAAGGAGATTGCATTACACTCTTTGTAGCTACCTTTCACATAATGTGTAACCGTCTCATGCCACATCCACAGAATTATTGGTCAATTTCTTCTCCTTGATGGGTCCCAGATTATATTAAGGGAAATGATACATCTCATTATCATTTACTATTAGTTGGTCCTCTTTATACTGTTTTTATTTTGTCTTCTCACCAGTCAAAAAAAGGTCTTGCCATCAATGTACAGAATTACTTCTATTTTATATAATTGTGAGCTATAATGATTCTATCCTATACATAATGTCTCTAATGACTGCAGGCCTGATGCCACGTTACCGGGGTGGCTCTAGGGATTTTGCTGCCTCAAGCACAGCAGGCAGGCTGCCTCTGGCGGTTTGACTGCGGAGGGTCCTCCGAAGCCACGGAACCAGCGGACCCTCCACAGGCACGCCGCCAGAGGCAGCCTGCCTGCCGCCCTCGCAGCGCCAGCAGAGCGCCCCCCGCGGCTTGCCGCTCCAAGCACTCGTTTGGCATGCTGGGGCCTGGAGCTGCCCCTGCACATTACATATTCAGGTAGAACTCTCACTGAGGTCAATGGAATTTTTGGCTGAGTAAGGACTGCCAATCCGGATCCCTTGTCTACCCAGGTTATTGTTCCAAAATAAACCCAACTTAAACTCTGATGTTCCAGCTGTTATGTGATACCTCCTAACACATAACCTTTACTCACCGGTCAAAAAGGCAAAATTTTATCTTCTAGCAAATTTACCAATTTCTGAAAGTTTTGAAAATTGTTATGGGGCTCAACTGCAAAGTTGTGTTTTGTGCCTTCTATAGAAAGGATCCTGCCTTCCAGATAAGTGTGGTATAAAAACCAATATAGGTTAGACCAGAACATGCAACACTGCCTTTTCAGTTAAACAAGATCTCCACAAGGGTTTTCTTACAAGATTTCTTCCCTGTGAAGCCTCTCTGTAAGTTTTGTAAAAGCAGCAGAGAATCCTGTGGCACCTTGTAGACTAACAGACGTTTTGGAGCGTGAGCTTTCGTGGGTGAATACCCACTTCGTCAGACGCAGGAGTTTTGTTTCAGGAGAAAGTGCAATCATACTAGCTTCTTGGCCTACCAGGTGTCAGTAGATATTGGATGGAGACCAGTAGACATGGGGTGAGACAGGAGAAAGTGATCTGGCCTCATGTGCACAACTCCCACTGAAGCCAACAGGAGCTTTGTGTGCACAGAGACTGCAGGATCACCCACTTACAGTGGAAAACAAAATAAGATTTTTATAGAGAACTGGGTTTATTTGTTCAGTACATCCCTATTGAAAATGACTTTTCTTCATATCTGAACATTTTTAAAAACTCCATATATCTTTAAAATCAATTTCAGATGATTAGGGTGAAAGCTATTATTCAGCTGCAAAAAGTCCCAATATATGGTTATTTGTTTATTTATTTATTTAGCTTAACTACTGAAAAGTATCTATGTGGTGCAATTCTAGAAAAAGATTCTTTCCTGTACATGACAAGCTTAATAATTAAATGCCCATGAACTGACCTAACTATAAAGAGAGACTGTCAATCAAAAATGTGGAAAGTAAACATTTGGATGCTTGGAGGAAATTTTCTTTCTACAAAAAGTTTGTCCACCATTATGCTACATTGTCGTCCCCCGCCCCCCCCACGCTTATTTCCAATACAACAGAATCTAAAGTGGCTCTCTTCTATTTACCTCACTCTCTCTCTACAACAGCACCTTCACTGATGGTCCAAAAAAAAAAATAGTCACAACTTTGCAAAATTTCATTCGGACCAGCATTCAACCCTAGGAGTGAAAACTCTGGCTCTCTGGGAATAATATTTATTAGCTAACAGTTTGCTACAAATCAATAACAAGAAGTGTTTCTGTACTCCATTGTGCATCGTGATGAAACAGTACTTATTATCATTTTCTAATTGCCTATTCCACTGGCATTAAGATAAATTGTATCAGGAAGTCAACATGTTGGTAGGCCTGTTACGTTTGTTTATTGTTGACCCATCAAACCTTGTTTTTAAAAGCCACTAGGAAATATGCACACAGACTTTTTGGAATTATGAGTGGGTTGGAAGTGTGAAAGAACTTGGGGCTTAACCCTGCTCGTATTAAAGTCAATGTCAAAACTCCCTAGATATGTTGCTAGATCATATTCAGCCTAAAAGAGAATGTATCTTGCAATGACCTGGCCTAACACTTTTATTGTTATCTGCTTTTGAAACACTTTTATTTTTACACCTTTTACTTTCTTTCAATATCTGGGGAAAGTTGGACTGAAGAAAATCTCACACTGTGTGTCAAGTTGCTGATACTCTTCTTTTAACACATTGCAGCTTCAGTTTCAAATCAAGCAGACTGAGGTTGCACAATTTCTGAGGTTCAGTGGGGTGTGCATGCTAGTACCTTGTGTACAGTCACTGGCCCATGGTTAACAGTTATCAAGGAAACTTAAACCCTGACAAGACTCCAGCCAGCCGTGTGGCATAGTTTTGATCCTTTGGTGCAAACGTATTTCTGATTTGTCAAAAGGCCCAAGTTTAATCATTAGCCACGACATTTATTTCCTTACTTTCCCGTAGATGTGGAATTTCATCTGCAAATAACTTTTACACAAGAAATATTTTATATTCTACCTTTCCAAACAAAGCCACTTTATGTTATTAATATTTTAGTTGCTCAGTTTACAGCTTGTCCCAGGTAGCTGTGTGTAATAATAAGCACACTTTTTTCTGTACCTACCTAAAATGTAATTCTGTTGTTTATGGTAATTGTTTCAAATGGATTTCACATAAAGTAATTGAATCTACGGGAAATCATTAGAACGGAGCTTCTGCAAATGCTTGGGTTCCAAATATACTAGAACTTGGATGCCTCACAAAGCCAAATGAAACCTTTCAGAAATGCTGTGTAAATCCAAAGCTCAGTTTTCTTCTAATGGCTTAAGGAATGGTATTTTGGGGTACAGGAAATAGAGTGGGGACTCAGAGAGGCTAAATTAATGAATGCTTTATACAGGGGCAAATTCTATCACTTCTCTCTAGCCACAGATCAACTCCACCGCACAAGCATGAGAGAGCAGTGGGTAAGGCGGAGTGAAAGAGAGGACATCAAGGGACTTGCACGGGATATGCACCTAGTTGTTTGCAGTGGCTCCCTCAGCTCAGCGCATGGGGTTTAAGTGAGGAGGAACCACAGGCAGAGTACATGCTGTTGTGAAGAATTTGTCCCTTAGTGAAGTTTCTAAAAGAATAACAGCATGCCAAGAGATATATTTTCAAGCTGTCCCCAGGCCAACCAATATTGCTCATTTCATTACCACTTGCCATAAAGATTCTCTAGGGACCAGCTGCTAAGTAAATATACACTACTGCCCCCATGTCTCTTCTTCCCAAGCTAAATAATTATTTATTAATTTTATTATCATTATTATTTATTTTGTTCCAGGAACCTTAGAAACCTTAACTGAGGCCACAGATCCATTTTGCTGTGCACTGTACAAACTCATAGAAAGAGACAACTCCTGCCTCATAGAGCTTACCTAAATGGATAATAAAAAGGATAGGGAAAGAAAATATTATTATTCCCATTTTACTAATAGACTAAGTGGCATGACAATGGTTACAAAATAAGTCTGTGGGAGAGCTTGGGCTTGAATACTGGTCTCAGGTTCATGGCTTAAGCACAAGGCAATCCTTCCTTCCATGATCAGCCTTGAATGTTTTTGTCATACATAAATCCTATCATCTCTGTTTCCCTCTCAGACCATTATTAATCTCAGCTATTTCTTCCTTAAGATGTGGTATCCTAAAGTGGAGAAGACACCACGTGAATATATACTATGGCTGAACTAGTTGTAAGCAACTTCATCACTCTTCTGTGACCCTCTTTTCTATTCACATGTCTGAAAACTAATCAGAATTTTGACAAATGTGTTTGTTACTTCTCAACACTTGAAGAATCATAACTCCAAACATATTTCCAGCTATCTGATTTGTTTGTAGCAACCACGCCTCCAAATATTTGATATCTCAGATTCAGGATTCACAGATGCACAAAATGTTCTTTTGTTCTGTTTTAACCATACATCTCCATTTCTCTTAACCCTGAATTGTAAAAGCAGCTTTCTTGCATTTTAATGTTTTCTTATTTACCCTGCTTTCTTTAGCTATTTCCAAGGCTTTTAAAAAAGAAAACAGAAAAAAATGAATTCTATCACGTGGCATCATATTGTCACCTTCATGTTTCAACAGCAGCGCTGAAACTTTTAGATCCACCACACAGATCTCTTCCATTTAAACTAATTGAGCAACTGATAGTAACAGTAGGCTGTCATCTTGTATCTGGACCAGTGCCCAAGACAGGCAAGACACAATTTGCCCTTGATTTTTACCAATATTGGCTGATGGTAGGAATGGTGAGATGCAGAAATCTGGATTTCACTCCAGGTTCTAGAGGGGAGCGTGCTCTAATTGGCACAGACCTTTTTGGCTTTGTCCTTTCTGCCCTATCCCCTACAACTTGTCCATGTCGTAGCCCTCTCCTTTCCCCACCACTGGCTCCTTGTATCATTCCCAATTGCCTGGCCTACTCATTCCCAATCTCTGCTCCTTAAGCTTCTCATCCAAGTCCCACTGTACTAGCCCAAATAGTTCTAGTCTCCGCTCTGAGTCCCAATCTCTCCCCATACCTAGTCTCGTCCCATCCCTGTGGCAACTCCCAGTCTTCTTGCTCAGATAGTCCTAATTCTCCCCCATAAAACCTAATTTCTTCGCAGATCTGTTGTCCCTGTCCTCCAATATTCTCTCTCTCTCACTGGTTGCTTGTTTCAGTCTCCTAAGCCAGGCAGTTCAGTTTTCCCCCCACAGATCTCACTTTCCCTCTCTTCCCTATCCCCAGCCAAATGGCAGCCATCCACACCCACATCCTCTTTCCCTCCCCAACTCTCAGTACCAGTCTATGGTTTTCCCTTTTACCCTCTGCCTGGCTTCTGTGCTCTCTGCACTTGAATCAGGTGGCTTCCTCCTCCATGCTTCCTGGGTTTTGGCAGAGAGGTCACCTAGAGAACTAGAAAGATAAGCTTTCAACTCTCAGTGCTTATGTCCATCCCAGAGCAGCAATTATAGAAGTCCAGTGGTAACTTGTATGGAGGGAGCACAAACAGTCGCTCTGTGAGGCTGGGGCATAGGCAGCCTGGTCAGCCCTAGTAGCCATGAGAGGCTCAGTGAAAACAGAATCTTTGGAGAATTTACATGCAAGAATTGAAGTCTCTATTGAGCATGTATAAACTGATTTTTTCAAAGTCCATTTTTTTTGTTGCAAATATGGTAAAAGGCACGTTCCCAACACAGAGGCCATTCCCACTACCCTGCTGAATTTCAAGTTCCTACACCAAAGCTTGGGGGCACTAGAGTGTCTCAAAGAAAAGAATGGCCTTTGAAAAAATCAGTTTACACATGCTCAGTAGAGACTTCAATTATTGCATGTAAAATCTCCAAAGATTCTGTTTTCACTGAGCCTCTCACAGCTACTAGGGCTGACCAGGCTGCCTATGCCCCAGCCTCACAGAGCAACTGTTCGTGCTCCCTCCATACCACTGGACTTTTCCTATAATCTAGCATCGTTTATGCCTAATCAGACGATACTAAAGCATTTTATAAAATGAAAAATGTCAATTTTGATCAATAAACTTGTCCAATACATTCACAAGTTTGTACTGTGAAAACTGTAGTCCTGGTACCAATTATACCCACCACACACACTGGTAATAGTGACCATAATGCAATTAACTTCAACATATTTGCGGGGCTGGAGGGTGACCAAAGAAACCCACCACAGTAGTATTTAATGTCAAAAAGGGGTACGACACAAAAATTAAGAAGCTAGTTAAATGGAAATTAAAAGGAACAATCACAAGAGTGAAATGCCTGCAAGCTGCATGGAAACTTTAAAAAGACCACCATAATAGAGGCTTAAATTAAATGCATACCTCAAATTATAAAAAAAAAATAAAGATCCCAAAAAATTCCACCATGGTTAAACAAGAAAGTAAAAGAGGTGGTTAGAGGCAAAAAGGCATCCTTTAAAAAAGGGAAGTCCTACTGAGAAAAATGGAAAGGAACATAAACTCTGGCAAATCAAGTGTAAAAGTATAATTAGGCAGTCCAAAAAGAATTTCAAGAGTAACAGACACAGACACTAACAACAACAAAATGTTTTAGTATATCAGAAGCAGGAAGCCTGCCAAACAATCAGTGCGGCCACTGGACAATTGAGATGCTAATGGAGCATTCATTAATGACAAGGCCGCTTTGGAGAAGCTAAATGGATTCTTTGTATCAGTCATCACTATAGAAGTTGTGAGGGAAATTCCCACACCTGAGCCATTCATTTTAGGTGACAAAACTATGGAATTATTCCAGATTAAGCTATCAGTAGAGAAGGTCTTGGAACAAATCAATAAATTAAACTGTAATAAGTCACCAGTAACAGATGGTATTCACTCAAGAATTCAGAAGGAATGCAAATATGAAATTACAAAACTACTAACTGTGGTATATACCTATCACTTAAATCAGAATCCTAAGCAAAGTAATCCATCATGGGTTATGCGAGAAGGTTCTCTCATGGGTTAGTAACTGATTAAAAGACAGGAAACAGAGGGTAGGAATAAATGGTGAGTGTTCACAATGGAGCGAGGTAAATAGCAGGGTCTACCAAGGATCTGTACTAGGACCAGGGCTATTCAATATATTATAAATAATCCAGAAAAAACAAATAAACAACAAGGTGACAAAGTTTGCAGATGATACGAAATTACTCAAGATAATTAAGTCCAAATCAGGTGGCTAAGAGATACAAAGGGATGTCACAAAACTGGGTGACTGGGCAACAAAATGGCAGATGAAATTCACTGTTGCTAAATGCAAAGTAATGCACATTGGAAAACATAATCCCAATTATACATATAAAATAATGGGATCTAAATTAGCTAGTATCAATCAAGAAAGAGATCTTGGAGTCTTTTCTAGCTTTTCAATACAATTTCTCAAATATATTGAAATTTTTGGAAAGTTTATCTATTAATTTTATAGCTAGTGTGTGCAATATGGTATGTAATATGGCATAGTAATTAGTCATAGAATAATAGAAATAACATTATTAGTCTTTGATATAGTTGGATAGTACCATATGGGGTAAGGGCTACATGGTTAAACATTGCAATGGCCACTGAAACCAATGGTTACTGCAGTTGTGTGAGAGTAGATCTGTGCCTTTAGCACATGCAACAGTAGTACCACAGAGTTGCCCTGTGGTAGCGCTTTTACAGCAAAAAATGTCATCTTCTCACGTGAACAGAAGCCTAAGAACTAGAAAGCTTTTGGTGGCAAGGACTATCTTTTTGCTCTGTGTGTGCACAGCACCTAGCACAATGGGATCCTGGTCCATGACCAGGGCTCCCAGGCACTATGGTAATAAAAATAAATTAATATTATTCCTTCTCATTAGTGCAGGCTTCTTCTTCTATTAAAGCTAAACTCCTGGGTCCAGATTTTCAGAATTGCTTGACACTCAGCAGCTGTCATGTGACACTTATTTTCAAGAGGTCAGACCTCCCCCTTCACCCACCAGCAACAAATGAGCATTTTGAAAATGTGGCCATTTATTTTGGGGAATTAGTGGGAACTGAGCTCTTCTTAAAACTCCAGCACTTTGATTTTTTGCATCTGTAAAATGAAAATAATATGCACATCCATAAGAAGGATAATGAAGTACTATAAAATAGTAAGCAGTAATAAGCCCAATCCCTTTCTCAAGAAACAGTCCTATGAAATCTCCAAGACTGTGGGATAAAATCCATTCTTTCCTCTCTTTTATGCTTTCACCCAGATAATACTGAGACAGGATTGAGATAGTAAAATATAGAAAGAGACAGATTTATTACTAGACATCAACTATTTCCTTCACTCACATATCCTAACCTGCTATAACAACTATGCTAATCTCGCTTCACAGTACTAAAAAAAATGTTCCATGACTTCAATGCTTTTCACGGGAGAGAAAGCACAAGTAGGCAAGATGAAAAAGCAAATGCTTCAAACAGCACTGAGCAGCCTGCAGACAGAAATAAAGAAATGCAGTACATTACAGGTCCAGCAAAGTGTAATTGGGTCCTGGCCCTTCCCTGCATAAAAACGGGAGGAATGGGGAACACAATCGAGCAACACTGAGCTGTTTGTACATTATCCTGGAGCTTGTCCCACCTTGGATTCAGGCAGCTCACCTGATAGTCAGGGAGATGGCTAGCTTGCAAGCCAGCTGAGGAGAAAATCAGCAAATAAGGCAGCTCAGGAAGCCATACAGGGAGCTGGGCAGCTTGGAAGTCAAGCAGCCATGAGACTCAGGCATCTCAGCAGCTGGACAGCACAGGAAGCTTGTCCACCTGCCTGCCAGCCAACGAACTAGGCACGCTGGGGAGCTGCACAGCCTGCCTGCCTGCTCACCTGCCCACAAGATGGGCAGCCCAGGTTGCTGGGCAGCTGGCAAGCCAGGCAGACAGGTTGAGTAGCTGGCGAGCCTTGTTTCCAGTAGAAGAATTTATGTTATCACAGAATGTTTTCATTCCATCTAATCACTGTTTTCCAACAAGCTTTTCAACCAGATCCACTTATGGGGAATGATATATTTATAGGGCTACGGCACTGGATTAATATTGAGGAGATTTGCAATCTACTCTTGGTTCTGACATGAACTTCCCACTTGGACTTAGGCAACTCACGTTCCCATTTTGTGCCTCTCATTCCTCTTGGTGAAATGGAGTAACATCACTTTCTGAGTTCAGAGTGGGCACTGCGATGAGCCATGTATAGTGAGAAGGATACAGATTCCCTCCCCCACCAGTTCTCCTCTTCCCATGTCAAGAACTCCCTCACTCCCATCCCTACATCCATCTCTCCAAATTTGAGAGAGTGGCAGTCATGGTGTGACCAAAAAGTGGTTTGCCTTTGGATCAGGTGCCCTCCGACTCAGAAGGTTGTTGGAAGAATGAAATCATTAATATTAGTGAGGCACTTAGATACTATGTTAAGTGGAGAGAATAAATAAAAACTATTACACTGAAAGTTAACTAGCCAAGTCAAATGTTTGGGGAGAGGGGCTTGTGCCCATAAACAAGAGCTATTTAAATGTAAAAGTAAATTTAATACACAGGCTTGATTAATGCTCTACATGAGAGATGTAAAAAAGGGCCATTGCTCTATTAATTTAAAACCGTAACAAAAATTATCCATAATTTAACTATCCAAGAAATAGACTCTGAAAGACACTCACACAGCACAAGGACTTTGTAATTAAAGCAGAAGACAAAAAGGGAACAATTGTAATTATGAATAGTCAAGATTATTGAAAAGAAAATTTGAGGCAATTAAATTATGAAATCTCTTATCAACCACTTGCTGGTGATCTGACTATGATTCAAAGAGAGATTGATGCAATTTTGGAAAGAGGATTAAGGATTGTTAATGAGGAGCCAAAAAAAAAAGTCTCACTGAAGAGTAGGCAATGCGCCTTTCTTTTCTATGCATGGAAATTTAATGAATGCACTTAACACCTCTTTTCAACATATTAGTCAATATTAATATTTTCATGCCATGTTTAGAAACTTTGCATCTCTACCCAGGTATATTTGTAAAGAAGAGATCCCAGCAGGTTGCTTCTGTGGCCATTCCTGTTTGTCTTCATCATGGAGCCATTAATCAATATCCAAGGAGCAACATAAGCTCCATCTACACTATAGACTAGGGGTATGATTTCCAGCTTGCATAAACATGTAAATAGTAGCATAGCGATGATTCATGGGCAGTGGAGGCATGGATAAATTGAGCACGGTACATGCTCCATGGGTTAAGGTGGTTTTGTACTCAGTTTCCTGCAATAGCCTTGAAAAATCTTATTGCATTAAAGTTATGTATATTTGGAGTCCATTGTATTAAATGCAAAGATTATGTATTATTATGAGCATTGGGAAGTGTTATGAACTTCAGAGGACTATATTGAATGATAGGCCAGACAAGAATGGACTTTTGGAGATTGTCAACGGATTTGCCTAGGTACTCTCAGGTGGAGGGGGAGGTGAGTGCAAATTCCCACTTCTGCTTATGCAAAAACCCTGTGTCCTGAAGAGGGGCTCATTGTATATTGAAGCTGTGTCCTGAAGAGGGGCTCATTGTATATTGACTACCTGTTCCCAGAATCCAAAGATCAAAAACCTGTGCTGTGTAAAGGAAAGCATGAACTAGCCATAGGTGTGCTTGTTCTGAGCTAAAACTATTATTAATTTTTAACGACTGAAAAACCCCTTTGTGGGGTTTGGTGGCCTGACTCCTAACAGAAGCCCTTCTGGAATTCTCGTAAACTTCTTAGCATGTGTGTAGGTTCTTTTATTGTTTTCAATATAATTTTTCTGTAATTCTCTCTCCTTAAAATGTGCTTGCTTAGGAAGAGCTATTGGTAACATATAACTGTAGACAATTACGCTGTTTTTAGCCTCTGAATAGAGACAGACATTGTTTAGGCAGTCTGGCTTGCTGGGAATAACACAGTGTAGGAAGAGAACTGTAGAGCCTTGAGAAACCCCAGTAAGGAAGGAGAGAGATATGGGTCACTCCCTAAGAGAAGTAGTGGCTGAAAACCTAACAGTGGGTACCTTGGTGGACCACAGAGTGGGACTACAAGTGCAGTTACCCTGAACTGTGAAACTCAGAGTGGCGAAGATCATATTCTCAGATGCCTCCAGTACTGCCTATTGATTATTGTTTAACATTTGTAGTTTTATAGGACCCCATTCTGCAAGGCTCTGTATGAATATATAATAAAAGACAGCTTCTGCCCTATAGAGCTTCCAACCTAAAAAAACCAAGATGTAATAGGTGGATGCGACAAAAATGTAGTAGGGGAGTAGATAATGGGATAATACAAATAATAGGATGTTTAGCACAGTAATTACATGTGCCATTTTTAGCCTGTCAGTAGCAGCTATCACAATTTGACACCTGGAACAGAGGACAAAAGATGAAGGAGGGCATGGGGCAAGATCAAGATAACAGAGACTGAATTGATCCATAATCTTCACAAGTCATGTCTGCTTCAAGTAGACCAGATCTGCCTACAGACCCACCAACTTCGATAGAGTTTAAGGGCAGGAGGGACTCCTGGATTTTATAGTCTGACCTCCTTCATATCACAGGCCATCAAATTCCATCCAAATATCCCTACATTGAGTCTAATGACTTCAGTTAAACCAAACCATTTTAGTCTAAAGGAAATTAAACTGTTTCATGCTACAGGCAGCAATAGGTAAGACCAAGATGGCTCCAGTGTCAAAGGCTCCTGCAATGGCAGGGAATTGATTGGGTGATCCATTCCTCATGCTGAAGAGGAAGGCAAACCCCCTCCCCCCCAACATCCCTGCCAATATGACCTGGGGGAAAATTCCTTCCCAACCCCCAAACTGGCAATCAGTTAAACTCTGAGCAAGACGTGTCACACAGGTATCTAGGACAAAGGATTTTCTGTATCATCTCTGAGAACTACTCCACCTCAACTGATATCTCATTCCCTAGTCAGGGCAGATTACTGATGCTTCAGAGGAGGGGAAAAATCCCAAACCCATACTAAAATTTTGCATTGGGGAAAAAAATACCTTCCTGACACCTGCAGGTGACCATCTGAAGTCCTTAAATATGAGATTAGATTATAACCATTATCATATACAGAACTACAGTGTTATGAGCATGTTGGGCAAACCCCACTCACCCTCAAACTCCATGAAGGTAACAAATGACCAGTGGGATTCCTTGAACAAAAAGTTATTGGCCTGAGAAATAACACATTAGCAAGGGATGCCTTCACCATTTACTGGAAAGCTCAAGAGAGGCAAAGATTTGATGATCTTAACAGCCTGTTCTGGCCCAGACACTTATAATCCACAACTTTGCTACATAAAGCCAATAAAATGAGACTGAGAGCATGGCTGCAGATCATCACTCAGAGCAGCTTGTGCCATTCCAAAAGGCATGCAGGACAGTGTGAGAGAAGGTGTTAAAGGCCTTTAGGTACCTAATATTCAGTTAGGTACCTCCTGACATTTTCAAAATCCCACTAGACACCTGTTTAGGCAACTAAGATCCGGTGGAGGAAGTCCCGGAGGTCGAGGATCCTGTTGTGAGCATCCTGGCCGCGGATGCCCCGACCCGGGTGGCACTGCCGTTCATTAAAACCATCCAGGCCACTGCCGACACTCTGTCGCAGTCTCCAGCCTCCATTCCACCAACGGCGAAGGGGGTCGAGAGAAAGTACATGGTACCCTCTCGGGCGTATGGGTACTTGTATGTTCACCCTCCCCCCTCTTCATTAGTTGTCCAGTGGTCAACGAGAGTGAGAAAAGTGGAAACATGCCCTGGAACATGGAGTGTTGGAAGTGGGACTTCTTCCTGGAGACCAGACCTAAGTAGTAATGGTTTGTAATGTGTGGTAATGGCATGAGGTAGCTGCTCCTTTGCAGATGAACAGAATGGAATGTTCTGTGATACAGGTTATGAGGTAGCCTTGTCTTAGAAAGAGTGGCTATTGACATGGTCTGCTAGTTTCTGACCAGCCAGGACATAGTAATGTGAAATCCGTTCAGGCAGCCATCTAGACACGGTACTCTTGGTAATGTTGGCCAATTAATTTTGTTCTAATTAGAGCCCAAGGAATTTATATTGTATCAATCAAATGAATGAGCCTGTAGGTGTAGAAAGAATGTTGCCAGAATGATAGGTTCATGCCCTATTTTTGGCATAATATTTTACAAAAAATGTATTAATTGGTTTAGAAGTTAGTAGGTGAATGGAAATTAGGGCTAAACACTATTTCAAATATGAAGACATGACTAATGACTATATAATAATTACTGAACCTTGTGTTTTTCATATAGAAGCAGGCCAAAATTTTGCCCATCTCCAAAGCCCTCCTACCTCTCTTCACTTATGTATATAGTGGAATAAGTTTCTCATCACTGCCAATCTCCCTTTCTCCTTCCCATAAAACTCTTTAGAATGTGGCAGAGAAGGGGCTTTCCTTTCAATTGGGTAGATCTCTGTGAAGTCTGAGAAGATACAGACTTTCAGAATTTAAGTCCAGAAAGGACTGTAATAATCAGGAGCAGTGCCAGACTTTCTGGTGCCCTAGGCAGAGTACGGGGGGCAGCATTTTGTGCGCTCAACACGGGGCACGCGGGAGCTTCCAGTTCCACTCCCATCGCTCCGCTGAAGAAGGACCCTCTGCCAAAATGCCGTAGGCGACAGAGGCAGTCATTGAGCTGCTCAATTACCTGCAGCTCTTTTCCGCAGCACATCGGCAGAAGGTCCTTTCTTCAGTGGCACGACGGCAGCGGAACCGGAAGCTCCTGTGCGCCCCATGAGGAGTGCACAAAATGCTGCCCCCCGAATCCTGGCGCCTTAGGCGACTGCCTGGGGTCGCCTATTTGAAGTGCCGGCCCTGATCATAATCATCTGACCTCCTACATGTCACATCACAGAACCTCACCCATCCACTTCTGCAGGGCCGGCTCTAGGTTTTTCGCTGCCCCAAGCAAAAAAATTTTTGGCTGTCCCCCTCAGACAAGAGCTCCCTCTCTTGCCCACCAGTGCCCCCACCTCACACTCCCTGCTGCTCTAGCACTGGGCTCCCTCCAAACGTGAGATCTGCTACCAGCAAACTGCAGCCGAGCCCTGGCCCAGCTGCAACTCTGTCCCCATGAGGGTGGAACTGCTGGGCGGCGTGGAGTGGGAGGTGGCAGCACGGCTGCGGGGCAGTGCAGAGAACACGGCCCCCTCTCTGGGCTTCGCGGCGCTGCTGGTGACCAAGCTGGATCAGTTCGTGCTCACTGCCTTCACCCCCGACATGCTGGTGGCCGAGGACCTGGAGAGCCCCCCGGACCTGCTGCTCTTCAGCCTCATGGTGCCCTGGCCCAGCCCCAGTGGGAAGGAAGGCGAGGATCTCCAGCCGCAGGGCTACCTGCTCAGCACCAATGAGCCTAGCCGGCTGATCACCTCCTCACACACTCCGGGAGCCCCTCTCACTGCCAACACAGCTGGGGCTCGGCTCCAGGGGACCCCATTTCCCTCCCTTCCCGGCTCCTCACACTTTCTGGGCAGGGCCACCCAGAGGATGTAGGGGGCCTGGGGCAAAGCAATTTCAGGGGCCCCTTCCATAAAAAAAAGTTGCAATACTATACTATAGTAACATGTATTTGGAAATGTAAAAAATAATTAGTGAAATACATTAAAAATTAATTTGTAATAATTTGAAAATACACCAAATACATTATTTAAAAACATTTAATGCTTTACTGTATGTATACATTTGCAGTTACATAATGGGCTGTTACTGGATGATGGTGATGGTTGGTGCCGATGTGCTGTCACTGCCTGGGGGTGGTGCTGCTGTTGCCCAGGGTTGGGTGGGGAGCTGGGCTCTGGGTTGGAGGGTGTCTGGCTCACAGGGGCTGGGCTCAGGACTGTGAGGAGATGGGGTCGGGGGTTGTCTGGCTCAGAGGGGCTGGACTCGGAGCTGGGAAGAAGGGCTGTGGGAAGTGCCCAGCTCAGAGGGGCTGGGGTCGTAGCTGAGGGTCAGGGCTGTGGGCGATGGGGTCGGGGGGGTGCCCGGCTCAGAGGGACTGGGCTTGGAGCTAGGGGTCAGGGTTGGGTGGGGAGGATGGGTTTGGGGGGGTGCCTGGCTCAGAAGGGCTGGGCTCGGAGCTGGGGGTCAGGGCTGTGGGGGATGGGTCGGGGGGGTGCCCGGCTCTGGCCCAGCCCCTTACCATGCCGCTTACCCCCTCTCCCCGACAGCGCTGCAGCTGAGTGGTGTCTCCAGCGGGGCCTAAATTCCCGCTGCTCAGCTGCAGCTCGCAGCCCCGCCCCCTTACCAGCTGAGACACCGGGGGATGGGGGAAGATGGAGGCGGGGGGAGCCTCCGACATACCCTGCGGGGCCCGGAGCCTGGGGAAAATTGCCTCACTTCCCACCCCCCCGCCTGGGCAGCCCTGACTCTGGGAGCCCTTCTCGCCACCGCCGCAGCCCGGGCTCGGCTCCAGGGGACCCCGCCTCCCTCTCTCTCTCCCCGGCTCCTCACACGCTCGGGGAGCCCCTATCAGTGCCGCCGCAGCCCGGGCTCAGCTGTGTGAGGAGCCAGGGATGGAGGGGAGACAAGCCCGGGCTGCGGCGGCGGTGAGAGGGGCTCCCGGAATGTGTGAGGAGCCGGGGATGGAGGGAGGAGGGGTCCTGCTGCCGCTGCCACTCCCGGCGGCGCCGCGTTTCCGAGTGGGCTGTGCAGGGCGCCGCCGGGCTGGGCAGTGGGCGCGGATCCTGGCTCGGGCAAGTGGCTGCGCCAGGGCTGGCTCCCGGCAATGAGGCCTCAAGCAAAAAAATAACAATGACAAAAGAGGGGGGAGACAGAGTGCCGCCCCAAGCACATGCTTGGAGGGCTGATGCCTAGAGCCGGCCCTGCACCTCTGCTATAAAGCCATCACCTTTGGCTGTGTTACTGATGTTCTCAATAGTTGACTTAAAGACTTTAAGCAACAAAGAATTCACCATTTATTCTAGTTAAATCCATGCCACATGCTGTAGAGGAAGGTAAACACCCTCCCAATCCCCACCGGGGTCTCTGCAAATCTGATCTGGGGGAAATTCCTTCCCAATCCCAAGTATGTCTACTATCTCAGAAAAGGAAAGGAAAAAAAGCATTTTGCCTGGTGTAGAGCTTTCTTGAGTCTTACCGTCTATGCAGTCCTACTGCAAGACAAGGTGTGTAGTGCTAGAGTGGCACTAAATTTAAAAAGGGACTAGACACAGTAGGAAGAAGAAAGACTGGTAAGTTCTGCCACCAAGCCAGGTCATCAAGCTATAGACACCCTCTGAAAATACAGTTCACTTATCCCTACCCAAGAGATCTTCTCTCAGGCTTGGTCTACACTACGCATTTAATACCAATTTTTAGCAGCGTTAAACCGATTTAACGCTGTACCCTCCACACTACGAGGAACTTTACACGATTAAAGGCTCTTTAAATCGGTTTCTGTACTCCCCAACGAGAGGAGTAGCGCTAAAATCGGTATTGCCATATCGGTTAGGTTAGTGTGCCGCAAATGACGGTATTGGCCTCCAGGCAGTTATTCCCACAGTGCACCACTGTGACCGCTCTGGACAGCAATCTGAAACTCGCATCATTGACCAGGTAAACAGGAAAAAGCCCCGCAATTTTTGATTTTCATTTCCTGTTTGCCCTAGCGTGGAGCTCTGATCAGCACAGGTGCAATGCAGTCCCAAATCCAAAAAGAGCTCCAGTGGACCGTACGGAGATACTGGATCTGATCGCTGTATGGGTGAAACAAATCTTTCTATCAAGCTCCTTACAGAAGACGAAATGCAAAGCATTTGAAAAAAAAATCTCCAGGCTACACAGTGCTGCTGTGACATGTGTTAACGGGAAGCCAGAGACTCAAATGGACGCTCATGGAGGGAGGGACGGATGGGTACATGAGACTCCAGCTATCCCAGAGACCACAGCCAGTCTCCAAAAAGTATTGCATTCTTGGCTGAGCTCCAATGCTGTAGGTTCAAACACATTGGTCCGGCGTGGTTCAGGGAATAGCTGCTCAATTTAACTCCCCCCCCCCGTGAAAAAAAAATGGAAAGAAATCGTTCCTTGACTTCTTTCAATGTCACCCTATTGTCTACTGAATGCTGCTGATAGAACGTGATGCTTGCAGCAGTGAAGCGCAGTATCCACTTTCTCTCCCTGCCCAGTGGCAGACGGCTGCAGTAGTATGGAGGTAACCGTCCTTGTTATCAACCCGTGAGTGCTCCTGCTGGCTTCATGGTGAGGGCTGGCTGGCGAGCGCCTGGTGTAAAAATAGGAATGCACTCCCGTGTATTCCCCAGTAGATGTGAACAGGAACGGCTAGGTAACTGCCTTCATCATAGCCAACTGGGGCTGAGCTCCATCAGCCCCTCCCTTTCCTGTTGTAAAGAAGTTCTGTCCTGCCTGGACTGTAAATAGCAGTGGCATGCGTGGGGTCCCCCACACCTCTTAATGTCCTGCCTGGACTGTCATAGCACCAGGAGGCTGCCCTCCCCTCATTTATTTCACTAAAAACTCATAGTTTCTTATTCCTGCATTCTTATTACTTCATGACACAAATGGGGCGGGACACTTGCCACGGTTAGCCCAGGAAGGTTGGGGGAGAGGAAGCAACGGGTGGGGTTGTTGCAGAGGCACCCCCCATGAATGGCATTGTAGCTCAACATTTCTTGCGGGATCTGACGGAAGCAGCTGTTGCTTTCTGATACACTGGTTCTCTAGTACCACTTGCCCAATTCTAGGCAGGACTGACTCTATTTTTAGAAACCATAAAGGAGAAATAGACTCAGGGATCTTCCAGTTGTGCTTTTGCCACCCCTGCCAAATCTCAGCAGCGGGGAGACACCCATGTATAGCAGCAGATAGTACAGAACGACACAGATAAACCGTCACTCATTGCCAATTCTATGCCGCGAGCAGATTGGTACAGAACTTCGATAACGATCTCATGCTATCATGCAAAGGCAAGTGAATGTTCCTGTGTACACTGAGGTATAACCTCTGTCCCGTGGATCCATACACATACGGTGCGTAACTGTAAAAAAAAAAAAAAAAAGCGAATGGGCTCCATGGTTTTGCCCTTGCTATGCGTCTCTTGCCAGGTGCGCACCAGGAAAAACGGCATAAATGATTTTCTGCTGTTGGCTTTTCCAGAGGAAGGGAATTGTAGTGACTGACAGTTTACCCAGAACCACCCGCGACAATGATTTTTGCCCCATCAGCCACTGGGCTCTCAACCCAGAATTCTAAGGGGCAGGGGAGACTGCGGGAATTATGGGATAGCTACGGATAGCTACCCACAGGGCAACGCTCTGGAAATCGACGCTAGCCTCGGACCATGGACACACACCGCTGAATTAATGTGCTTAGTGTGGCTGTGTGCACTCGACTTTATACAATCTGTTCTATAAAACCGGTTTATGTAAAATAGGAATAATCTCGTAGTGTAGACGTACCCTCACTCTATTTTCTAAAGTTCTATCAACAGCAAATAATTCCTTTGCACAGTGTATTTGTGGTATTGGAAAATATTGCAACACTTGCTAAACAATTAGATGGATTTAAGGAAAGGAATTAAGCCAATTTTGGGTCAAGGTAAGAGAGGAGTTATTTCACTGCTTGTTTTCCAAACTTGAAATAAGTTAGGATATGAAATTTGGACTGTTTCTGAGAAATTCTGAGTTTTATTTAGTCTGAACTGTTTGGCCCATTCTTAAATGAGATAGAATGAATAGTAAAACTACTGTTAAGTATATCAGTACATGAGTATCTATGTTACATTTTATTTCCATTATGTTTTGGCTGTTGTACCATTATTCTAGAGGGTAATTCCCACTGATGTGTAATCAGAGCGATGGCTCCTGTCAATTGACTTTTTACTATAATTATTTGTATTTTCATAATCCATAGGACCCCCAGTCATGAACCAGGACTCTCAGAGTGTTAGATTGGCAGGCAATCAGATCAGTATCACTTCAAACAATTTAAAAAGGTCTTATTTTTATTATTTATATAGCTCCGTAGATGTGCATGGTGTTTCATATAACAAATAAAAGATAGATTCCCTGCCCGCTAAGAGCGTACAATCTAGGCAAATACAAGAAAAACAGGAGGAGGGGATAAAGGCAGGGAACAGGAAGTAAAATAAAAAGAAGGACAATAAGATCACAGTCACATGAAAGGCTAGTGTATGTGCCCTTGGTGATTACAAACAAGGGAGATGAGGTGTTCCGAGTAACAGTGGTTTAATTGGAGCTAGGGATTATAGGACAGCTTGAAGATATGGGTTTTGGGAAGAGATTTAAAGGTGGAAAGGGAAGAGCTTAGTGGACACATCAGAAAGGTTTAGGTGACAGCATGAAAGAAGGCATGGAAGTAGGCATGGGAAGAGGACACCAAGGAATTCATGCCCAAGAACAAACTAGATGACCATTGTGGACATTTCTGGATTCAAATATATGAATCTATGACAAAAGGCAAATTGTACCTGGAAAACTGAAGGCAGGTTTGAAGACAGAAATGCTAGTGTCATACTCTAGCCTCTATGTTTCTCAGTCATTGTATGTTTAGCTGAATATATTTACCATTTTTGGAGACTCTGGCTGAAATCTTGGTCACACTGAAGTCAATGGGAATTTTGTCATTGACTTCAATGTAGCGAGGATTTAACCCACTATATTTTGTGATGGGTCTCCTTGATCTGGGGATAAGGTGAAGTGGTTATGAGCTGCTCCATGATTGGCACATTTTTACCAGCCTTAAGCAGTATTCTGCAGAAATGATCCATATGGCATATGCCTCCTGTCTCTCTCACTCTGTGCTATTATCTGGTCTTGATACTTCCTTATTTTAGAGAATATCATGGCATTTTTCCCATTTCAGATTTATTGATTTATTTTGTTTCTTCCATTCTACAGCATGTCCTTCACATTCTGTCATATTATCCAGTCAATTTATTATTATTTAATCATTGAATGACGCTTCTTTGGAAGAAGTGATGGGTGAACATGAAAAGGGCAGCTTCAGATAAATCCCCAGAAATTCAAGTGCAAACTTGAAGATTCTCCACTCCTGTATTAAGCTCTTCAGTTCAGAAACCTCACAAAAATAAACTCTCTCACAAAACTGCCAGCACTTCCTGGTTTCTTCAGGCCTGGGTATACTGCAAAAGCAGTGTCTCTTACAGTAGTGTATCTTGGTATAATGAGCCAGATTGATGTAAATCAGCTTATCTCTAATGATTTCAATTGAGGCCCAGGATTTCTACTTCCAGTCCTGTCCAGAACTAGATTCCTCATAAATATGTAGAGTTAAATATACTTTGTCATTTATTTTTGTATCTAAATAGTTGCCTGTGCCTAACTAAAGGTTAGAAAGAAATGTGCTAAAAGGCATATCTGAAGATTTCACATCTGCATCCTGGGAATCCTTAAAGATTGCAGACCTGTAAATTAATTAAAGTATAAAGAAAGGGAAAGTCCCTAGAGGAATTAATTTCTTACGTATTTCTTTCTTTTCTTTTCTTTTTTAAATCATTCAGGTAGGTCCTCACATCTGAATTATAGCTGCTTTAAAACTCTTCTCTGGATCAGCTGGAGAAAAAGTAACCACCCCTTTCTGAGAAATCAATGGACATATCGATCACTTGTATAAAAAATCCACACATAAAGCAGTTGAACTGAGTAAAGCCAGATGCCCACTTAGTATAAATAGGTGTAGCTCCATTGATTTTAACAGAGCTATCATAAGTTACTCCAGATGAGGATCTGGCCCTAGCCATTTAGCAGCCATTAGAAATGATGTTTTTCCTCTCAGGATAGGGAACTGCATCTATGGTATTGATGGGGAAATGATCCATTGAGCTTTTGGGGATATATAGCAATGGGTGACGTTTTCTGCTGCTTTGGAGACTATTGCGTGTGTTAGTCATTTTTATTTAAATTCTTCGATTCTCTAAAAACAAAAATAATTACCAGCTCACATCAATAAACATAAATGGGTCAGAGTATATATTCAAATTATGCCATTATCCCAGTAAATTTGTTGAGCCATCAATTCTGGTCTTGATATTCAAATCTCTAATTACCAGTTACTTTGCATGTTTCTCTTGCTATTGAAGGTTGCATGTTCTCACTGAGATGCAAATTAATCCATATTGTTTTCGGTTTTAAAATCCCCCATTCCTTAGGGAGTTTTGTCCCAAATGATATAGATGGAGCATTTTCCTCCCTTTTCATACTTACTGTAGCTCACATTAATGTTAATAAGAATTATCCATGTGCATCGAGGGGAGAATGGAACTCCTGCTTATTTCAACATCCTTAAATGGAGAAAAAACGTTATTTGAATATAATACAACATTATGCTTAATGACTTTACAAATTTTATTGTAAATCATCATTCAATGCAATAGCCAAAGTTTTACCATTCCAAACCATCATACTGGTTATGGGCAGACCCAGTTGCATGAATACTGAACAAGAGCCTCTGAAAAAATTGGGGCTTTTACGGAGTAGACTTCTGTCCTCTACAACTGGATTGAAGCACCAACTCATTTAGCATAGGTTACTAAAAGTTTGTCAGAAAGTACTAGCATTCAGTCACTATCACTGAATAGGATTCCAGCTAGTGGCCAAGAGGTGAAAGATGAACATTCTCCTTGACAATATCTTGGCACATCCCTATCTGAAAATAATATGAGTTGGGGTTACAACATCTTTTGTTTTTTAGAGTGGCAAAAAGCGCAGGGTGCACTGGTGAATTTGATCCTATGTTCTTAGAATATTGCATTTCTATTAGGGCTGTGAAGTGATTAAAAAAATTAATCATGATTAAGACACTGTTAACAGTAGAACACCAATTATTTAATATTTTGAAGTTTTCTACATTTCCAATATATTGATTTCAGTTACAACACAGAATACAAAGTGCACAATGCTCACTTTGTATTTATTTTTATTACAAGTATTTGCACTGTAAAAAAGAAGAGCAGTATTTTTCAATTCACCTGATACAGTATTGTAGTGCAATCTCTTTATTATGAAAGTTGAACTTACAAATGTAGAACTATGTACAAAAAAACTGCATTCAAAATAAAACAATGTAAAATTTTAGACCCTGCAAGCCCACTCAGTCCTACTTCTTGTTCAGCCAATCGCTCAGACAAATTTGTTTTCATTTGCAGAGATATTGCTGCCTGTTTCTTCTCACCTGAAAGTGAGAACGGGTGTTCTCACTGGCACTGTTGTAGCTGGCATCTCAAGTATTTACGTGCCAAATGCTAAAGATTCATATGTCCTTCATGCTTCAACCACCATTCCAGGGGACATGTGTCCATGCTAATGAAGATAACAGTCCAAAGCAATGTGGACAGATGCATGTTCATTTTCATCATCTGAGTCAGATGCCACTAGCAGAAGGTTGATTTTCTTTTGGTGGTTTCTGCATTGGAGTGTTGCTCTTTTAAGACTTCTGAAGCATGCTCCACACCTCGGTCCTCTAGATTTGGAAGGCATTTCAGATTCTTAAACTTTGGGTCAAGTGCTGTAGATATCTTTAGAAATCTCACATTAGTAACTTCTTTGCATTTGTCAAATCTGCAGTGAAAGCGTTCTTAAAATGAACATGTTCTGGTTATCATACGAGACTGCTATAACATGAAATATATGGCAGAATGCAGGTGAAACAGAGCAGGGGACATACAATCCTTCCCCAAGGAGTTCAATCACAAATTTAATTAACATATTTTTTTTTAATGAGCATCATCAGCATAGAAGATTGTCCTCTGGATGGTGGCCGAAGCATGAAGGGCATACAAATGTTTAGCATTCTGGCACATAAATACTTGCAATGCAAACAACAAAAGTCCCTGCAATGCCTGTTCTCACTTTCTGGTGACATTGTAATAAGAGAAGGCAGATTATCTCCTGTAATGTAAACAAAGTGTTTGTCTTAGCGATTGGCTGAACAAGAAGTAGGACTGAGTGGATTTGTGGGCTCGCAGTGTTTTTCATTGTTTTATTTTTGAGTGCAGTTATGTAACCAAAAAAAATCTACATTTGTAAGTTGCACTTTCATGACAAAGAGATTGCACTACAGTACTTGTATGAGGTGAATTGAAAAATACTATTTCTATTGTTTACCATTTTTACAGTGCAAATGTTTGTAATTAAGAATAATATACACTTTGATTTCAACAGAATACAATATATATGAAAATGTAGAAAAAAACATCCAAAATATTTACTAAATTTCAATTGAATTCTATGGTTTAACATTGCGATTAAAACAGGGATGAATAGCGATTAATTTTTTAATCACGATTAATTTTTTTGAGTTACTCATATGAGTTAACTGTGATTAATCGACAACCCTAATTTCTACAATTGAATGTTTCCATCCGAAATGCTCTTCAAATATTGCTTGAGATGGCTATGATATATGTTGACTCCTCCCATTCCCATAGCTAACCTCCTCATCCTGTTTCTTACTGTACAGTGCTGTAAACCTCTAATATCTATTGTCACACATATTTAGTGTACCAAATACTCACCAAAACCCAGATCTCAGGAAAAGGGCAAACACATAAGGCTCTAGGGCTTACTCCTAGATCTCAGTATTTGTTAAAATGAGCTCCATAAAATGAAGATCATTTTAAAGTCTGACAGTTTTATGATGCAGATAATAAATTTGTCATGTCAATAATTTCATTTAGTCTAACTGAATACATAATATATACAAGTTTCTCCTGCCCTGTAAGTTCAAATTAGTTTGTCTAAGTTCACGCAAACTTTTCCCTAAACGTTATATTTACAAGAGTTAAACATTATATTCACTGAAACTCAGAGCATTAACTTTTTAAACTATGGCAACTATATATTAAACATATCATGTTTCTGAGAATAATAATAAGTTGCACTCCCAGAAAGTACTCTCTTTGGTGACCAAGCATTAAAAGAAACAGCCACATTCTTCTTGTAAATTTAGTTCTCTGATAAAAGCATCTGTATCATTGATTCTCCTCTTTTGGGCTATATGAAAGTTCACAACTTGGACCTTTGATTTTCTTTGGTTGCATCGTGGGTCTGAGGAAAGGAAGAGGCATTTTCCTATGTTATGCAAAGTAACATGCAGAACATTTTACAAAGGATTACTCCCTGTTTGGCATTTCTTTAATTGAAATTCCACCCTGATCTCTCTTAACTCTTACCAACTCATATTTTTCTGACTACAGAAATTTCATGGTTTTTTTCAAAGAACTGTACATTGTTAGGTTACATCTTTGGGAGCTGCAACATATGGAGTAAGAAAGGAGCTATACAATGCTTTTTGTGATTGGTAGTTTACACTATTTTCAGAGAGCATTTTAGAATATGTAATCAAATGTTTTCCCCAATTTCAAATGTTTTTTCAAATTGTATTGTTGTTAGAAAGCCTCCAAAGTTTGCCAAGATTGCAAGCTGTATTTTAGAAATGCTTCTCCAACTTGAAGATGAGCTCTTTCAATACATCCTGCACAATTTTTCACTTAATTCAAAGACAATAACCTTTTTGCCCCTTACTTACCTTCTGGACCTCAGACAGGTCACAAAACATCAACAGCTATTGAATTTTGGCTACCTCTAAGCTGTTTTGCTAAATGTAACAATAAAGTCATTGTAGAGAGAATCAGATAGCGGATGATTTGAAAAAAAGTTTAAAATTCTACACACATTCGCACAGTTAAATGAAATTACTATAGCAAAATGAATAATCAATATAAAACATTTGGGGGAAAAGTACTGCATTTATAGTCAGAAGGTTAAAGTGTTAAAAATAAAGTTTTAATCAGCATTAGTGTTGTATGTCCTTCAGCCTCTGACACAAACGGACTTTGCCAAAGCTCAGCTCCTTATGAAGTGTAAAGAATTAAGCTGTATCTACTTCACTCTATGTCACAGCTGCCAGCTTATGTGGATTCAGTATAATAGTTTCTTACCATTGTTTACAGTCTATGCAGACAGTTTGTGCCCATTCTGGAGCCTGAAATAATGTGGGTTTGCATACCCAGAAGCATGAATACCAAAGTTGGAAAGTTTTTGTACGGTTTTCTTATATTGCTGTATATCATGTTTAGAGGAAAAGTAATTAGAAACCACATTAATACTCCTCAGACCCAACATTATAAATCCCTATAAATTTTGCTTCTAATGACTGTAAAAAGAGCAATAATTATTGCACCCATAAATATCAAAGCACAAAGTCAATGCATAAGTATATGCTTTAGATCAAGAAAAACAAATGGAAATAATGAACCAGTACACACATTGCCTGGAAACAAAATATTATGAAAAAAAGACAGAAATGGTATAGCCGTGTCTCTCAAATTCTGAATTTAACCAGCATTATTCTTTTTCTGTTATTATTAAAGAAAAAGACTCAATGATTTGCTCTTTTATAAATCTGTCTCCTTTCTTCTTCGATGGAGTTAGAGTAAAAATTACTGTCGAAATCCAGTATGAAATGACAAGATTTACTCAGAAGTTCATTACCTCCAGCCTTGCATGTCAGATATTATTTGAAGTCTTGTTAAAATTTCTTAAAGCAGTAATGGCAGTAATCCTGCAGCTTATATCCCATGTTATGGGTCAATGTTCTAACATCTACTAGGACATATCAATCAAACTGGTTTTCATCTTGTAGAAGTTAGCTGAGAGTGGATTCATAGCCCTGCCCTGAGCCTCCTTTCTAATCAATTTCTGCTTCCATATGCCACTTCCCCAAGGATTTTGAATGATGTATAGTGAGGACCTGTCAATCCAGTCTCTTAGATGCAAAGACAAACACAAATCCTAGAAAAAATGTTTCCACAAGATAGATGCAATTACAGACATTGCAGCAACTAATGGAATATAACGAACAAACTTATGAGGATGAGGTAGAACGAGGGAAAATAAATTGCACTTTGAATCATTTCACTTTCAATTTCTATTTAAAAACATATCTGCACCAATCCTATTTTTAGAATGCTAGCAATCAATATACATTTGGACAAGAAGAGTTGACTTAAGGTCATATGTTCTCTAAAAATCATGCATTAAAAGTGGCATATTGTTACACAGAATTTTCCACTGCATACATGCTTGGTACAGAGCAAGGGTATGTTCAAGTTTTCTGCAAGCTAAGTATCAGAGAAATTAACTGCAGTATTCACAAATACACTTTCTATTTAAGCATAGCCAGCTTTTTTGCCAGATCATGGATTAGGATCAGAATTAAGTAGTTACTCGGGATTTCAAATCAAAATCAGTGGAGGTTTGAGCAGAGACTGAAAGCAAAATAAGGCAAATGTAAAACGATCTGAGTCCATAAGTTTCTTGTGGTGGTTGAGAAAGCTTTTCCTTCACCATAGTATCCATGAAGTCCTGACCAGTGGAATTATTCCAAGTGATAGACAGTTTGGTGGAGTTGGGGGAGGCGTCACTTTGAAACAGAGTTGAATGTTGATTGTGACAAAGAGTTTTCTATCTATCTTGTGGAGAAAATCAATCAGAATCTGACTCGACTTCCCCTCCCATAGTAACAGAACTAAGCTGGGGATTACTAATACATCTTCTCTGGTTACAAGTTTCAACCAGTAGTGCTCACTGAGATACTAGAGGTGCAAGAGTTTAGGCCCATGATCTACAAGATGATCCCTTTTCCCTCATTACTGGTAAAATCAAGCAGGGCAATAGACCACTCTATTGTAGACAGTTAATGTGTCCTAATGGGAAGGCAAGGTGCCAACTTCCCTCAAATTGACAGAGTTTAGGGTCATGTTCAATGAACTATTGCTTGATGACAACAATCTAGGCAGCTACTCTCCAGCCTCTGACCTTCCTTTTCTGGTAATGGTAAGTGTGAAACTTCTGGTGAAGTCTTCCGACTTCTTGGACCCCATTCAGTCTGGTTTCCACCCTGTGTATGGCATGGAGACTGCATTAGTTCCACTGGTTGATATCATCCTCCTAGCGATGCACAAACATTTCTCACTGATGATTGTGTTTAGATCTATCAGCAGACTTTGATAGCACTGACCATGAGGTTTGCTGACTCACCTGTGGACCTAAGTTGGGGTGGATGGGATTGTACTTGTGTGGTTCCATTCTTCCCTCTCAGAGAGATCCCAGATGATGGTACAGGGCAATTGATCATCAGCCCTGAGGGTTCTCTCTCATGCGGAAGTCCACAAGGTTTCATTCTGTCATCCTTCCTCTCAACATGCATGTGAGGCCACTGGGGGGAGATAATGAGACAATTTGGGCTGCAATGCCATCAATCTTAGATGACATACAGCCCTACATCTCTGTTTTGTAAAACAAAGATGGTGCAATCTTTTGCACTTCCAGTGTCTGGCTGAAATAGGGGTGTGATTGAAGTTCTATCCAGAGAAGATAGCTGTTATACTGGACAAATAAAGGGAAGCATTTAGAAGATTGTAGTTTCCCTCGCTATTGTAGGTTCTGCTCAACCTTGTCAATGAGATTTGCTGTCTCAGGGTTCTTCCAGTTTCCTGAGTGATCCTGTGTTTCCAGTGGCCAGGATTGTCATTTCTCTTTTGAGCTTTGCTAGATAGTGACAACGGTTTCTACCTGATGCAGACCTTGTCACAGTTATCCAGATCTTTATGTCCGCCAGTCTGGATTATTGCGATCCATTCTATATGAGGCTACTACTGAGGACAAGTCAGAAACTAAAGTAAGTGCAGAATGCTGTTGAATGCTTATTAGATGGTCATAGAAATAATGGAGCATATTACTGCAGGTCAGGCACAGAGCTGATACTAAGCAGATATATAACAAAAAACTCAGCACTTCCCATATTCTTCAATGTGCAATTCAAAGTATTATTTTAATTTAGAGGTGCTATGTGGCTATGGTTCTTGCTATATAAGAGTTTCCTTGACTTCCTACAGTGCCTGATCCTAGCTGTACTAAAGTCAGTGAGCTAGCTGAGATCTTTTGCAATCAGCTTTTAGATCTGAAAGTCTGGTCACTCAGGGTTTAGCATTCTCAATCACGGTTCTGAATTCACTCCCAGCTTGTCCAGTGAAGCTCAGGTTTCTTGTCCCTCAGAGTACAGTATAAGGGAGTGATTGCAAGAAGTGTAATGAGCCTTCTTTTGTGGCAGGATGTACATGCAACAACTTACGTTCAAAAATATTCACTGTGGACCTACATACAGTGTAAATCTCAAAACAAATAAACAAAAATATTTATACAACAGAGCCTTTTGGAAACTGACTAATCAAATTTTATGAAGTTATGTCTAAATATCTTTATGTATATTTGTGAATGCTGAGTTAAAATTATCTGCAAAATATTGACTGTAAAATATTTAATACATTTTAGAAGTGAATAAGGTTATATAGTACTTTTCATAAAAAAATATGGAATGTCCTTGGATCATACTGAATAGAGTACTGGTACTAATCTCATATACATTATTTCCACTGTGTTAGCAAAACTGGCAAATGATAAATGATATGCTTTCAGATTGTGCTAGCTAATACAACATGAAAATGCATTTCCTGTTGCAGGGACCAGAGCTGTCTCAACACCAGCTCCAATCAGCTGAGATTGCTAACACTATGCTGAAGTGAGTTAAATGAACAGCTATCCTAATTTTGATCCGGGGTTGTTGACCTAAACTTAATTGTGGGAGATCCCAGTATTCTGACCTAGTGTTTGTATTGCCCTTACATTTAATGTAAATAACTGCAAATGCAAACATTTAAAAATATCCTCATTTATAGACAGGACTTACTTGATGTAAAATCAAAAGAGAAACAATAAGTGAGTATTAGGAGGACTTGCATTTTGAGAAATATGGTAACATTTTTTTCCCTTGAGAACAAATGAAACATTTTTAAGAAGAGCCAAGAATTACATTTTTTATAGTTTCTGCTTTCCCTTGGTAAGAGGAAAGCCAGCATGAAAAAGTGAATTGACAAAGAGATAATTTTTAAAAGCAACATTACATTTAGCTGTGTAGAAAGCATAAAAAATGTTCATAAATCAGAACTGGAATTTAGAACCAGATCCTGCAATGAGCACACAGATGGGCAGGACCTCTAGACCACTGAAGTCACATTCATATGTATGGGCTTGCAGGATCCAGGACCTTACTGTGAAATAGTTCTCAAGGAGGCCATAATCAACTAGACAATTTAAAATATGTTTCTCTATTCTCTTGTTTATACTTCTCAATGAATTCAAATTAAAAGCAAAATACCTCTGTGTCATTGTTCATTGTCATTGTTAAACTGCAATCAAAAGTCAAAATAGAGATCATGTTTGAAATGTTTTATTGTTTGAAAATTGTTTGAAAAATGTCAAGTCAATCAAATAAAAATCTTCATTTCCATTGTTTTGCTCTATTTGTTACACTTTGGGCTTTTCACATCTTTAACAGCATAAGGTTTTCTTTTTACATTTCCTACCATAGCAAAATATCCCTCTAAATATAAGCAGTAAAACAATTTTAAAGAGGGCATTGCATTAGAATTCAGCTCTCACAGTATACACCAAAAAAACCACAAAAAACAAAAAACACCACACACACACAAAACCTTCCTTATGGACCTCAGGGACTCGGGAATGAGAAGAGCTTCCGATTTTCCATCTGCCTATCTGCAGAATGCAGATGCATCAAGATTGGGAAAATGTTCCATTTATGAACTGTCACAGCTGTCCCTCAGCTGCCATTCTGTTATTCCCAGCCAACTACAAGAACTCTCGGGTTATGCTAATAGAAAATATAATATCATTCAGGTTGCATCATGATTTTGTGTTTTTATAAAGTTTATTGGGATACATTTCCTGGATCTCCAGGTTTTGATTTACCAACCATCCCTACACTTTTTATTCATCTGCAGCTGATGAACATGCTCTTCAACTTTAAAATCTTTTGAACGTGCAGACCCTGAAAAAAAAAATCACTTGCTGGGAATTACTTTGGTCTTCATTCAAAAGTGTTATAAAGCCCAGACCATATTATCAAAGCTTTTTAAAAATTAAATGATCAGGATATTTTCTGAACAGTAATAATGTTAATATAATTCATTTCATTCAGCTTTATAATTTTTCAAATAACAGCAAGGAAGAGAGTTTAATAAAAAAGAATTTGGCCATATCTGAGAAAATGATATGATGAAGAAAAAGGCCTGGAAGGGTAGAAGAAGGATTGTAAAATTCAGAACATGAAATTGTTGTACCAGTTTCAATTTTCATGGTTTTGAACATAACCGTTAAAAAAAAAAAAGGAAAAGCAGATTTCTACATGTTCTGACTTGCATATTTCATGTTCACAACACTTCCGTAATAATAACCTTGTTTCTGGAAGGTTGTTTCATTTGTGGTACAAATTAGCTACATTATGTACACTCTGTGTTTGACTATCTGTAAAACTAAATACTGGGTGAATGATGACCAGCATTTTTCCAAACCTCACGTGAAAGAGGGGTATTCTAAATCCTAGTGTGTGAAATTTATCCTTGTGTAAAAGGGTCTCTTCAAGCAAACCTCATGTTAGCAATAAAATTAAAGCCAGAGTTCTTGGGCTTTACGTGGGAGAAGTACAAGCATGGCCTGGAGCCAGTATATAAAGCTGCAGCAAAGCGGTCTTTCAGTCTGTGATCTGAAATAGCAGTTGCAGCCACTCCATACCATTTACATAGGGCCTGGAGCTGCTGGTTCCATAGCCACTTCCCTAGCACACGCTCATGGTTGCCCTGCTCACCAAAGTATGCTTGGCTGGCACGGATAGGAAGTACAAACCCTTTCTGCATGTGGTGCTATCATAAAATAATATTCTGTATGGTCTTGCAGTGGTCTTCTGCTTTAGGACGAATTTCACTCTAAAGGCTTACATGGTACAGAAGTACCTGGGTGATTTGCCCCCAAAGAGATTAAATGTACAGCTCCCTTATTCAATAGTACCTGATAATTTCCAGTAGGCACTAAAATTAGGAGAGACGGTATCAAATGGAAACAATCTCAAATAATTATATTTTGAAAGGATAATAATGAAACAAAATCTATACATTACCAAAATAAGAACCATCAATATATTATGTTAAACATTACTATTTTTCAAGATCAACGTTCTCTTTTCTAGCATGATGTAGAAAACTCTCAGGCTTTCAAAAACAAAGATATGTAATGAGACTAAAACTATGACACACTGAAACAATTATATCAACAATAATTATACTGGTAATTGTTTAAAATGGCTTTTGTGTCTTAGATTGCTTACTCACTGTCCTCTAAGTGTCAACTTAATGTTACAATCAGGGAGCAAGTCATTCACTTAGAGAAGCAATTATAAAATGCAAATGGCTGAGCATTTCTTGTCAAGATTGTCATAGAGAACAAAGGTCTGCTTCACAACGTCTCCAAGTAGATGACACAATTTTGTGTTTGTATTATAAACAATAAGGAAATGATACCAACTTTTGGGTTTTGAAAAGACTAATGAAAGAAGTGAGGTGGACATTTTGACACATAATTTCTATTAAAAATTGGCAATTAATTTTCCTTCTAAAAAATACAATACACCATCTTGTGGTTGCTTTAGGGTGACCAGATAGCAAGTGTGAAAAATCAGGATGGGTGTATAGAGGGATAATAGAGTCCTCTATAAGATAAAACCCCTAATATCTGGATAGTCTCGATAATTTCAGGACATCTGATCAGCCTGTTGCTCTGAAGGAAAGAAACTTAGAGATTTTGGAAACTTCAGTGTCCAGACATCCTGCTCCATCACTTGGACTGGAATTTTAACCCTCTGCTATAAAGAAAGGTAATAGTATATTGCCACAGAGCCAAGTTAGAATTCCCATTGGGATTCAAAAGGGAGCTAGATAGATTCATGGAAAATATGTCCATCAATGGCTATTAGGGAATGGTGTCCCCAGCCTCTGTTTGCCAGAAGCTGGGATTGGGTGGACAGGGCATGGATCACTTGATGATAACCGGTCTGTTCATTCCCTCTGGGGCACCTGCCATTCTGCCATTGGCCACTATCAGAAGACAGGATACTGGGCTTGATGGACCTTTGGTCTGACTCAGTATGGCCGTTCTTATGTGGGGAAGTCAGTGGAAGTTTTGCTGGCTAGGTTTAGTACTTTTCCTTTAAGATTTCACAAAATAAAGTACAGTCTATCAAGTACATCAAATGTTTGTTCAATTTTTACTTTAGATCAGAATGTAAAATAACTAGTAAAATCATTGTTACTTTTCTGTGCTTCATGGAAGGCTGAACGCTGCTCTGTCGTACACTGTGCAGCTCATTAAAATTGTTGGAGCTGTTGAACAAGTTTTCAGAGATTAAAAAAAATGTAGCTTATACATTGTATATGGCAAAGTTCACCTCAACCTGCTTTTTCAGTCTCTGTTACAAACATTTTCAGGGACCACATACTGCCTCATTCAGTATTCAGAACTCCTTCTTACTTCAATGGAATCTGCAACTGCAAAAGAAGGCAACTCACCCTATATGACCTACATATATATTCACTGCTACGCATTTTCACTTTGGTCCAGTCCTCCAAAATGATGGGCACCTTCAACTCTCATTGGTAGGGTGCTGTGAACTAAACAAGTTAGACTTAAACCATCTGAACTCAACTGTGCAGAGTTGAGCCCTACAGTCTTAACTGTACAGAGCTCTTCTAAATCGGTCTTGCTTGGCATAGGCAAGTTAGTTATGGAACACAATAAGATGCAGATTTATTTATTTTTCACTATTCTAATACTCAGCTGTAAAATAAATCATAAACTTACTACTTGATGGTATCATTCCAGTAATGATACTGTCTGGGGATCTGTCCTGCTTTGAGCAGGGGGTTGGACTAGTTGACCTCCTGAGGCCCCTTCCAACTCTGATTCTATGACTCTAATATTCTGTTGTTGTTTTTCAGATATGGTCTAAGAAACTTGTATTTGTCAGAAATATCTGATCTTGATCTTGTCCAATGAAACAAATAGATCAGTATATAACTGCACAGCTTCTCACTTTTATGTTTACCAATGAGCCTTCTGCCCTTGGTAACATAAGTAGTCATTTTCAGCACAATGGGTTTCTGGTAGTACAACTGACTCCATGCACTGCTGATTTTCATTTCTTCAGATTTGTATAGTCTAGCGAATTCTTAATGGACTAGTGCACTGGTAATCTTTTTCAAACAAATAAATAAATCAAGGTGGGTGCAAATGATTGACAATTTTACTCTGATCATTCTTGTCTTTGCTTTTTAAAATAGTCAGTAAAACACAAATTCCTCTTTGCTTGGAGAACATGGTGATGAAATGAATGAAAATGTATATCTGAAAGTGATGTCTGACTCTTTCCCAAAAAGACAACCACTAGTTACATGTGTTCCTTACAAGTTTCTTTCATGTAAATCAGGTACATGTAAGATCTGAGCCTCTGTTCTACTAAATTTAAAAACATTGGTACAAATAGCACAATTAGAGTTTTGCCTTCTGGTTTTTTGAACACAGCTTCATTTTACAGGGATCTATCCTGCAACTGGCTTCAGACTGGCAGACCCTCTACCCACGTAGGACCCCATTGACTTTGATGGACACATGAATCTACCCTGTACACCCAGTTGGAGAGTTAAGGCATAATATTAAAATGTTGTTTACTATTTTAGGAAAAAAAGCATCTAATCTGAAAAAAGTGCATCTAAATTAAGCACACAAAATGTGCAGTGACCTGCTTAATTACCCATGCTGCAGGTGTAATTCCACATATTGCACCTGCTAAAAGGCAGGCATACTTTTTATCAACAAATGGTCATTTGCTTTTTGGGTTCAAAGGCTGAAATCTATTATATTTATTTTGTTTTCTTAGCTACAAACAAAGAGATTGATCCTGTCTCTCCCCCCACATGTGGAGCTACCATTGGCCAAAATGGTGGTTCCAAAAAAGGAGAGCTTGTAGCATCAGTCCCTGAAACACAGATAAGGTCATATTTTCTTCCTCACCTAACCTTCCTAGTGCAGTATCCAAGGATAAGTCATGCTGTTAGCTTCACACCTAATAATAGCATATAAGATGAAATATGCATGCAACCCCTGTAAAGCATTAATCAATTTACATTATAAAATTCTCATCAAAATAGTCCCAGTTTAGTAAATGGGGCTTTAATTTTTTTTTCAGACCACCTAAACAAAAATATACTGAAGTTAATATTAAGTAAAATACTTGTAGAGTGGATAAAGACATTGCAATGTATATGAATTATATAAAACAAATGGTAATTTTTTTAAAAAAAAATTGTTTCTGAAATACAGAACTCCAGAAGTAGGTTGACAGAATTGAATATTCCTATATTCTTATAAATTAGAGCAGGGATCGGCAACCTTTGGTACATGGCTCATCAGGAAATCTGCTGGCGGGCCAGGAAGGTTTGTTTACCTGCAGCATCCACAGGTTTCGCTGATCGCAGCTCCCACTGGCCACAGTTCACCATTCCAGGCCAACGGGGGCTGTGAGAAGTGGCGGCCAGCACATCCCTTGACTCTCGTGGCTTCCTGTAGCCCCTATTGGCCTGGAATGGTGAACTGTGACCAGTGGGAGCTGCGATCAATGAAACCTGTGGATGCTGTAAGTAAACAAACCTTCCTGGCTGCGTGCCAAATGTTCCCAATCCCTGAATTAGAGCATCTGAGTGTTCACTTTTCCTCTCCATAATTAGTTTTGTAGAGCTTAATAAAATCTACCGATGTCCAAATTTTGTTTAGGAACCTGCGACCTCATATTGCCTTGTTGATTAATACCAAAGCTTTCTTTAGCAATGTGTTATTAAAAATTAAGACTTTATACACAAAGAGCTAGTTATATTCATATAAATTCAGAAGTCTCAAAAGATAGGCCTTAGATTTTTCTGATATATTTCAAGTTACAAAAATTCACAGGTAGCATCTGAAAATCAGTATCAGTACAAACATGCCTTCTGGATTTACTACTGATTTTAATAAAATAAAGTATTAAAAATAAGGATGAACAGAGGTCACAAGATCCTCCAAAAATGTAAAAAAAAACAACCAGTAAAAATACTACATTTTCCCCAAGTTTTTAAATGTAAATTAAAAATATGGCATATAAATAAAAGCTATACTCTTCAGTTCAATTTTAGATGTTATATATGTGCATATACATATTTATTATGCAAAGCTGATGATTGCACCCAAGAATTCTGCAAGAAAATACCAGACCTAGCAACAGTTCAATTACCATATTTGTGCAAACGAGCAGTACATGACAAGTTAACATTAGCTGTTTCAAAAATGGATGAATTCAAGTTACAGGAGTTCAAATTGTAATCAGTAGTAAATCCATAAAAAATAATATTGATCTAATAATTTACAGATGCTACCAGACCAACTTGTCAAGTGTAAACATCTTCAGGAAAGGACATTTTTATAGAGACATTTCTAGACCTCTGACTTTGAACTGATACACAGTTTTGACTTTAAAAAATCAAATTTATCCGTAGAAGATTAATTTATTTCCCATTACAGTTTCTCATTTCTTCTTCATCCATAAAATTAACTGCAGTGAACTTCCAGGAGTAAAAAGCTGTCTTTTTTCAGGCTCGTATAAGAGGAGAAATAGTCACTTGTCCTGAAAGCTGGCTACAATTAAACATATTAAAGAGAAATTAAAAGCTGTATGTGCGACACGTCAGATGCTCTGTTGTGAACCATTGTTACAGAAATACTATACTAGGGTATCAGAACAGGATATCAGAACAGCCCTTCATTGGATCACCAAAAAGCTTAAAAACTGATCTGATTATAACAAAAATATTAAATTAAATGGAAAAATACAATATTTACCTTTTCCAACTGTGCATTTTTTTTTGATTTGTACAAAAACTCCCCCACTGCCACAAAGACAGAAAGCACCAATCCAGCAGCCAGAACGATGAAAATGCCACCAATATTTTGAACTCCCAGAGCACTGGCCTCTTTACTCTCCTCTTCTGGACAACCATTGCCTCTCCACCACTTCTCCTTCATCATGTGGAGCTTGCCTTCCTCTTGCAGCTGAAGAATTGCTATAGTGATCTTGTCTCTGTATGGAGAGCCTGCAAGAGAGTAGACGAAACATGCAGTGGACCAAACTATATTTTCAGAAGAGTAAAAATGTTTTAGTTCAGCCCTGAGAAAGATATAACAAAAATCCTTGTCATGATTCACAATTTTTTAGGCATGTTTTGATGGATGAAAGAGCATGTTTTTTAAATCTTTTTCAGATCACAGAATATGAGCCAGTTTTCAAAATTAGTGCATATAACTGAACACACATTTTTGTAGACGATTAACTTATTAATGAAAATACCTCATTTGTGTGCACAAATCCAGTAATTGTGTGTGCACCTGGCTGGTTAAGTAGCTAATTAATCTTGTACATTTTTAAATACCTGTTCTGTGCATGTATACCAGTATCTGAGTGTACATGCAAAAGCTGTTACTACAATTCCTGTAAGCTAAGTAACGTGATTTTGCAAATTAAAACATTCTAAGCATCACTCATTTGTATGACTTCAGAAATTGTAAGCCCTGTACAACCAACCAAATGTAGGATTAGTTACAAGTTACTTAGTTTAACATATCTAAAACTACAGACTATTTGCTTCCAGACCCTATACAAGAACTGATACAAGAAACAGCATTTCAGTTACTTACTTTCCATAGCTAGAACAACAGCTTTCAGGGCAAAACCACCACAGTATGTAAAAGTTTAAGATCACAAATAGCTAAACAGCTATGACATTTACCAGACATTTACCAACCTCACATCAAGAGTGCAGAGTAAGGTGAATACCAAGCAGTGAAGCAACAGGAGCAGAGTTAAAAATGTTTGACTATGTTAATTCTGCATTTCGGTATTTTTCAATTTTTCTTTTTCTTTTTTATTTTACTCCAACATCTCCTGTTTCCAATTCTTTATGATTTCTGGAAACTTAAACATTGATCCTCAGTTGGTGTAAACAGTAGATCCATATAAATTAATGAAGTTTTGAAAATTTAAGAGTCTAGGAAGGTTGTTTGTTTCTTTATTTCCCTTAAGTTACTAATAGGCATTTACATCCTTAACTATACTTTAATAAAGTTTTTTTGTCCCCGCATGAAAACAGGTGTGGCAAATAGCTACAATTACAAAAGATGTTACAAGAGTCTCAAATCTATCACAAATAAACAAATACTATAAATACTACAATATTGTCACAGAGTGAGTCCATTACAGATGTGCAAAACATTGAGGTTTCAGAAATGTTGATTGCTACTTTGTGTCAAAAGAATCATGCTCATTGTCAGATTGTCAAATTGACTAAATCAGTGTTTCCCAAACTTGGGACACCGCTTGTGTAAGGAAAGCCTCTGACAGCTGGACTGGTTGGTTTACCTGCTGCGTCCACAGGTCCAGCCAATCGCGGCTCCCAGTGGCCGTGGTTCGCCACCCCAGGCCAATGGGAGCTGCTGGAAGCAGTGGCCAGTACAACCCTTGGCCCCCGCCGCTTCCAGACCCTTGGCCTGGAGCAGCAAACCACGGTCACTGGGAGCCACACTGGCCGGACCTGAGTATGGGGCAGGTAAACAAACCGACCCAGCCCACCAGGGGCTTTCCCTACACAAGCGGCATCCCAAGTTTGGGAAACACTGCTTTACATGATTCTGGTGCATAATATTAATTTCAAACTTAAGCTCACTATAGTTAACTTTTGTTAACTCACCCTAGATTTGAACTCACACCCCAGGGTAAAGAGGGAGCTAAGGTGGCTACATGCCACCCTTGTACCCTCCTAAAGTAGGATGCTCCAGTGGCTTTAGCCCTTGGGGTCTAAGGTACAGCAGCCTCCCATCACTGTTCTGTGGGTTACAGTATTGCATGGAATCTCTGCAGCTTTGTGCACAGCAGCCCCAACTCTGGAACACTCTTCCTCCTCCCAGTTCCACCCCACTTCCTGCAACAGGACTGGCAAGGGTATCCAGCCCTTTTACCTGGCACAAAGAGGACAGGGTGGAGCTGAGGATACTACTCCAGTGTGTGGGGCAGAATATTCTCTTATATTTGGTCCTCAGGTGTCAAATCTGCTTCCCCTATTGGCCTGATACATTCTGAATCTGTTGTCCTTCAGAGCCCAGCGTAAAGTCCTTCTTTCTTCTTCCGGCTGTGACCAAATGGGAACAATTTATATTGGAGGGGGGTGGGGAGAGAATGTATTTTGCTGTGGGCAAGCTTCTTTATATTTTTATGAGATGTTGTTTTCATTCTTTGTACAGTGCCCAGAGACTTTGCAATGAGCACTTTACAAATTAAATTAATTAATAAATAATGTGAACAGAGGAGGCTTTTATTTTTGGAAATGCAGGGAATAAATCACTGACATCATTCATAAGTGCCCTCTGCTTTGAGACTTTGTGTCATGTTTAGGGATATAACAGAGCCACCTGTTTTATTGTTGCTATTTTTTCTGGATGTCCAAATAAAAGGCTTTAAATTAAACTGGATACCAAAGTGAATCTGTGTGAAAGAAAAGATTCTTAACTCAAAAAAGTCATAACACATCTTGTGAGAGGTGGCAATGCTATGTATATCATCCCACAAAGGGGACTCTCTCTTCATGAGCTGTCTCTCTAGAGTGCCCCTCAAAATTATAGCAACTATTGGTTGCAGTTTCTTATAGTGTCTTTCTTTTTGGTTGATTAATAAACTGTAGGGCTTGTCTACGTTGTGCATTAGTCGATACCGGAGAGGTGTAAATTCTAGTGTGTACCAGTGTGCTGTGCAATAACAAGTGCTGGCATCCATGTATGAAAAGGGGCATTTGTGCACACACAAGAATATTTATTATTCACTATTTGTTATTTAAAATATTTCAGTTGCCCAACTGGAGAGCAAAAGCATCACCATGGTCTTGGGTGCCACTGTTATTAAAGTGAAATGTTTGCAAAATATCTAGAAGTTGAAATGTTTTAGTGTACACCGTGCACAAAATTATCAGTACAGATGGCAGAAAACTTCAAGTCTGATCACGAACAATTGACAAAAAACTACATTTGTTGACTAATTTATTTGTAACACACTACTTAAACAACTCTAATAATGACAGGTTTCACAGTCAGCAGCCGTGTTAGTCTGTATCCGCAAAAAGAACAGGAGTACTTGTGGCACCTTAGAGACTAACAAATTTATTTCAGCATGAGCTTTCATGAGCTACAGCTCAC
>NC_133771.1:80907582-81014142 GCF_003597395.2 Chelonoidis abingdonii | reverse complement strand
TGGTATGCATACTTCCATCTTTTCATGTTCTCTGTATGTATAAATATTTCCTGTCTGTGTGTTCCATTCTGTGCATCTGAAGAAGTGAGCTGTAGCTCACGAAAGCTCATGCTGAAATAAATTTGTTAGTCTCTAAGGTGCCACAAGTACTCTAACTCTAATAATGTGATCTTTGAAAAAATGTTAACTTTCAAAACCAATTTTTTTTTCATGTGGATTTCATTGATTTAATTCTATGTGGTGATGGGAGGGAAAAGAGTTCAAAAGAAGCTTTCATAGGAAGACATATGCAGATCTGAGCTGTTGTTTGCTCCCATGTTTCTTCTGGGAGAAGCTGGATTGCAAGGCCCAGCAGCAAAAATTCCACCCAGAAGGAATTGCAATGGCAGAAAATTTCACAATCCCAGGCACGGTGGGCTCTGGAGATGGCCAACTAGCTTAGAAAGAGGTCAGGACTGACCTGGTAGAAGATATGGAAAATGCAGCCAGTCACTACAATCTGTAAACACTCTAAACATTACAGTGAGTCAATCCCTGCATATGGAATTCTGGCAGTATGGGTGTAATTTTCATGGCCCTCAAAACAAATGGAGAATGAAATCAAGCCCCAGGAGTTTTAAACTTTCATCTCTACTGTAGGAAGCAAGCATGCTTTTTAAATTGTTAACATTATTCAACAGAATTCATCCTGAAGGGTGGGAAATCCCTTGTGTTTTCTGAAATTTTAACGCTCTAGGACTGTACCTAAAAATGGAACAGTAATATGAAGACTAAGAAGAAAATGAAAACTAAGAGTCAAATTCTTCCAGATTCCCAGGCATGATAGAAAGATCTTTCATTCCATAGTGAAAAAGGAGCGTGAACTGCAAACATCAACCATCAATGGAAGGAGAAATAGTGGGGGGAAAACATCTTTGGATAGGCACACATAGCTGCACAGAATAAAAGAATATGTCTATATGAAATGTGAGGGTAGAGTCTTCTTTAAAAATATCCTATCATGGAATCCTCTCACCTGTCCCCTGTGAGGCAGGGTATGAAAGTACACATAAAAAGTATCTCAGTCTGAGAAGAGTTAGGGTATGTCTACACAGAAACTAAACACTCTTGGATGGGTTGTGCCAGCTGACTCGGGTTCAGGCTGTGGAGCTGTTTCATTGCTGAGTACACATCTGGGCTCAGGCTGGAGCTGGGCTCTAGTGCCCAGCAAGGTTGGAGGGTCCCAGAGCTTGGGCTACAGCCTGAGCCCAAATACCCACATTTCAATTAAACATCCCTGCAGTCCAAGCCTTGCAAGCCTGAATCAGCTGGCATAGGAAAGTGGGGGGGAGGAGTTCTTTGCTGTATAGAGATACCTGTAGGTGTCCCCTTCTTCCTTGTGGAAAACTTGGAAAGAGTCCAGCGGAGGGCAACAAAAATGATTAAGGGGCTGGAGCACATGACTTATGAGAAGAGGCTGAGGGAACTGGGCTTGGTTAGTCTGCACAAGAGAAGAATGAAGGGGGATTTGATAGCTGCTTTCAACTACCTGAAAGGGGGTTCCAAAGAGGATGGATCTAGACTGTTCTCAGTGGTACCTGATGACAGAACAAGGAGTAATGATCTCAAGTTGCAGTTGGGGAGGTTTAGGCTGGATATTAAGAAAAACTTTTTCACTCAGAGAGTGGTGAAGCACTGGAATGGGTTACCTAGGGAGGTGGTGGAATCCTCTTCCTTAGAGGTTTTTAAGGTCAGGTTTGACAAAGCCCTGGCTGGGATGATTTAGTTTGGAACTGGTCCTGCTTTGAGCAGGGGGTTGGACTAGATGACCTCCTGAGGTTCCTTCCAACCCTGATATTCTATGATTCTATGATTCTATGATTCCTCCAGGCTAATTGGGCTTAACAGGTATCTAAGAGGTCTTGTGTTTTCAGCTGGAGCTGGTCCCCTAGAGACTCTCACTTGCACTGGCCACTAGCTGCAACAAAATTACAAACTTTACTTGTAAAATTACAACTTTAAAATCCTGTCCTTTATCCTTATGAATCCCAAACTGGGCCACCATGGTGAAAAAACCCACCAGACACCTTGTCTTAGGGAAACATTTCTTCCTCATCCCCAAAACTGGAGAATTTGAGATCTACAACTTGAGAACACAGTTCAAACTCTTTCTCTCTCTGTTATAGGGCAGGGCAGCAGCAATTGTATCACTATATCTGCTGGCACTTTAGATCACAAGACAGCCTAATGGCTTCTCGCTAACCAGCCAGATCAATAAAACTGCATTATAAAAAGGTTTATGCACAAAATTCTTTATTTGCAGCAACATGAGTGCATAAAAATGTAGTTTCATAAACCTGTATACACTCAAGCTTTTACGCACTGTAGTGACATTTTAGTGCTACACTCAAAAAGTTTTATGGGGATAAGTTTTCTACCCTGAAGTCTCAGAGCATAAATATTTATGTGCATAAGTATGCTCTTAAGTAAGACTTATACACATAATCTTTATGTATTGAGATGAGACCTATGTGCTGAAATCCTGCTGAGCTGGCTGGTCTTGGAGATGGTGGCAAGCAGATGATAATTCAGCGAACCTGCTCGCTATTTACCTCATTCTAAGATATATTAATTCATATGTAAAGATTACAAGAAATCCTTAAGAAGGAGTTGGAGTGCATTTGCATACCCTACATTTGGCTCTACATAAATAAATTTGGCATTAAATAAATAAAATGAATGGCAGCACTCCATCAAATCCCTCAGATCAAGCAAGCAACTTGATTATATTCTAATCATTCAAAGGAAGTACTATATATATACGAAGTTCCAACAACATGTTCAGTATTAATGATCCTTGCACAAATGTTCAAAACTTGAAACTTGTCCTGGACGTGATATAGTCCCTATTGAGGACTATTGTCTTTGATTGGCTAGAGGAAAAAAGAGAAAAATCACTTCTGAACATGCTGAGCAGTCATTTTCTAAGATTTTTTTAAAGCAGACCTGAACTGATGCTCCACCCGTTTATGACACCACTCCACATTCTACCTTCTTGGCCTGAGCAAGAGGCTTTGCTCATAGCCTGCTACTGGGCAACATGTACAGAGAATGAAAAATAAAAAAAAAAAAACACCAAAACCCTCCCCCATGACAACAACAAACCCTCAAAACCACACATACACACAGAAAAAACCCAGCTGCAGTTTCAGGGGCAAGAGTACAATAGCAGACATTGGAAGTGTAAGGACTCTGCAATTTTTTCTAGACTCTATGATATGCTACACTTACAAATTTTTTAAAAAAATCTACCTCTGTCCATCACAACAATATACCCACTTTAGTGTACACAGATGGAAAGGAACAGTAGCAAAAGTGAGAACTTACTTTTCACCATTCTGTTAATCTTAGATGGAGTGTGATCAAAGATTAACTGGGATCATTTCAATGTCAACACTATTAAGCTCAAAAAATCAGTTTTTCCTACTGCCATTTAATTAATTCAATGTATTAATTTGCACTAGACCTTGTGTATAAGCCGCACACTACTGAACCAAGAGTTCACAAGCAGATCTGGGCCTGAAGACCCCATCCAGCCACACCTCCTCTGCATGCTCATGATGGAGGCAGAGCTCAGAAAGGAGCTGCCCAATTTAGGCAGAGTGGACAGAGAAAGGGAGCACTCCTCTGCTGTTAGCGCCTGCAGAGAGACTGTAGAAGCTCTGCAATACCTGGACCAGACCCCGCTGCCAAATTTCTAAAGGCCCGCCCCTGGAGACAAGGAATGGTGGGCCATGATTGAAAGAGAAGAGCCGGATCATAGTCAGAGAGAACCCCCCACTTTGTGAGTCTAGAATCAGACCCTGTTGTGACTCTACAGGGACAGAGGGAATAGAAGGAAGGAACCCAGGGAGCAGGCTTGCGGGTGTCTGCCACAGGCCACATATCCAACCTGCCAGTTAGAACCCAGTGGAGAAGGGAGGACCCAGGTTCCCCTCCTGCTGGCCTCACAGACTCTTGCCACTGGCTGGCACTTCCACAGATTCCTGCTACAGAGTGATACAACCGGACAGGGATATAAATCCTCCTCCTCTCTCCCCCAACCCACATGGACAGACCTATATGGCTTGAGATGGAGAGAAAGGCAGCACTGACCTTATTGATACAAGGATAAAGGTCAGTGTCTGGAATTCCCTGAATAATGGTTTTCCTATTGATCAACTGGTTACCATTGCAGCCATTAAAATAGGTGAAAGATACCATCTGAGTCGCTTTCTCTTGTCCACTGTCTGACTTTTTTGCATTTTCCTTCTGAAGACCATTAACAGTGTTATATTTCCACTTTTTGCCCAAATTATTGTATATAAGAATGTTGCTTGGTCAATATCTTTATGGTATCAAAAGCATTTAAGGCTTCCCTTCCTATATATAAAGGTAACATCACTTGTGGTTTCTGTGGTAGACAGTCATTGCTAGAAGGTAAATGGTCAAAATTTAGACCACAGGTGAGTGAAGTTCATGGCCTCCTAATCCTGGTGTAGTTAGGAGTTGGGGTGGTTCACTCCTGCTGATGCCGATGGAAGCTTAAACATGGGAGGATCCAACAATGCAAGAGAACTGGCTGCTTTCACATCAGTAAGGGTAAGCAATTCACTGGGTGCTATTTAAGGCTTAAGATTAGAGGATGTATGATGGACCTTGTGGTTATAGCACTAGATTAAGATTCAGGAGTTGGCTTCTATACTGGGCTTTTGCTACAGACTTTCCTTGTATATTGGACAAGTCATAATCTCTTTCCTCCTGAATTTTTCACCTGTAAAATGGGGATTTATTAATGTTTGCCTGCCTCACAGCAGAGTTTGTGAGGATAAATTAATTAATATTTGTGAAATGCTCAAATACTACAGCAATGAGCACCACAGAGAAACTAATAAATAACAAGGTGTACAAGACCACTGCCTTGTCTGGGGTGAGAGGCATATAATCAGGGACTCTCTCCAGGAGAAAGTTTACAAGGACTAGCTGCCCTTCAGCATCAGTTGATAGCAGTTGCTATATTAATAAATTTGCAGCCAATAAAGCCTTTTAGCCATGTCAATAGCAATGCATCATTATGGTCTTAAGAGGAGTAATGTAATCATGACGTAGATACATTTATTAATACAATGTATACCTGTTGCTCCTCTTCCCTCTACCTGTTGTCTGTCTGTTTACTTATTTACCTTTAGACTTTGAGCTCCTGAAGGCAGGGATCATGCCTCCTTCTGTGTTTGGAAAGCTTAGCATGCTGTGTACACTATCGGGAATAAATAATACATAATAATAAGGCTGCAGATTCAGAGTTAAATTCACATGGAGTCAGGGGAAAAATGAAACTACCACCTGTAATTTTAATTTGTCTGTGTTGCACATACGTCTGATTTTCTGCTCCTGTTTTGCTGGTTAGTGTGTAGCTTTATGTATTATTATTTCTGTCAAAAGATACATTATGATAAAATGGTTAGGCTATTAAATGTGTGTGACATAACATTCCTGAGAAACCCTTAACTCTTTGGAGTTTCCTGACTCTGTGTGATTGTTATCTCTGCAAACTTAACACTACTTTAAGACTTTTGTGCATTACCATATTTTTTTTTATTAGACACAGCATAATCATTAAATATTCATGACATCACTATTTTAAAACAAAATACCCAATAGATGTTTACAGCAATTTAAACTATCTCACATTTAATTAAGGTAGCAAGGGGATTTGAAAGAAGATCCAGGAGGGAAGCCAAAAGGGCACATTTACAATGCCTCTCTTGCGTTTATAAGCCATTATTGATATAAAGCCTGGAAAAGATAGAACTAGTAGGAAGCAGGGAACCCTTTTAACTTGTATATTCTGGGGGATGACTATGAAGAGCTCATACAGATTCCTCTATTTTCTGACAATCTTTACTTTTTTCAGTTTCTGTCCTCACCTACCCTTCTCTCCACGTTCATAGCACTTCCACAGATACAACTGATTTATAAAATGTAGTTGAGGTTTCTCTCTTGCTTAAATTACTGAGAACTATGTGGGTATGTATGTAACATACCTCGGATAAAAATTGGTTCAGTCTCTGGGCCAAATCCTGCAATTGCCACTGATGAAAACATCCTACATCACGCATATGTTTGTATTCTTAGAGGACTGGGAAGGGATATCTTAGGCTATATTACCTTTAACACTAATTCAACCATCCCACGTCACATAATGTTACCTGTTGTCTCCATCTTTGGAGAGAGGGTGAAAAGAATATGCAGCTGGCTGTTTAGCTGTAGGCAAATTAAGTAAGACCTGGTGCCAGATCGTTTTACAGGTTATATCGCTCTGTGACTTCCTCAAACGGAGTCCTTTTTTACTATGAAGACAATAGGAGCACTGTAGCTACCATGCCTTTTTACTAATACAGATACCCTAGCAATATAACTTTATCATTGTATTTGTCAATTTATTTTCATTTTCACAACGCTCTGCTACAGACTACTGCTTTAAAAGCTCAGCTGCACACTAAAGCATAACAATATACAGAATGGAATACTGAATTTATTAAGTGAAAGTTACTGACTCCAGCCATTAACATGAGTCTTTCTTCTTTAGCTCTGCTTGTTTCGAATAATCAAAAAAGTTGACTGAAAATGGCATCATCTTGAACCTATTGTCTCTATAACACTGCTGAATTGTACAGTAGAAGACCAGGATGACTCCATACTGAGGAAATAATTGATACTACTGCTATTTCAACTGTGTCTTACTTTTCTATGGTGTCTTTGAACCCAAATTTCTTTGCAAACTATAGCATGTATAGAGGAACCATTACTAAATGCAAAGTCCTTTGCATGGAAAACTTCACCACGTAAAACTACACAGCAACACTACATTTCAGTTAAGGACAGGAAGTTAAAAAGCATGCTATATGCTATTTAAAATGCAAGCAGAATTTAGGTAGGTAAGCACAGTGTAAATAACCAAATTTGAATTTGGCTAACACACATAAATAACATCCCACTCTTGAGAAAAGTCCCTCCCACAGACATTCCAAAAATGTACAAAGCTAGGGTGTTAATTTTATATCTCATCTAGAGATAGATTCACAGTTAAATAATGAGAGGGTCCTCTTTCTACCCTCTTTTCCAAAGAATGAAAAGGATAGAGAAACATAAATGTAACTGTTTCAAGAGGGAAAATTAGATTCATTGGCTCTGGTTCACACAACTGGATTTGATATGAAAAAGAATTGTATTCGTGTATCAACCTCTTGCATTCTCATTTCCTCCCACCTCCTCTTCCACCTAGAACAATATGGTAAATACCTCAAATAAATCTGGCTCTTGCTGACTATACTACTACAAAAATGTTGTGTCAAAAATTCACAGTTGTATGTGAACTTGGCTGGTCTCCGTATAAGAAAGTGGTTCAGATGCTTTATTTAAAGTGGTTCAGAAAAAAAATAATTAAAAAAGAAGCAAACAAGTACTGTTAACCAATTCTGTATCTGTTAGCCATCTCAGCTGATGGCTCCAGAGAAAATAATAATACAAATATAACAATGATGATAAATAAATAAATAAATACAAATTTTTGGGGGTCCATTCAAAAGCACCTGACAGTCTGGATTTGGCCTGCAGGCCACCTATTGACTACCTTTGTTTAGACTATTTTCCACCTTAGTTAGTAACCACCTGAGACACCCATGCCTAATATCCTTTTAAGATGTCAAAAATACGACAGTTTCTCTGATAATATCCATGGTCCTCAGGAAAAAAAGCAAGGAGAATGAGAAAAATTAGGGCCAGAACAAGAAAAGGAGGCCAGACCTGAGAAATCAGCCATCTGTTTTTTTCAGGAACCATACAAATTAGGGGTAAAATTCTAGCCCCAATGAAAATCAATGTGAATTTTGCAATTGATTTCACTAAGGTCAGGATTTCACCCTAGGTTACTTATTAAGTGGCAATTGAGTATAACTGAATAGTAGATATTTTAAATCTGGCTAGGCTCTACTTAAGTAACAAAGATACAAACACAGAAAAGTAATTACAATGCTTCAGAGTGACTGGAATTCCTATCAAGAGTCCACATGACATTGCAGAAAAGAATAAGGGAATTCCACTGCTTAATATCCTTTTTAGTATTTCCCCACAGGTCTATTTGTAAAGGGGACTGTTATCCCCTTACTAACATTCAGTGGGGGTGTTTTGGTTGCTAGCTCCCAGCACTAAAAGGGGAGGGCTCGATGGCAAATCAAGACTCTGAGACTGACAGACCCCAGGATCAATGGCAAGAGGCCAATGCTCCCGGTCAGCCTGACTGACAGGGCAAGCAGGCTACTCAAAGAGACAGAAGGCCAAGGTGGGTTCCGTCCTCCGTGTGAGCTGAAATTGCCTGGGTCTGACAGAGTGGGGCCGAGCTAAGGCGAGAGTAGGGGTCCAAGCTAAGCTGCTGGGAGCAGAGCTGCAGTCCAAAAAGCCAGAGCACAGCCCAGAGAGAACAGACCTGCCCTGGGAGCAGAGCTGCAGCAACCAGAGTGAGAGGGGCCAGACAAGCAGCCCAGGAAGCAGGTGAGAGCTAAGAGAGATTCACAGAAGCAGCCTGCAGAGCAGACCTGCCCTGGGAGTGGAGCTGTAGCAACTGGAGCCAGAGAGGCCAGAGAAGCAGCCCAGGGAGCTGAAGGCAGAGCAGCAGCAGCAGCCGTGCTGAGGCAGAGTGGAGCTGGGGCGCAGCAGTCCGGAGCTGGGTGCGGTGAGCAGCTGGGGAGAGCGAGGGGGACCCTGGGCAGTGGGCCCAGCACAGGGAGACGCCTCAGCCAAAAGGCTCTGCAGGCCAGCCTGAGGGGACTAAAACCTTGACCAGAGCAGGGAGACACTGAAGAAGGTTCCGCCACCCCGACCGAAGAGGTGGCCACCACCACAGAACGCATCCACACTTCCTGCACACAGCAGGGCCCTGAGATAGGATGCCTGGACCTTACAAGGAACAGACCGGAACTGCCGAATCCACAACAGTTGTGTGAAAGTCCCCGCCACAACAGCGGCTGTGTACGTCTTCTTAACCTTCCTCAATTTTTCCTATTTCTTATTTTAAATTAATTGTTAATTAAATAACTTGTATTTGCTTTAAATTGTATGATGTGATCAGTGGGTCAGGGAGGTGCGCAGTGCAAAGAGACTACCCCGGAGTGGGGACACTCTAGCCCCTGTCCTGGGTGACCACAGCAGGGTTGGGGGTTGAGCCCCCCAGGAATCCTGGGCCCAGCCTTTTTGGGGTTACGAGGACTCTGCCAGATAGGAGAGTGGAAAAGAAGTTGTCAAGGGCAGGGAGGCCTCTGGGTAAAGGAAGTGGGAGTGAGGACTCAGATCCTTTCGCCAGCCCACTTCACCAGGAAAGCTCCCCACGATAGCGAGACCATTCCCCCGCTTACATATTTTTATCATATATATAATGCTCTAATAAAGGGCCCTACTTTCTAGAAGATCTGGATGCAGCTTCTAGACCCTGAATGTGATTTACCAGGCTAGCAAAGGATTGGAAACACCCACACATGGACTGAGCTTCTTGACCACCAGGTTAGACTGCATTAATTCACTATATCTATTCATGAGCATATATATTGTGAAACTAAAAGGCCTCAGTCAAGAATGGAACAGCCCATCTGCTCAGCAACACCAGCCACCGAAAGCACATCACTCCAGTATTTCACTCACTGAATGGACTATCTATAGAATACAAGTACAAATTCAAAATCTGAATCCTAGTTATCATGTACTTCCATGGAACTAGACCAAGACTCCCTTCTCTCTGTGGTCATGACATTCCATAGGACACACAAAACTGTCAAATTCAATGGTTAATCTCAAGAAAGGAAGAAATGGGTTTTTTTGACAATAGGCCTAAGATTTCAGAACTCATAAACAGAGGAGAGCAGAAAGGTGAGCTTTCTGAATGTAAAAATAACTCACTTCTTTGAATTAGTATTTGCACAGCTACAACAAAAATCAGCTCCAAAGAATCAACAAGGAGGAAGAGGAGAAAGAGGTGAAGTCAAGAAATAAGTAATAGGAAGAAGGATTAATAAGAAAGGAGAAGGGAACAGGAGAAGGAAAAAGAAATACATTAATGAAGAAACAACCCCACATTCTTAATGGAGACCACTAACCATTTTTAGCAGTGAACTATTTTGTAAGGTGTACAGATGATATGATAACAGGCAAGATAGTTAGATTTGTGTCAGTCTACTGTAAGCCCTCTGGCTCATTAATAATCAGTGTTGATGAGCTCAATCATTACTCAAAATAATGTTATTAACTATTCCAGGACTAATGGGAATAATTAATGGGTTTTCTATTATGAAACACACTAAATATTTTTGTCTAGAAAGTATTTTTTTAGTGATAGAAAAATAGATCTTCAGTGTTATATGGAAATAGAACTCTCTTTTTCTCCAACAATTAAAACATTCATCTTTGAGGCTTACTGCTTGTAAATAAAAATGGCTGTGATAACATACTATATGACAATGTGATACACATATGGTCCTAGGTACCATTAGGTCATCATTTGCAATTTCAGTGATGACTGTGCTCCAATTCTTGCTCTTCAGTGAATTCCCAGTGGAAACCTCATTTCTCTCAGGCAGTCTGCTAACAATAGGATCTAGGATTTTTCTAGTTTATTTTTTGTGTGGTTTTACTAGATAGAAAGCCCAATCTTTGACAAACCTTTCACAGACATATGACTTTTGCTCAATTGTACTGTGAAGATTTTTCCCCATCAAATGTTTTAACTACAGTTTCACAGACTTCAGCAATATTTAAATCCCTGTGAAAGCTGTTGAAATTCTGGAATGAGCTTTAATTCATGATTTGACCTGCACAAGGATAAATAATATGCATCAATTTTTATGCATTATGTTCAGCTGGTACAGAGAAATGTATTAATCTGTTTTAGTTACACTGAATAACTGAAGTTTGGCAGTTTTATGCATGTGTAAGTGATGAATATTACAGTAAAAGTAATATGAAGGATTACAGATAAAGGGCCAGGAAACAGAAAGAAAAGTCTTCCCTTTTTGGTATACTACTACCTATTTACTCTGATAAAGACTGATCACTGATGTAAACAAACCAGAAAGTGATGCATCCACTTGCTTGATTAATTTATACTTCTGTTTTCAAAGATTGCAATATGCTTAATTGTGGAATTTACATAATCTAGGACCTAAAGTGTGCTAAAATTAAAGAGTCCCGAGAATAATGCATAAGGAGAAACTCTAGATTTTGACTATTTAAATCGCAATTGTGTGTGTTTTTATCATTTGGGAGCGTACAATATGCATTTTCCCGACCATACAACTAGGATTCTAGTTGCAATTCAGCCAGTTTTATTCTCTTTAGTTTCTTTTTAAAGAAATAATCAAAAATAGATTTGAGATTTTACAAGATTAGTATCCTTATTCTACTGAGAAAAGGGGATCTATTTTCAGAAATAGAAAAATCATAGTTCTTTCTGCTGAGCTTTAAAGATCTCTAAAATCATGAACTCATATGTTCCCTTCTTAAGAATAGGTATGAAATTGGAAGCACAGGAATGGCTATGCTGAGAACTGTGTTAGTCCTCTGTTTTCTAATTCATAGTGTGAGCTCCTGTGTATGTTTTCAGAAGCCTATGCACACTGTGAAAAGGGAATGGAAATAAAAGGAAAATAGAAGGCTTTCCCTTGCTAGAAATTGGGAACATGTAACAAAAAGAGAGGCTGCCACTTTCCAAATTCCTTATTTTGACAGGGTCTCTTACTTTAAAAAACAGAAATTAACAAGACAACTGTGGGTTTTGTACTCTCCTGCCACCATGAGAGCTGATCCTTCCCCATTCCTCTGAGTGTAATATATAACAAACAGATACAAAGGCTAAATGCAGGCTTTTAATAGTTGCAGTTAGGAGGAGGGAAGCAGTGCCACAGAAACACTTTTAAGTAGAAAGGTTTCTCTGCAGATCATCGCCCATGGTAAATTAACATGAAATCCTCCAGTACTAGCACATTTTAAATACTTTCTAATGGAATACACTGTTTTTCTTCAGGGTTTTTATCCAGAATATTTTTAATTGATTGCATATCATACGCTACTCATAATTCTGTTACCTCATCGGAAGTCAAAACACATGCCCCACTCACAAACTACACTGCAAATCTTGTTCAAAGGAGCATCCACACATACAAGCAAATTTTAAAAGAACATTACCAAAAATCTTATTGAAATGGCTTATTCTTTTCTACCTGCCAGAGTAGAATTTTTCCAGTAAAATTGAGATAAAACATGAACAGGGAGTAGAGAAGAAAGGAAGGATCAGAAATAATGTGAACTACCTTGAATATTTTTTAACTACTTCTTCTTAGCTTTGAAATGGCTTGGCCTTGAAATTCCATCTGTTTTCTAATGATTCTCCAAGTTTCTCATAGTGAACCACATCTATATAGAGAGGCTGTTTTACAGACCACATCCAGTCCCATTCTTTGTAACTTACCTTCCTGCCCTCAACCTAACAACCACCCTGGGACAACTACACCACTTCCTTATGTGAGAAAATAGTTCACGTCTCTTTACTTGTGTTTTTAACACAGTTTAGTACCACTAGACTAGTCAGCTCTGTGAGAGCTCCCTGAAAATACTTCACGGGAGCCATCTTCTTCATCTGTCGGGTTTAGTGAGAATCAGTGTCTTTGACTAGTTGTGAAGAGTGTTAGTGAAGACATTTAAGACCAGATTGAGACTGTGCTCCCATAGATCTGAGCATGGGCAATTCCTTTCTTCCATCTCACTTGCTCAAAAGGGGAAACAATCTGTACCAACTCTTTATTTTGAAGATAATTTCCCCATTGCACCAGTTCAACTATCAGCTCACTATCAACCCCTTTCCATCTTCCATCCTTTTCCCTCTGGAAAGCTGCCACATGTGCAGACCTCACTTTTGGCCCTGCACCTGAGCTGAGATGCAAGGTGGCCATGCAGGGGGCATGGAGTCTTATTCTCACTAGGAGTATGTCTAAGCTGAAGATGAGAGTATGCCTCCAGCCCAGATAGACAGATGTGTGCTAGCTCTTTTCAAGCTAGCATGCTAAAAATAGCAGTGTAAATATTGCCACACAAGTGGTAGCACAGGCTAGCCACCCAAGTACAAGCTTGCCTGACCCCCTGGGTCCAACACCACTATTTATAGGCTCTTGCCCAGCTCCAGTGCTGACATACCTTTAATCTCCTACACAGTTGTGCTGAGGCCAGGAATGATGTGGTCCCAAAGAATCAGGTTTATAAATCCTATTGTGACTCTGATCGCCATAATAGGGAGAGAGATCGGAGAGCAACAAATAGGGAACCACGCTGGTGTGCGTGGGTATGTGCGCATGTGCGTAGGAGAGGCCTGAAGAATGGAAGAGAGAGGTGCCCATCAAGCAAGTTAAAGAAGCTCAAACCAATCCATTTTTGGGTTCTTTATTTAAAAAGCTCTTCTCCCCCTATATGTAGCTACCTCCTAAAAGCTGGGGTGCAGGTCACAGCTCATCAGCTGACCAAGAAGATGAAAATGCCATTAGTGCTCCTAACACTGAATAATACTTTAAATATTGTTTTTAAACCTTAATAAAATTTCCAGGCAAAGAACGTTGTATGTTTACAGCCTTACCTCCATCTTAACAGTGATGGAAGTGAAGAACAAAAAACCTTTTCAGGGAATCTCAGTTATTTTCAAACAAAACAAAAAAACTAAAACAGCAGAAAGTATGAAAACGTAAAATTAAGGGCACCCAAACAACCTTCTCTCTCACCTTCCATCACTGTCCTCAGAACCACCAAAACACGAGACAATCCTATAATCTAATACCTTAATTGCAGTGATATTTATTAACACAATGATTGAACTGAATGGTAGCATTTAAAATGAAGTGTGGCTTTACTGTATATTGCTATAAATAACTTGCTTTATTTTTAAGACCATATGCAGTCATTAAAAATGGAAAGGCTTTCTAATAATTCTCTCTCTCACACTTTGTCTGTCTTGTCCACTTAGATTGTAAACTCTTCAGGGCAAGAACTGTCTTGCACTATGTTTATGTTGAGTGCCTAGCGCAACGAGACGATCTCAGTTGAGCCTTCCAGGCATTACTGTAGTACAAATTGCTAACAATAACAAAAAAATAACAGCTCTCTTGTTGGAAAGTAACTACATTCAGAACCATCACTCAGAATATTTACCCCAAAGTATATGGTTTTCAAAAAAGTGTTGCAATATTTGGGGCTATAAGCCTGTTAAAGGCCAGATGCAATGTAGATAGGTTAAACCTCAGGAATGCAAGATGACAGGGGAATCATACTTACGCATATCACTGGTGCAAAATCAAGCCACATACTCCAACATTTCCCCATTGCACAGGCAAACCTATGCAAATGAAGTGAATTTAAGATGACCTCAACAGCAGAAAGTCCATATGAAAACCTCTTTCTCTTACATGGTAAGTGTGACAATAGTGCAAGATGGAAGGACCATGGGTATAAGGGCAGAGCTAGGTTGGTTAAGGTGATCTAAACTGGGCATTTCCTAACTTCCTAATGTTTAACGGCATTTTTTTTCTTTTTATTTCCGTTTTCTATTTGTTTTTTGTTCCATAACTTGGAATTTGCTGGTTAATTTTTCAAAAAAATTACAATTGTCTTCTCTTCTCAAGTAATTTATATTTATAACTGTTACTCTAGCTAAAATTTGTCTAGTGGGAATATACACTTAAATAAAAGGGGATATAATGATACCAGGATGCTTTTGTGAAATGTCTGCATTAAAGAAATGTTAAAAAATCAATTTAAGATATACAGTATTGTAAAACTGAAAGTTTAACAGAAGGACTTCTTCAAGTCAACCCCAAGAGGAAAAGAATAAGTAATTTTAAATTAGGTGAGCTATATAGTATATTACTGGATGTAACATGGCCTTTAAATGTTATACATTTGTTCGTTACACTGTTTGTTTGTTGAAACCAGGCACCTCTTACTGAGGTAAAGAAGAATGATACTGTATTGCATTTATTAATGGCTTAGATAAATATAAATAATTCATGAAGTCATATTCCTAACTGAGGTATGAAATAGCTGATAATAAATTATTGCCTGAAACCCTTTTTCTGCAGTGAAGCCTTTAATTTAAGGGAGTAGAGTGTGAAATACCACTTTCTAGATCCTGTGTCTGATGAAATTATGGGAATACCACTGTCTTCAAAATGTGCTCACTCCAAACAACATTTTAATTATGTGCTCTACAGTTGACTGAAATTCAAAAAACAAAAAGCCCTCCACATGGGTCTGATTCATCAAAAAGAAGGCTTTAAGTGAAAAATGTTCAGTAGAATTTCATTGTGCAGCGGGAGAGAAAAGTAAACAAACAAACAAACCACTGTATGTGAGGGGAAGCAGTGGGGAGAGTGCATGTGTGCAAGTGACCTGAATGCCAATACATTGGTCTGGACAAATAAATTTATGTGGAAGCCACATGTGCGCAGAATAAGTATATGAGCACCCTCCTATTAAGAAAAATAACTAATGAAATATACATTTTTCTGTAAGGGGAAGAAAATGAAACATTAACAAATGTGGTTTAGCCAGTATCCCTTTAGAACTGAAAGTGAAAAAGAATACACTGAGAAATGGCATTCCTGAACCAACAGAATGTGAACGCCTGAGAGTCTTATTCTAACCTATTGAACTTCTATGAGTATGTTGATTTCTGGAGCTTATGGCCAAAGCAACTCTGCTAGAAGACTGTGTATTTTTATTCATATTCATTTCATTTGACATGGACAGTATATTTTTTTAGGTCATGACAGTATGAATTCTACTGCTAATTTACTAATTTAATGATGCCACTAGCTGTCACCTTCAGTCTCCAAATAAAACCTCTCCAGTGCATCATCAGGGATCTACAACCTATCCTGAAGGATGATCCCTCACTCTCACAGACCTTGGGAGACAGGCCAGTCCTCACTTACAGACAGACCCACAACCTGAAGCAAATACTCACCAGCAACTACACACCAAACAACAAAAACACTAACCCAGGAACCAATCCCTGCAACAAACCCCGTTGCCAACTCTGTCCACATATCTATTCAAGGGACACCATCATAGGACCTAACCACATCAGCCACACCATCAGAGCTCATTCACCTGCACATCTACCAATGTAATATATGCCATCATATGCCAGCAACACCCCTCTGCCATGTACATTGGCCAAACTGGACAGTCTCTATGCAAAAGAATAAATGGACATAAATCAGACATCAAGAATTATAACATTCAAAAACCAGTCAGAGAACACTTCATTCTCCCTGGATACTCAATAACAGACTTGAAAGTGGCAATTCTTCAATTAAAAAACCTTCAGAAACAGGCTCCAATGAGAAACTGCAGAACTGGAATTAATTTCCCAACTGAACACCATCAGATTAGGCCTGAATAAAGACTGGGAGTGGATGGGTCACTACAAGAACTAAAAAAAGCTAATTTCCCCATGCTAATTTGCCCCTACTGTTACTCACCCCTTCTTGAGTGTAAGGGTAAAAGGGTAAACGGAATGACGAGTAATTATAGACCTGTCAGTCTGACATCAAGCCCAGGAAAGATAATGGAGGGGCAGATATGAAACTCAATTACAAAAGAATTAAAGGAGGTTAATATAATTAATGGCAATTAACATGGATTTATGGAAAATGGATATTGTCAAACTAAAATGATATCCTTTTGTTGGATGAGATTAAAAGTTTGGTTGATGAAGGTAATAGTGTTGATGTAACATACTTATATTTCTGTAAGGCATTTGATTTGGTTCCATATGACATTTTGATTAAAGAACAAGAATGATATAAAATTAACATGGCACACAATAAATGGATTAAATGCTGGCTAACTAACAGCTCTCAATTATAAAGGGGGAATTGTCAGTGAGCAGGCATGTTTCTAGAGCAGTCCCACAGGGATCTGTTCTTGGCTCTATGCTATTTAGCATGGTTATCAATGACCTGGAAGAAGAACATAAAATTATCACTGATAAAGTTTGCAGATGACTCAAAAATTGGAGGAGTGATAAATAATAAATAGCACAGGTCATGAATACAGAACTAAGCTGGGCATAAGCAAACAATATGCATTTTAATGTGACTCGATGTAAATATACACATCTAGGAACAAAAAGTGTAGGCCAGAATTACAGGACGGGGACTCTACCCTGGGATGAAATGACTCTGAAAAAAATGTAGGGGTTGTTGTAGATAATCAGCAGAACATGAGCTCTCAGTGTGATGCTGTGGTCAGAAGGCCTAATGTGATCCTTGGATGCATAAATGGGAATCTCAAGAAGGAGTTTTTGTGTCCACAGTTCAAGAAGGATGTTAATACATTGGAGAGGATTCAGAGAAGAGCCACGAGAATGCTTAAAGGATTAGAAAACTTGCCTTATAGTGATATACTCAAAGAGTGATATATTCAGATAAACTCTATTTAGTTTAACAAAGAGAAGATTAAGGGGTGACTTGATTTGAACCTGTAAGTATTTACATGGGCAACAAATATTTAATAATGAGCTCTTCAGTCTAGGAGAAAAAGGTCTAACACAATTCAATGGTTGGAATTTGAAGGCACTCTAATTGAGATTGGAAACGAAGCATAAATTGTTAATGAGTGTAATTAGTCACTAGTGGAGGAGGAACTCAAACATCAAAGTAATTTTGTTTTAAGTCCCAGCTTCTCTGGATAGACAGAGGGACTTGGAACAGAAAGGAGAAACTTGTGATTATGATAGATCAGATCAGGACTAAAAATGGGTAACAAGTTCTTTCCCTGAAAGTGATAAAGATGAAAAAAAATAGATCAAGATAAAATTAGAAACTCTACAAAATGCTAACCAAAATTCTACCCATGCTTTTAAAGTACTCAAATTCTATTCAAACTTACATGAGTCACTTCACATTAACTCTGATGTTTATTACAGAATACAGCTTGACTTGGCAGAATTTGATTTTTATTTTGTTATAATTTCTATGGATAATATGTTTATTTTTAAACCTTTAGATTTTGTATTGATTTAAATTTTCACACTTGTGCAAGATCATGGGTTTTAAGTACATTTTTTATTTCAATTTTCACAGTGAAGGAAATTGCGGAAGGGTAAGACAATAATTATTTAATGAGAGTAGACAGTCACATTCAAAATGTGAAGACTTCATAATGATTAAAATACAAATTATCACCCTCACATGTCAAAATATACAGAAGAAAAATCCTTAAATCAAACTCTCAAGTAGCATTTTTCTTCCTTTGCCTATCTGTAAATTTCAGCAGTTGCCAAACTGCTGCTGCTGCTTAAGAGCTGGTCTGCTGATTCTTCCCACCAATCAGGTGGTGTGGGTAATCGGATGTCTCCTACGGGCCAGTTATGCTCATTAGGTTGCCTGAAGAGTGGCTTTGCTGTAGGTCCTGATTCCTGACCACATCCTTCTCTTGAGAACACCTTGTAAGGGCCTTTGGGCCTAGTTTTTTGGGGTACTTCTGATGGAACTCTCATAATAGGTCCAGGACATGGATATTCTCTAATGGTTCTCAAGACTGCTTATCTGGACTGTGACATTTTGAGTCCGCCAGGTATTGAAGACTTCCCGTAACTCACTGAAAGTCAAGGATCAAGTGGACCAAGTACATGGTCTGTTATGTGTGGTGGCAGGTTGGAGTGGTTTGGGTATGGATTCTCAGTGCGGAGCTTTAAAAGTGAGATGCTAAAGACAAGGTGGATCTTCAAGGATTCCAGGTATTGGTAGCCTAGTTTGGTGGATAAACTGCTTGATTTAAGGTTTTAGGAAGACAGACACACCTTGTCCCCTATGACCAGATTGGGGGCAACCTGACTCTTGGTCAATGTGGTGTTTATACCTCTGTGGTGGTCTGCAAGTGTTCCGTGAACTCCCAGTGCACTTGGTGTAGGTGGGAAGCTAAATCTGTGATAGCCAGTACTGCAGAACTTACAGGAAAGTCTGAGCGGAAATTGGGGTGAAAACCATAGTTTGCAATGAAGTGGCTATGTTGGGTTGAGGTATGGATTGGATTTTTATACGCAAACTCAGAATAGCACAAAATTGGGCGATAGACTTGAGAAGTCTCCCTAAAGAGTTTGAGAAATTCCCAACAGAATCAATAGATGAACTGGGGTCCCCACTACAATATAATGCCTCTTTGTAATCCATGGTAACGGAAGACATTTTCCAAAAAGAGTCAAACCATCTCTTGTGTTTTAGGAACAGCACAACATGGGATGAAGGGTGCCATCTTTCTTAGGAGGTTGATAGCAACCAGGATTACCAAGTATTCCTGGGAAAATGGCAGTTCTATTATGAAGTTCATTGATATAGTAGACCAAGGCTATGGAGGCATAGGAAGAGGCTGGAAGAGATCTAGGATTTTTTATCCTAGGTTCATGTTGCAGGCACAGAGCTTACAGGACCTTGTATAAGCTTTGACGGAAACTCATAGTCCTGTAGAATCTTGAAACCATATTCCAGGCCTTGAATTAGCCCAAATGAAACACAAGCCACAAAACATGGCGGAGTTTCAATGCCTGAAACCTAGGTTGTCCCACTCGGACATAAATACAACCCTTACGATAGAGAAGGCCATTATGTAATTGGAACTCAGAGTCAGTATAGGTACCTGCGCCATTCAGGGTCTGGTAGATTTGGGTTGTGAATGGGTCATCAGGGAGCAGATGGAATGTCAGACTACCATTAACTGTCCTGTTGATAATGTTGGACTCCTTAAACATAGTGGCAGATGGCTTTTTCCTATGTTCAAGACATGTAATTTGAGGCCTAGGATATCTGCCTTCCCATTTCTTATCCCTGGGTGATACTGGGGGTTCTCAAACTTCATTGCACCACAACCCCTTTCTGATAACAAAAACTACTACATGACCCCAGAAAGGGGGACCTAATCCTGAGCTCACCCAAGCTCAGATGCCCGGGGGGGGGGGGGCAAAGCCGAAGCCCAAGGGCTACAGCCCCAGGCAAGGAACCTGTAACCAGAACTCCACTACTCAGAGATGAAGCCCTTGGGCTTTGGCATCTGCCCCAGGCCCCAGGCAGGCTAAGCCAGACCAGGTAACCCAATTAAAATGTGGTCCTGACCCACAATTTGAGAACTGCTAGGTTACCAGAAAGTCAAAGTGACTAAAGAACTGGTGGATCTAGAATTGGTTAAGGGATCTAGCAATCCGTAGGTACTCCAGGTTCTTGTGGTCTGTCATAACTTGGACCAGGTTCCAGGCTCCTCGCAGGAAGTGGTGCTCACTGAAAGTCATCTTGATTGCCAGTAGCTTCTTGACCCAAATATTGTAATTTTTACCAGTGGGGGTTAGCTTCCAAGAATAAAAGGCACAAAGGTATGTGGGGGCCTGCATGTTGAGACAAAACTGCACTGATGGCAAAAAGTGAGGTATCAGCCTCGATTGTAAATGGTTTAGTGGGATTTCGATGAATAAGGATGGGAGCTGGGGTGAATGCCCTCTTTAGTCAATCAAAGACCAACTGAGCCTCCATGGACTAGGAGAAGTGAGCTCCATTTTGTGGAAGTGCTGTTCTGGGTGCAACCAGGCAAAATAATCCTACAATAAATTGCTTGTATAAATTGGCAAACACCAGGAATTGCTGCACCCGGTGTGCATCCTTGGATGCAGCAAAGTCAGATATCACCATTCACTGGTCAGTACCTTAGGTGAGACAATATAGCCCAAGAAATCCACTGTGTTCTCGTTGAAGTCACATTTCTTGAACTTCGTGTGGAGGTAGTTTTGGCAGTATCTGTCCAAGACAGTACATACATGATAATTGTGGAGGACTTGACTTTCAGAAAAAATGAAGAAGTCATCCAGGAAAATGACAAATTGGTCCAGCATATCCCTAAAGATGTAATTTATGAAATGCTGGAAGGTTGCCAGGTACTGCATAACCCAAATGGCCTGACCAAATACTTGAAATGGCCATATCTGATATAGAAAGTGGGTTTCAATTCATCTTCTTTCTTGCTCCTCACTAGATTATACTCTCTGTGAAGGTCCAACTTTGTGAAGACCTTGGCAGAGAAGAGTAAGGGGTCCTGGTTAAAAGCTCAATAATCTTTCCTTGCCACTAAGAAAATCAAAGCCCTCGCTTTGATTTACCCTTTTCTTACCCTTTTCTTCTGGTTTTCATAGAATCATATCATAAAATCATAGGATTGGAAGGGACCTCAAGAGGTCATCTAGTCCAGTTCCCTGCACTCAGGGCAGGACTAACTATTATCTGGACCATTCCTGATAGGTGTTTATCTAACCTGTTCTTAAAAATCTCCAGTGATGGAGATTCTATAACTTCCCTAGGCAACGTATTCCGGTGCTTAACCACCCTGACAGTTAGGAACTTTTTCCTAATGTCCAACCTAAACTGCTCTTGCTGCAGTTTAAGCCCACTGCTTCTTGTCATAGCCTCAGATGTTAACAAGAACAATTGTTCACCCTCCTCCTTGTAACAACCTTTTATGTACTTGTAAACTGTTATGTCCTCCCTCAGTCTTCTCCAGACTAAACAAAGCCAATTTTTTTTTCAATTTTCCTTCATAGGCCATGTTTTATAGACCTGAAATCTTTTTTTTTTTTTTAGCTTTTCTCTGGAATTCCTCCAATTTGTCCACATCTTTCCTGAAATGTGGTATCCAGAACTGGACACAATATTCCAGTTAAGGCTGTATCACTGCAGAGTAGAGCAGAAGAATTACTTCTTGTGTCTTGCTTACAACATTCCTGCTAATACGTCTCAGAATGATGTTTGCTTTTTTTGCATCAGCGTCTTACTGTTGACTCAGATTTAGCTTGTGATCCACTCTGACCCCTTTCTGCAGCACTCCTTCCTAGGCAGTCATTTCCCATTTTGGATTCTCATTTTGTGTCTCTGAATTCTTTGGCTGAGATAAAGGTTGCTGGTCCTGGGTTGGTTCTCAGGAAATAAGATTTTAAATAAAATGGGAATCAAAACTTTACCATGCCTGACTGCCAGTGCATGAGCGAGTTATGGGCGACAAGCCAGGAGATGCCAAGGACAACTGATGAATGCAGTGCACAGCTTGGCCCAAACTGAATGATTTATCGGTGGCCTCAAAGTGTGCTTACTTGTAAGGGAGCCACCTGGTGGGTGACTGGTACCAATGAAAGAAGTGACCTGTATATGGACTCCACTATCTCATGGGAGCAGAACGGAAATCCTTTTGCTGGCTGGAGATACGGTGTGTTCGGTCAAACTCCAGATCCATGAAATTGCCTGATGCACTTGAGTCCACCCAAATCTCTAGGCTGGTGTAGGGTATGGCAGAGTGCTGGAGCTGGAGAGGTGTTGGATGCTGATTGGCCATCCCCAGGGTACAGGTGGACAAGTATTGGTGCAAACTTGTGGGGAGAAGGAAGGGTTCCAGTCTAGCCTAGATCCCCCCTTTGGGGCTGGGGCTTGGGATTTCTTGACCAGGGCACAGATCAGACATTGGTAGGGCAACTTGATGCAAAATGTCCTGATTCCCCACAATATAGGGATAGGCCCAATGCCCTGCATCAATTTGTCTCCACATTACAGGGCTGGACCTGATCAACTTCCATCAGTTTGGGTGACAGAGAAGTGACTGATAATGGGTGTGGTGTCAGCAGAGCTGGCAAGCTCCAGGAAAACAATTCTTTTTCTTGGTGGAATTTGGTCAGGCAGTCATCAATCTTGCTGCATAAGTCAACTATAGCATCCAGGCTGAATTACACCCATGCCAGTTCATCTTTAATATCATTGTTTAGGCTGAGCCAGAAATGATAACACTGAGTGGCCTGTTCTACTAGGTGTCTCATACCACAAATTGGAACTCTGATGCATATTTAGTAACTGGCTGGTGTTCCTGCTGCAACATGAGAAAAACATCTGGACTCCAAAGAAATGTCCAGATGTCTAAATGCTTGCTCATTATAGGAATTCTCCAGTTGTATGTTTGCAACTCGGGTCATTAAAGATTACCACCATAGTTCAGATAAAGTCCTCAGATTGTCCCAGAAGTTGGCTTGATTTTTCCAGAAGTGAAGATGCCCAAGCCAAGGCCTTCCTGCTAAGCAGGCTGATATTTAGTCCCAGCTGGAGGTGTCAGTAGGGTGCAACTGAGGAAGTATCAGAAATAGGAGCTGACTCTGATTTAAGAAGCGATGAAACTTGTTGTGATCACCGCTGAACTTTATAGTGAGAGTGAGGATAAGTGCTGAAATCAGTGAGGCTTGAGCTTGCAGGACCGCCTTCTGTGCCAGCAGGGCAGCAACCTGGGCACGCAAATCCACAGGGCTCCCACTATCTCCAGCAGAGAGATATTGACCTTTAGAGGATTCTTGCTCACCATATGCTCTACTTCCCTTATTGTTTATGGGGTTTGGTTCTGCTCAGACAGTCAGAGACTGGGACATGGGTGGCTGTGCCTAGTGAATGCGGAAGGAGTTGGGTCTAGTGGTTAAAGCAGGAGTCAGTAGCAAGGAACAGGAGCCTAGAAGTCAGGAATTGGAGCCCAGGGTCAGAACCAGGTTGGAATATACAGAACTATGATTTCCACACAGAGTACCATTGCAATCATATTCACTTATTGCAATCACTGAAACTATAATGCTATTAATATGTCTGAGTAGTTATATTAAAATTACAAAAAAAACCCCAACCACCACAACAATAACAAAAAACTTCCATAGATAAAGCTGTCTGATAATATCAGCTAGTTTTTCTTTGCAAGACCTTCCAATAACTTTCTCTTCTTAACCTTCCTTATGCTAGTGTTTCTTGACTTAAAGTATGGTAGACAATTTCCCCCACAAGGTGATTTACAGTATGTTTTAAATACAGGTAAAATAAATAATATTTGTAGGTCACATTAGAGAAAAAAACATAGGACATGCTCATTCCAATGTCAAGATGATGAAATTCTTGATATAAAAATAAACTAAAAGTAGGACAAAATACTGTTCTCTCAAGCAGGTCATTCCATGCTTCTAACATGCTCTTTAACTCTGTATAGCACTAATGCCTTAGTCCATTTAAAAATATGTCTTCTCTAAAATCCAAGGGCTAGATCTTCAGCTCATGTACATCAACATAGCTCTGTGGGATTTAAGCACATGCTTAGGTGCTTACTAAATTGTGATCTAAGCCCCCAGTCCTGCAATCAGGTCCTTATGTCCACTCAGTGGGAATCTACTCAAGAACTGATTGCAGGGTTAGGAATTGCAATCACACCTCCATAATTAGATACAGAATGTTTTAGTTCATTGTTTTTTGTCCAGGGGTTATGTATAACATACTACTATGACTGTTTTCCCAATAATCTTAGGGAACTCGATACTTGAACTTTTCTACATAGCAGAACTATGAATTTGCCTATGCAGTCACTGCACTACCACTACATAATTTATGCTATACCATAAATACAAAAAATACTTCAAGAGATCAAGTTCTTGTCAAGAGAAGTATTTCCTTTAGTTGAATTTGCATACCCCTTCTAGAGCACGGGCATTATACAGGCAAACTTCCTGTCACTTTTTTAGGGTAACCAAGATATCCTGTTCTAAGTTAAACTAGATCCATAAATTGTGTTAATATAATATTTTATATTTAGTTAGTTGGAGGGAGGAGGAGAAAAACTGCTTTAGTTTATGTAGAGCAACGATACTGTATGTTGGAGCTTTTTTGTGCTATCACTGCAGCTAAGATTAATGAGCACAGAACAAATGCTTGACATATAACCTACCCATGGGAGTTCCAACGCCATAACCTTTTGAGTCTATCAGGCCTCCAATCTGTGTTAGGTTACAGTTCCGCTGTGTGACAAACTCAATGGTTGTAGATTCCATTAGAAAGGCATAATCAGAGGTGAGTACACGCTGGATGCCTTCTTCATTACTTTTGACAAGCACCGACTGCCTCCTGCTACTCATAAAGGCCCACATCTTGTCATAAGTGGAGATTTTTGATTTCTGAAACATAAAATATTAAAATATAATATTAACATGAATACATTTATGATCAAGTAGAAAAAGCCAGTTAACACAGTATAATTGTATTCATTTAATACTTTCTATCTATAAAGGGTACAGATTTCCAAAAGTACTCTGCTCCCATTTAGACACCAATAAAATTGGCCAAACCTTCAAAACGCTGATCACATTGGGTGCTTGGTTCTTTGAAAAATCAAGGGTGAAGTCCTAGCACCACTGAAATTAACAGAAGAAACTTCCACTGACTCCAAGAGGGCCAAGATTTCACCCCGACTGTGAGTATCACAAACAATACTTTTGGTTGCTTGACATTTTTGGAAGTCTGACCCTTATTTTGATGTGTAAACAGTCGCGGAGCTCTTTTGACAAACTGACAGCATCTGACATCTCGAAGGATCTCAAAACACTTCATAAATGACAGTATATGAATAAAAGACCATGGAAATTCAATCACTTCTGGGATGGAGGGTGGCAGCCTTCTGGTCCACAGTACACTGTAACAACAATCTGAGGAGGGGAACTTCTAGCCAAAGATATTATTATGAACTTTATTGATAATACTGTTTTGTTACGTGTCAAAAAACTAAGCCCCTTATTTGTTGCTTCATTCACTGAGTATTCACAGGAAATGGTATAGTTCAGTGGAGACAGGACTGTGAGAAACCAGACCAGAGTTCTATAACCAGTTCTGCTATGTGACCTTAGACAAGTCACTTTGCCTTTCGACAGCACATTGCCACTTCTGTAAAATAAGGCTAATAATATGTACCATACTTTGTTAAAGCACTTGAGACTTAGGGATGAAAACCACTGTATATGTATTAGGATTCCTACTTTATTGCATTTTGTTACCCACACTTTCATCCAAGAATGTCCCAGACCAAGATTATCATTAGGAGATGTGCTATAATGCCAACGCCTAGCCAATAATACAAGAGTAGAAATCTGATGTAGCAGACTAGTATAACCAGATTCTTCAGGGAGTCTCTGATCTGTTAATGTCAAACCCAAGCATAACTCATTTTGCAGTTCTGGGAGAGACACTAGACAAAGATTGACACTGAAGATCTTTCTGAAGTTCTGCTGACTGGCAGCTGTAACCTCTGCCCCAAATGAGAATTAGTGGTGTACATGGGATAGAAAGGGGAACATTTATTCTGAATAAGGATGAGTTTGTATCCCTGCTGAGGTAGAATCCAAGGCTTATTTCAATCTGCTTGGGGACTTCAGAACGTCTTATCATTCAAGTATGTGAACTAACCCCAGTAGTCAATGCTAATAAAATTGATGAGTTTGAAATCCATCTGCAAGAGCTCACTGATATTGTGCCAAAACATGATACGGTGTTGATTGCAGAGGGTTTCAGTGTGAAAGTGGAGAAAAAAAGATTGTGGATAAGAATATGATGTGGAGACATGGAATAGAAGAAACAAACAGGTTCCTATTCATTGATTTTGGTATAAGAATCAAAAGATTCTTACAAACACTTTATATCAATATTACAGTGTAAGAGAATGCACTTGAGCCCTATACATCAGCTCAGTGGGAATCAAAATGATTATATCATACAGAAAAGAGGGGAAACCAATGTTTTCCAATTACTGCAAAACTCTCCAAAGTGCTCATATCACCATTTAGTTCTTTCATCATTAAAGCTTTACCCTAAGTGCATAAAGCAATATTTTTTAGCCACTGTAAAATAAACTGAACACAAAAAATTGGTACAGAGAACAAGTTTAGTAAACCATTAGATACATTGGTGATGTGTGAGCTGAGGGGGGAAGCCAAATAAAGAATACAAGAGAATAAAATGAAAGACAATCACTAGGATGAAAATGTGTCAAAAATGGAAACTGTTGCTCTCTATTGAAGCATTACAGCATGTAGAAATATACAAGAGACTCAACAATGGAGAGAATACACAGATAAACTTCTACAATAATATGGAAAAGATGACTGATTTAATCAGCTGGGAAGAAGTCCCAGCCACATAGGCAAGGGAACTAACACCTCTACGTACTAATGTAGTGAATAAAATGAAAGAACAAAACTTCTGGCTAAGATTGTGTAACATGCTGCTGGGAATACCCAGGGTTGTGAGCCACTGTTACCTCTCTGCCTCAACAAGAGTCAGTTTTGCTGGCAATTAGACTGTGTGTCAACTCCCTACCACACCAGTCTGTATTCCTCACTAGCAATCTCCTCAGGCGAACTCCATATGCCGTCCCAAACCTTGCCTAGCAGGTAACAATCAGTACACTCCAGCCCCTGAGATACTCAGAGATATTTCTCTGCACAGCCCCTATCACTGTGCATTCAAAGAAGATTCTAAGTTTGCTGTTCTGTTAAAGAATCAGTACATCATAACTTACTAATTTAACTGGGGCAACTACGCCTTTCCCTTCAAACACAGAACTGAATTGGTTTAAAGTAAAAGTAAAATTAATATTTTCAGGGTGAAAGTGACTTACAGGATTTACCGGTACTGCGGGAGTCCTGAGAGGGTTGTGCCCTCAACCGGAAGAGGCAGTGTCTCTAAAGATTTAAAGGCCCTGGGGCACCAGCTGTGGCTGGGAGCCCCAGGACCTTTAAATCAAACCAGGGATCCCAGCTGCAGAGGTGGCTGGGAGCCCCCTGGGGCTCCTGCCACTGCGGAGATCCGGACCCTTTATATCCCCACTGCAGTTCTGGCTGCTGGAGCTCTGGGCGGGATTCAAAAGGTTCTGGGCTTCCCGTAGCCGGAGGAGCTCTGAGACCTTTAAATCTGGCCCCAGCCCGGCCGCAGGAGCTGCGGGCAGGATTTAAAGGGCTCTGGGTTGACTGTAGCCAAGGCAGCCCAGAGTCCAGCCCCGGCATCCCAGAGTCCTTTAAATCCGGCCCCAGCCTGGCCGCCGTAGCCGCGGGCGGGGGGTTTAAAGGGCTCTGGGCTGACCACTGTGGTGGGGAGCCCAGAGCCCTTTAAATCCCACCGCGGAGGCCAGTGCGGTCCGGCACGGCGTACTGGCTCTTGCCGGTACACCATACCGGACCGTACCAGCTTACTTTCATCTCTGAATGTATTTTTAAAAAGAGAAGGATTAAGTGATAACAAGTAACAGAGATAAAGGTAGACATGGTTACAAGAATATAAAAGTTAAAACACACATTTAAAAGTCTAAAACTTAATCTAGCAAGATACAATCTTTGTTCAAGATGGATTCTTTTACCCACAGTTTTTCTTTTTGCTTTTTACTGGCGAGGACCCAATTCAGACATAAAATTGCTTGGGTTTTTTTTGTCTCCTAAAATGACAGATCAAGGAAGAGTCTCTCTCTGCTCCTTATATCCCCAAAGGGATTGACTTTGTCTTACAAGTCTGGAAGGTCTCCTGGGGATTCAGTCTCCTGCGTCTTTCTGGGCTGTGGGAGCCATGTTAATTCTCTGTCTCTCTAGTTCAGGATCAGGATAATCCCCATTGATTTAGCTGAATGGCTTTATTTACTGCTAACATGTAAATTGGTGTGAACCTGCATTCCTTTGTCTAGGCCAGGGGTAGGCAACCTATGGCATGTGCGCCGAAGGCAGCATGCGAACTGATTTTCAGCGGCAGTCATGCTGCCTGAGTCCTGGCCACTGGTCTGGGGGGCTCTGCATTTTAATTTAATTTTAAATGAACCTTCTTAAACATTTTAAAAACCTTATTTACTTTACATATAACAATAGTTTAGTTATATATTATAGACTTATAGAAAGAGACCCTTCTAAAAACATTAAAATGTGTTACTGGCACGCGAAACCTTCAATTAGAGTGAATAAGTGAAGACTCGCACACCACTTCTGTAAGGTTGCCAACCCCTGGTCTAGGACAAAGCTGTTTATTGCCTCTACCCATGCTAGGGCTTTCTGGTCTTAAACAAGTCCTAGTAACATCAAACACAGGGAATTCATAACTTCACATACAATGTTAACACATGCATTTTACAATGCTTTCAGATGATACCTTACAAGGTATATTTTGTACAAATATTGTAGCATTGTGTAGGATGTGAATACGGGGTGCCTAGGGTCACAGATGGCATGCTTACTGGAATCATTAAAACAATCTTATGCATGTATCAATATTTTATGCATGATTTGTGAGGTTACATGGAAGATGTAGCAATATCTTGTAATTAGGGAAAGACACTCTTCACCTATCAAAATATGTAGCTCTAAATATAGTGTGAATTACAGAATTCATTTCTCATGCAGACAAAATAAATAATAATAAAAACACCTGTACTGTTTCTATTCATCCTAGAAAAGATAAAGATCAGAGTTGAAGTGATGCCAAGATAAATAGACTGCCTATAAATGAATACTAGATGATGTATTTACTGTGTTTTAATATTGTAACGCAGAGACTTGGGATGTGTTTTATACACAACAGTGAACCTTTTGACACAGACAAAATATCTTTTGATTCAAACAAATCACAAATGATTTTTTCCCTGTATTTAGTGAACTACGGTATAGTCTCTAAATCCAAAAGCCAGAACAATCAAAATCATCATAGGCTGCTTTGACATGGAACTAAGGAGAATGACACTACTTATTTCTTCTGGTGGTTATGATTGTGACATTCATATTAATGGAAGCAGATTCTGAAATTCATATTATGCTTCCATTTTTACTTATTTGTGAGCAAATAGGATGAATTGACTTACAGGTTCCATTGGCGAAGTGCATTATGTTGTTTTCGGTTAGCACACTATTTCTGACCTAACTGAAAATCACCGTCTCCACTGGAAGTGATGTCTAGATGGGATAACCTGTGGTGACAAGATTTATTATGCTTGTGCTCCCACAGTACTGCAGGAGATATTCAGTGGCTAATAAAACCAGCTGCCTACACTTTGTGAAATTTGCATTACACTGGAATACAAAAGAGAAGATGGCAATGGAAACATTGCAGCCCATCCCAACAAGCAGGAAAATTGGAAATGAAAATATTAAGAAAATCAAGAAGTTCAGCTTCCTGGTGATTGGAGATGGCTGCTATCACAATGACATCCAGAGGCAGCTATCAATGGTGTATTCAGTACTTGTAAATTAAAGATCATTTGAAGACAAAGTGGCAGAAATCATGAACATAAGAATAGTGAAGTCTCTGAGTTAGTCTATTGCTATGCATGTCTGTGAAGGCTGGAATGGGGGGCAGTGTCTTTACTATTGCAATGTTCCTGCTATATACTGAAGTGTGGGAGAGAAAAGACAAATATTGCAGCACAGCAACAGTATAATGAAACAGGTGAGAAGGAGGAACTATGGGGATGCTGTATGATGGCAAGGGAGAATGCCAAAATAAATAAAGATCAAAGGAAAGGCACAGGATATGGTAGGTAGACAACATCAAACAATGTGTTAGTAAAGGCAAGAGTGGAGGAGTATATAGCAAAAATGTGCAGCGCAAGGACTGATGCATTGTTTCTCTTTTGTAATTATAACAATATGTACAAAGTGTGCTTTAATTATATCAAATTGTAGTTCTTAATATCCAAAACTTTTAAATGTAATGGGCAACCTCCTAGCTTCAGCTATACTTATGAAACCTTCCCTAATTCTTGAAAGTTGGGTGGGCAGATCAGGGATATTATGTACATCCTCATTTTCTCGCTTTAAAAACAAATAAATCACAAGGATCTAATTCTTTTAAACTGAGGCCTTTTACACTGTGAAGGGACCTTAATGTAAATGAGAATTAGGCTCAAAGAGTTTATATTTAAATGCAAAAGGAGAAGCCTATAGGCTCAAGAGATTGCATCCCTGGGGAAGTGATATGGTAGTTATTCTTCTGTGTTCTCCATTTGTCACTGATTTCAAAAGAGCGTTGTCCTTTGTTTTGAAGAACATAGCATTCTGAATGTTCAAAAGTCACTTTTTATCATGCCCTAGCTTCATAGATTACACAATCAAAAATGACCAGTAAAATAATCTAATCTGACATCTTGCCTAACACAGGCCAGAGAACCTCACCCAGTAATTCCTGCATCAAGCCCTAACTTCTGTTTGAGCTAGGGAGAGAAGAATGATAAACTCAGGAATGCCCACCTTTGTCAGAGCTGTTCACTTCACATGTAATTCACAGTTAAGCATAGTGAGAACTGTTTCCTGTGACCTTTCAATTTACAATGCTGTGCAGGATGAGGGAAGCTTTCTTTTAACAAAAACAAAATATTTTCTGCTGCTACCCCTTTGAAAAATAGCCTGTAGAATAGTGTAGTTAATAGGTAGAGCTGATGGACAATTCTTTATTAGTATGGGGAAAGTGTTTTTTTCTTAAGTCATTTTCACACTTCAGTTCTCTGAATCAATTCCTTAGCTCCTAAAGAAATCTGAACATGCTAAGGTATGGAAATGTACAGTTAGGACATCCAAAGAATCTTAACTCTGACCTTTAGCGACACCATGCATGTGGCCTTTAATGCACTAATATTGCTGCCTGTCATGTTAACCAATACTGTCTCATTGTTTCTTGGTACTCCCCAATTAGTAGGTCTGTACCCATCTGTTTCCGCTTGTTTTGCATTTAGATTATAAGCTCTTTGCGGCCTGGGTTCTCTTCTTATTCTGTGTTTGTGCAGCACTTAGCATAAAGAGGCCCTGGTCCTTAGGATTGCTAGGAGCTATCGTAAACCAAATAAGAAATAATAGCTATACCATTACGGCTAAAGCATCTTTGTGATTGTAGCCTCAGATTAAATTAAACTAATATTTGAAGACAGAAGAAGAAAAACATGTAATGTCTCTCCCTCTCATGGTGTCACCACAGGGCAGAGTTCCGGGTGCTTAATTTCTTAAGGAAAAGATTTTAAATAATTTTTAATAACTAAAGTAATTAATAGAATTACTTGTAAAATCTCAGATAAATAATTCTATACTCCAAAAGTAAGTGCTGTAATTCTGGAGAGGATACGGTATATTTTTCATGAATAGCATATTGTTTGAAATTCCTGCTTTCAGTGCAAAACTCAGGCTGGTAACCATTCTATACACTGAACTCACACGTGTAAGATGCAGTTTTGAACCACTACAACAGAATACTGCAGTACTTTTTGTAAAGTATATGGGGTAATCTCTGATATTTTATACACTAAGTAGCATACACTCTTCTACTAATAGAAGATAATGTGCTAGAACTAAATTAGCTTAATTACAGTTTATCACTAAAGCAGATCAAGTCTGTCAGTATAAATGAAGTTCGGGCTTTTAGTAGGTTTTCTGAGAAGATTATCAGGAGTTAAAGAAAAATTTTTAAGTAATACTGCACTTTAGCCCTCACTTGATTTTCATGCCACCTAAAACAGACTCTGGATTTTCTTCAAGCCTCAAAGTATAAAGAATGAAAGACACCCTTCCATGTTATCAGACTGGTTTCCTCAATTCCATGACCTCCATTTTTAAAAAAAAAAAAAAAATCAGAACTGCTGAGGCCTGTAAACCCTTAAGTGAACCAGCCGATTTAGTTTTTGTTGTATCAGCACAAAACCAATAAAACCAGTGCATACGAGGCTCTCTTCTTTGTAACGGCAGCTTTCATGGTCCATAGAGCACAAATGAAGAAAGGTAGGAAAGGTGTTCCTGCCAAGAATGGAGTTATGGGGAACGAAAAATGAAGTGCTGAGAAAAATAAATTTTACTGTGCCGCCAACTGTGCTGTTTTTTTGTTTCAGGAAACCAAAGATAGTGCAAATTTAATATTTAAAAAAAGTAGCTAGAGGTAAAGCTAATGAATTAATAGTTTATGCTGAATTACTGCAATGTTTTCCTTGACAACATTTCACTAGCCAGTTAAGTAAAAATTTTGTAGCATGAAAATCACTAATGAATTTCAGAAATTTTTCTTCTGTTGCATATCAGAGAGTTGTTGCTGGATTATTACCAGCTGCACAATTGTTCTCTCTATAGAACAGCATGAAAGAAGACAAGTTAACGGTGATGCTTTTCACACTGCCAAAGGTTTTGTTAATAAACACAACACATTGGACAAATACAATTTCATCTGATTTTAAAGAATATCTTATACTCAAATTGCTTTAGAAAGGCAAATGAATTCTTCACTTCTGTTCATTCTCCCTGCCGTCAAATACAAATTAGAATTTAGGGCTCTGCATGAGAATACTGGGCCTCCATTATATCTGAACACAGTCTCACCTTCTACAAAGCAGTGAAACAATAGCGTCATCAATATTTGTGTCACTCTTGAAAGATGAAGCTGAGAATTTAGTCCACAAATTCTGACAAGGAAAAGTTTATTTACAGCTGACAGACTGAGACTTTATCACAACAACCTATGTTTAACTATAGCAACACTCACAGAGCTGCGATATTGGGGTAGAAACTGTTCATGTAACATTTCATGATAAAGTTTATTACACACTATGCTGGAAAGATTTAGCTCATGCTGAGATTTGAAACAGACTGATCAGGAGTGCTAGGATTCAAATTTACAGCCTCTCATAGCTGCCCTGCTCAAGACCTCAGCACACAATTTGAAACAAAACAAAACAAAAATAGGAGTACTTGTGGAACCTTAGAGACTACAGCCCACTTCACTGGAAGCATAAAATGAAACATATAAGAAGAGCATATGTATACATACAGAGAAGATGCCATACCAGCTCTAAAAGGCTAATTAATTAAGATGAGTCATTACACTACTTGAATCTATTTCCTTATGATAACTATCCTTACACCTCTTATCAAGTGTCTGTAACTGACCATCTTCATTATCACTACAAAAGTTTTTTTCCTGCTAACAGGTCACCTTAATTAATTAGCTTCTCAGAGCTGGTATGGCATCTTCTCTGTGTGTATATATATGCTCCTCTTATATGTTTCACTCTATGCGTCCGATGAAGTGGGCAGTAGCCCACGAAAGCTTATGCTCAAATAAATTTATTAGTCTCTAAGGTGCCACAGGTACTCCTGTTCTTTTTATAGATACACCAGACTAACACGGCTGCTATTCTGAAACCTAAAACAAAAACAGTAACCTTCAATTTCCAACCTGCTGCCCAATGTCTTTAGGAATAAATATTGTGCTTTTATCTCCACAGTGCTTCGAACTGAAATTCCACTGGCAGGTTATTCACTCTGTACTTGGCTGGAATAAGCATCAGCACTAATTGATGTCCATACTTAATCCCCATCAAAACAAATGTAATACCACCAAGACAGGATTTTCTATATAGTTTCTTCCAGTCAGCTCCATCCCATTAGCCATGTTGTTAAAGCCATCCAAAAAAACATTGTACAGATAAAAATCTATAATAATGTTCAGTATTTCCTCACAAATTCGTTTGTGTAAAAACATTTGATAGTACCTAGACTGAGAGAAGCCCACATCAGGGGTCTTTTTGCAGTGATGGAATTTGGACTCAGCATTGCTTTTATTGCAGTAAATAAATTACCAACAATGCTGGAACATATGTGCTGGGTGAGAACAGCTGAGTCTCTATCTGTAATCATCTGACCTTGGTCACTAGAATTTTGCAGTTATTTCAGGCAAACAGGACTGATGGCATATGTAGTTCATATCAAAGGTGTAGAGGAGTCTACTATAGTGATCTGAAAAGCAGTTTGTTGTTAGCAAGCCTGTCAGTCCTTGGAATAATTCTGGCAGTTTTATCCTGAAGCTTCTTCAGTCTCCCAAAACAACGTACTTGAGGTGATGGACAATGCAACATTTTTAGAGCTGCTTTCCTCCAAACAACTGAGAGGTTAAAAAGGAATTTTAAAGGTCAAGGATGACAGACTGCAATAAACGACACAGCAGCCTTTGAAATCACCATATTCTGGAGGAATACACCAATCAGTTTAGTGGCCTGTATGCTTTACCCTACCACACAGCTGGGTGTATTCCCCCTGCATTCTTGTAGTCACTCTGCCTGCCATCACACAATGTTTCTGTGAGCTATCACCAGGATGTAGCCTCTGCCCCCTGAATGACAAAGGCAGAGGCTAGAGGTCATAATCAGAGCTGTCCAAAATTTGGGGATTTTGATTCTCATCGGATTTCGGTGTTTATGAATAAACTTTTGTTCCAGTTTTCTAGGATACTCTGCTGACATATACACAGTAATGGATTTGGTTGCACATTAGTAATGTAAAAGCAGTGCTAATATGAGCTCATATCAAGCTTGGTCACAGAAACTACGGGCAGATTAAAAATGTAAGCAACAGAAGTAAATTGTGAGATGTGGGGTGGGCAAGGTCTGTCAAAATGTATGCACCATGCGTTGTGTTTCCTGATTCTAAAAGGGCACGTCTTCCAGAGCTACATATTGCCCTGCAGATTTTGGGACATTAAGTGAAAAAAATTACAATCTATGGTTTCCTTCTCAGTTGCAGCTTTTTTTCTCTGAGCACCTACATGCAGACTAATGCCTGAAAATAGGCTGTTAAAATTAATCATCATTAACATCAAAAAGCTATGTTAAAATAATATTAAAATTGAACCACATAGACCAAAACAAGGAGATTTAGAGTGTGGCAACTTGTTGATACATTAGCATCCTCTGTGGTAAGCACATATGCTACATTAGAGTTTATTGTAAGACTCCAGTACAAAGCACAAGTGAGTTAAGAGAGCATCCAAGCCATTACAGAGTGTACAGCTAGGAGAACTAATAGTAAATCAACTTCCATAAGGCACTGGAGCAGCATAATCAGATATAATTATGTGTCAAACTGACTCAAAACAAAATGTTTTGATTCAGTTCAACAAACCGAAACGTTTAGATTCAGCCAAAACCAAAAATATTTCATTTTGATTTTACCAACAGAACACTAAAAATGTTTGGCAAAACTTAAAATTTTCCCAATGAAAATTTTAATTTTGCAGAAACTACATTTTCCATATATATTTTTGTACTGCTATTGATGAGGGTCTGAACAGGTATTAAATACACTATTTTACATCAATACATTTCTCATTATATATGATAAAAGCAATTAAATCTCAGGCTCCTAAGTACCTGGGATCACAAGAGAATTTTATTCTTTAAGTGTTGCACAAGTGGTTTGAAATATTATTTCTTCTCCTCCTCCCCTACTCCCCACCATACTCCTCTGAAGCATCCTACAAGTGTCAGAATCAGGATATCAGACTTGTGGAACCAATGGTATGATCCAATATGGTAAATCATATGTTTCATGAATATGTTATGTACTGATAAATGCTATGCCAGTTCTCAAAACACTGATTGTATTGATGATTCTATAGAATTTTCAGATGTGCCAAGGACAATAGACATTTCTTGCAGGGAACTGCTATAAATGCTGTTTCTGTTGTTAAACTGTCAGTCAACGTATGTCAACCAGATGTCAAAAAGTCATTTTGCTATTGATCTGGCATCACATTGATGGCAAACGAAATTATTGACTGATAGTCTGAGTGGCTGGCAAGTTATTTAAATTGATGTTAGCCTAACTGCCAAAACAATTCAAGCTCTTCTGGGCGTTACTGATTCATTCTTCTGAGCAGATTTCAAATGATAATGATTTAATGTTGTTGTTGTTTTTCCCACCAAAGTGATACTGTTCCTCATTTTATTTTTTTTAATTTTTCCATATGTGAAAATTAGATGAATAATTCCTCAAGGTACATATGTCCTTATTCAGTAATTGCTTGTTGCATAACTGCTTTAAAACGATTTTATTGCAGAATAACGAAATGTGTAGCAAACAATTGTAATAAAAGTAAATGTCATCATTACAAACTGTATTGCTCAAAGTAATCTTTTAGGACTACAAGTTATTACAAAAATCATTTGAAGGAATAGGAAAGCTAACACTTTCTTCTACAAATTGCACTTTGCTACTAATGTTTCCTTAGTTTCCATATATTATGACACCATTAAATAATATAGCGATTTTAATAACTCTGTAATTCCGTCTTGATCTCTGAGTGATGTTAAACTCACAAATGCGTTATTCTGGTTTATATTGTCACATGTGCACTGCAAGTAAACCCAGACTTACCACTTGCAAACAGGAGTAAAGAATTGGCTTTTGAAAGCTGAATATTATCCTTGTGAAAGGTGCTGGAGGGCAGTACTGAAAAACAAAGTTCTCTATGTAGCCAGAGAAGAGGAATTGTACAGACACTAACAATGCAACCTTTCACTGTCATGGGTGACAGTGAACCCATTTTCTGGATGAACCACTTTCTGAATACTCCATACTGAGTATCTGTCCTCTGCTGAGAATGCTAAAAATGGTGCCAGTCCACATATTTTTTCCTGATGTAAACAGAAGTCAAAAACTACCTGTACTGAGACACCACTAACTCATTTCACAACAGCCATTGAAACTGGCTAGATTCTAACAGTTGCTAGATGTTAACTACTGTATGTCTCCAATTATGTGGATCATTTTTTTTAATCACTATCCCTAAGGTCTCTGGCTTTATAAACTCATTTCCAATTTCTTAAGCCACCTGGTTGCCATAAAATTATATATTAATTTTTTTTAACACTAGCAAATGTCTTGGCATTCAAGAGAAATAATCATTCAAGCCTCACCTTGTGCTGCATATGTCACTGCCACTTTTGGATAAATAGTACTTGATGGCATATCTAGTTTCCTTATCCAGATGGTTAAAAACATGAAAAATAACTAGTGAACCCAACATATCCATTATTTCTAAAATATTACTTCAGAATACCTCCCAAAGTTAATATTAACTGTGCAAGGTCACAGACGCCCTGGGAAAATTTAAGTCTTATACTTTCTGTCACCTTACAGGAAATTTACCAAAATAACTGCTTCACTTTTCCATTTGTTCAGTACTTTTCAGATAATCAGTTGTCAAACTATCACCACTCTTTCAGATTTCAAAATATCAAATGTAACTTGCCTAACATTCAGTAAAAATTTAAACCTGGTGCCCTCAAGTTAGTTACCTAAATCCGTACTTAAGTACCCAAATAAATGTGGCCTGATTTTCTAATCCCTGAAGTCAATGGGATATGCAGAAGCCACTGAAAAATTGGTTATTATTTAGGTGTCTATTTATGAATTTACATGCCAAGCTTTAAGCACCCAAGTTTGAACATTTGGTGTAGAATTTTTGTTTTGTTTTTAAGATTGAGGAGAACAAAGATTGAAACTACAAGATATCATTTTATAAATAGCCTAAGAAGCAACTAAATAAATATCTACTAAATGTTATAAGAGAACTGTTCTAGACTTAGACCTTATATACAAAGGATAGAATTTTCTCCCAAATTCTTAGTGGGAAAGGCTCATGCAGAGAAATCACTTAGCTTCTCTGCAATGTCTTTGCCCTCAATTTATTATCTACTATTCAGGATAACCCCTTAAATGACACCTGGTTGGCTAAAAATCTCTCAAATTTGCAATTTCATTATACATTTTTGTTTAGAGTAATAATGGTCAAACCACCCCATCCACCCCCATACAAACCAATAAAACCAAACATTTTTTCCTTCCCTCCTCAAGAAACAAATTTTTGGATTATATTTCCATTAAAACACCAAAATAATAAAATTTTAACCAGCTCTTGTTTAAAGGGTACATATGCCTGCCTCCCTGATTCATGTAAAGTCTATTGAAGTAGCCTCTTTTCTGAGTCTAAGGATTTAATGCCATAAATCTCTGCTACCACACCACTCTGCTGGAGCATGAAGTCAGTCCCATATAGACTCAAGTAGATCCCTTTATAATTTAGGGCAAATCCTATTATTACCTCTATGGTGAGTAGGACCCCCTGACACAATAACCAGTTTGCTGCTGCTGTACAATGTGGGGGTGAGGCTGCATTGGACAAAGTCATAGAAGTGTGTACCCCTGTGTGGCACAGAGCCCAGCTGTATAGCAATTCCCCGCACGGTAATACACACTTGGACTTTATTGACACTGACAAAGTGAGCCATGTTAGAAAGCGTATTAACGAACAGTCACAGCCAGCTAATCCATTGTAAAGCAGGACTGTCTACATTTACACTAGGTGTGTAACACTGATTTAATTAAAATGTGTTCGACACAACACATTTCCCCATTTTAGACAAAGCCTCAAAGTTGGGCCAGGATAATAGGATCTACCACTGTATTATTTCTCAGGTCTTCCTCTCCTTCCCTTGCACAGGAAATATTTTAGGAGTAGCAGCTCCACTGCTAGCCTCAGATTTGGAAAGAGGATTTCTTCAGACTTTCTCATGCTGATCTCTCCAGCACCCAGCTGAGTTATTCATTCTGGGAACTGCATTTGTACTACAGTGCAGGTTATTTCAAAGAGTCTTTTTATTACAATTATTAATAATGTATCCTTTGGACTACAATAAGATTCTGTGACTGCAGGACAAGATAGACAAGGGATCATTGCATTTGGACTGTATTTTCAGACTACATAAACATCAACACTGATAGCCAGGACTACAGCATATCAATGGATCACCTTGAATGATCTTTGTAATGGCTTGGTATGCTCCTCCCACCCAATTTTATATCTCTCTCTTATTCTCTGCTGTCTGTGGATAAGGTAGATTGCTAAAATCCTAAAATGACAAGACAATCTCTAATGTAGGGTATACTTAGAAAATGTAGTCATTCCAAACTCCTTCTTTACTCTATAGAAAAATTACTTATACCAGCCTAAGGTAACTAAGTTTCTCTCTTTGAAAACAAGTTTTCATAATTCTGTTTGATCTTTCTCTAGAATTTTCCATCTCTCTCTTCCTATTGATTAGTGAAAAAATGAGGTTTACTTTATTTCACTACTTCAGTCCTGAGTGCTTGTCTTAAAAAGCTCTGAGGATTCATTAAAATATGCCCACTGTGCCTCGGCAATCTGAATCTGATTTTGTGACTTTTATATCTCACTTTAAAAATTTCAATCTGTTTTAAAATCACTAGCTTTGGTATTTTTGCTTTTACCTATACCAAAACACTCCCTATTGACCTCAGCTGCTTCGACCCTCACCCACATATTGTATGAGTAATGCCTGAAATAGAGCTATAATGAGCTGGTCAAAGCAAATGCTTAATGTTTGTCTCCTTTGTTATTTTTTTCCCGAGTCTTTTGATATATATGAATTTGCATCAGATGGAAAGCTAACAAGAGGCTTACGGCAATCTTATTTTCTCCCCTTTAAACAGGTTTTATCTAAAAATTCCAAATCCTATAGCTGTAGTGCAGAACAATTTCCCCCTTCCTCTCTCCTTGGAATGCAGAGCAATCCACTTACTCAAAGCATCAAGAGATAGAGAAGGAAATAATATGAGCTCATGCATAAATTTACTCTTCTTTGGGATCAACTTGCTGACCCTTCTGTGAAGACAATGATTAAGCTATTTCTTCCTGTCTACACAGCTGTGCCAGACTGATTCACAGAGTATATGCTATTCTGCTTTATTATTTTTTCCTTCATTAATGTTAATATGTATTGCTGAGGAGAGCCACAAGAAAGCTAGCAAGTCACATTAATTAATGCAGGTAAGATAAGGCAAACTGCATATACCCTAAACACTAGCTACAAAGCTTTTTATTGCTAAGCTAGATTTAACTGATAGCTCTCCATCTCATTGAAACCATAACTAGAAATTGCTTCACTCTGCCTCCACCCTCAGCAATTACTGCTGTATCCCTCTATTAATATGAATTAATTCCTATGGTTCATTGAAACCACACTCAAATAGACCCTTAAGCTGTCTGCCAAAATAGAGGCTACCTGCAAGGCTGGTCATAAACTTAGTTATGTGGGTAGAAGGGTTTTGGTGGGTACTGTCTGATGAACATATATGTATCTGTGTACAGAAGTACCCAGAGAACTGAGTATCAGAGGGGTAGCCGTGTTATTCTGGATCTGTAAAAGCAGCAGTGTCCTGTGACACCTTATAGACTAACAGACATATTGAAGCATTAGCTTTCGTGGGTGAATACATCCGATGCATGCATCCGACCAAGTGGGTATTCACCCACGAAAGCTCATGCTCCAATACGTCTGTTAATCCAGAGAACTAACACAGTTTTGCATGATATTAGCTTGAGAATTAAAATTAGGTAGACAAAATGGATTTGACAGGAGTAATCCTCCCTGCTCTGCAGCTTCCCCTAACCCTTAGTTTATCGAAGATCTGAGGAATTGGGAGATAGAGCCGCTTGTCTCTGGAAGAGCATGCTAAGCCTTGTGGTAGGAAAGGCTTGGAGGTCCACAGCAAGTCTAGGACTCAGTACAGGGCTAATTCACTTACCGCCGTGGAACTTCCCAACTGTACATTCTAAGCAGTTTGGGAATGAGGCTCCGCTCAAGTATACATCCGGTTACAGGAAGGAAGAGAGTGAAATGTCCCTTTAATAAGATGCCCCTCCAATTCACCTTGTGTATCCATTACTTCTTCTGCAAATCTGATACAGTATTCAAGAATGGATCCCATTTCTTGTGCACCCACTAAGGTCTGAATAACTAGGCTCCCTCTTCTGTGGCTCTCAGAGTGGGGGCCTTCTCTACTGAAGAATCCAAAAAGTCAGCAGAAAGCAGGGAGGGTGAGAATGGTTGTCTCCCCAAATCCTTGTGAGGACTATTTCAGAAATGAAAAAAGTTATTAGACTCACACAGCAGGTCAGGGGAGGAGCTGGGAACAGAACCCAGGACTCCTGAGCAGGGCTGGCTGGAAAACAAGAATTCTGTTTTGCAAAGGATTTAGAATTTTGTTTTTGTTTCAATGTATAAAGAAAACAAGACCTTTCAAAAATGTTATGGTGGGGGGAGGAGACAGCACATGAGCATGGACAAGCCACCCTAGAACAGCAAATGACCTAGTGGTCAGGACACTCACATGGTAAATAGGAGACTAAGTTCAAGTCCCTGCTATACTTGACTCACAGCAATGACTTGAACCGAGGTCTCCTACAGCCTCGGCAAGGGCTCTAACCCTTGGTTACAGAGTCACTCTCTTATACCGTCTCTCAATCTCTCCTATTGGTGGTGTTCCTCTTTGTACAAGTAAATATATAGTGGGACAGAGGACGACTGACTCTTTAGCATAGAGGTTACTGCACTTATAAGGTAGAGCAGATACTGGAATCAGCATCTTCCCCATCCCTGGTAAGTGCCCTAACACCACCCTGCTATGAAATATTCTTGGTAGGTGTCTTTCTCTCTCTGATCAGAATCTCAAACTTGAATCTGAGAAACATTCCTGACAAAAGTTTAATCAAAACTGATGTTTCTGGGGAAAGTTTTTGTTTTAACAAACCATTGTTTTCCAGTGGGGGGAAAAAAAAAATTGAAAAATTCCTGACCAACTCTACTCTCAAGTCTCAGTCTAGTACTCCATCCACTGCTTCTTAATATGTCCGGTTTTCTTGTCATTTCATTCTTAACAGAGAATTTCCTGGAATTTGATTTTTTTTTAAACAACAGCTACAGCCTTCTTGTAAAGATTTTTAACCATTAAGCTCCTGATAGAATCTTTAATTCTTAGTCCTGCCATGAGTGCAGGTTACTGGACTACATGACCTTTCAAAGTCCCTTCCAGTCCTATGATTCTATGATATTCTCTCTCAAATTTAATTTTACCTTATCAATGTTTTATAAATAAAGTATAAAGATTCATAGGATGCTACAATGCCCGTTTGGCCATGAAGGAAAAGATGAAGAGGTTGCAGAGCTGTAGTGCAGTTTTCAATTAAGCCCAATTTTAGTGAAAAAGAATTCCTGTATGCTCATTTGCACATTTGTAAACCCATGACCATTGCCTGTTAAACTCAGCATGAGAAGTGAACATCAGTAAGGTGCCTATGTTTACATTTCATTGTTGTCACACATGAGACTAGTTAAGAAGAAAGAAAGGAAAAATATTATAGAAACAGACTGGATTTGGCAAGAAGATAGAGAGAGTGAAACTGACAGAGACAGAGAAACAAACCACAGTCCTTAGGAGACTATGAACCTCAGTAAAACTATATTGATTAACATCAGCTGAAGATTTGGCCTTATAACAAAAACGGAACAATTTACAATTTACAATTAGAACTTTGTTTCTTAAAGACACCACAAATTATTGGAATTAACCTAACCCTTAGACTCACATGTTAAAAGCATTATTAGCATTTATTAATAATAATTATTATTAAAGAAAGCTTTCTCAGTCCCCTAGTTGTTCCCCACAGCTCTAGTAAATTGTAGTCCACGAGAAAAAAAGGTAGTAGCCATTGATGCTGTTGAAAATTATGTTTCTAATATAGTTACAGACCACTACACTGCTTCAAATGCCAGCTGTTAATTGAAGGGAGTGTCTGGAAATACAACATTGTCTTTTATATATATATATATATATATATGATATTCTGTGACTGCCTGAAAATGATCTGACAGTGTTATCTTGATTAGCTAAAAGCTGGAGTTACAGTGGGACAGAAGCTAGGCATGCCAGTTTGCTAGTACCAAGCTCTGTGGAGCTATAGATGAAGGAGGAAAGAGGGCAGTTCGGTGACTATTTGTTCTATCACATCAAGAAGATTCACTTTAAATAGTTTCCAAGGCAACTGGCTCTGAGCCTAGAATCTATAAATGGTGGCACAAATAGGTTTCTAACTCCTAAACAGAAGACCATCAATGACATTATTCTAAGGAAATAAATAAATAAAAACGTGAAGACACGTGAATGAAATAATACAAACAAATAAAGGAGATAAATTTGATGGAATTTGAGCATTACATTTAAACACAAACAACAACCACACATCTATGATACCTAGAAAAATGGGATTCATTTTACATAGCTGTAAAAATGATAAAAGTGCATGGGTTAATTCTTAGATTCTTATAACTGAATATCATTTAACAAGGTAAATTATAGATATTTTCATAATGAATAAATAATATTATTTGATTTTTCACATAAAGGATTAGAAAATGATTGGATAATATTATAGACTCACATATAAACAATTTCAAAATATTTAGCATATGAAAGTGCTGTGAAGTTGTGGCAAACAGGAATACTTATATTTGTACTAGAATATAACAGATGGTTTGTTTTGTTTCAACTCTGATGTTGCTGTTTACATATAGTATAGTACAATAATTGCTTAGGAGACAAGATATTTCTATTAATCATGTATCAAAAATGAAGGATTTATGAATAGTATCTTGAGGTGATACAATATTGGGTCATTTAAAAGAATCAGGGGCGGCTCCAGGCACCAGCACGCCAAGCACGTGCCTGGGGTGGCAAGCCACGGGCGGAGCTCTGCCGGTTGCTGCGAGGGCGGCAGGCAGGTTGCCTTTGGCAGCATGCCTGCGGAGGGTCCGCTGATCCTGCGGCTTCGGCGGACCTCCTGCAGGCTGCCACCGAATTCGCGGGACCGGGGACCTCCCACAGGCAAGCTGCCAAAGGCAGCCTGCCTGCCGTGCTTGGGGTGGCAAAATACCTAGAGCCGCTCCTGAAAAGAACTAAAATGTATACTGTATAGATTTGCATCTTTTAAGGTCTAATATGTAGTGCTGCCCATACTTATTTCTGTTGCTTATTTGTTTTCAGTTAACCTGAACTACAAATGCCCATAAACAAGAAGACTGACATTAAAACATAGGATAAAGGATTTATTCAGGAATACAGAGATGAGATTCCTGGACTAAATGTTTCAACTGATGTTTAGCTCTTTATTTACTGCTTTTATATACAATCTATTTTACTGATTATTTACTCTTGGTTGTTAAAAGAACCATGAAATCACCAGCTAGATTCAAGGTACTGCTTGTATATATTTTCATAAAACTCTTCAGTTCTTTTATGATAGTAAATTTATTCCCTCCCTCAACCCTGCTCATATTACAAAAGTCCTTCAATGCCTATACATTATGCATTTGTTCTGGAGATACTGAATGCTATTTGCTACATGCTAAACTAAAACTTTTGATTTACTGGAGATCTGAAAGGAAGTAATAATTATGCCATTAAAGACACATGTACAGATGTTCAGGCTCAAGCTGAGGCACAGGCTCTGAAGCCTAGAGATGGGGCTCTACAGCCCAAGCTTCAGTGTCTATTCAGTTATTTTTAGTATCTTAGGCCTGGACACTGGGGAGGGGGAGGGGCGAGTTAAGTCAGTATGAGTTACGCAACTTCAGCTACAAAAATAGCGTAGCTGAAGTCAACATACTTAGAGCTACTTACCACAGTGTCTTCACTGAAGTAGGTAGACTGCTGATGCTCCTCCATTGACTCCGTCTATGCTTCTCACTCCAGCATAGTACCGGAGTCAACGGGAGAGTGCTTGGTGGTCGATTTATCACATCTTCACTAGATGCAATAAATCAACCCCCACTGGATTGATCACTCCAGAGGTAAGTATAGACATGCCCTTAGTGAAAGCTTGAGTCTCTATACCTGAGCTCTGACACTTGTTGCCATGAATTTCTGCTTGCTATATATGAATGCCCTTAGAGAAGTGGTCCCCAAACTGCAAGGGGGCACAGGGGAATGTTCGGTGGGGAGGGGGTGTGCAGCGGGGCCCAGGCCAGCTCTCACAGGGGGTGGAGAGGGAGCTCCACCCAGCCCCACTCTGCTCCCAGACCAACGCTGGCCCCAGACGCAGGTCCATTCCACTCCCAGCCCAACTGCACCCCTGTTCCATCCCCAGTTCCGCTCTGCCATGAGCCCCAGCTCCACTCCACCCCCAGCCCAACTCTGCCTTTATTCCTTCACTGCATCCAGGCCAGCTCCACCTCTAGCTTCACCCAGCTCCACCCATCCCATGTTCTGCCCCTCCCTCTGCCTTCAGCCCAAGCAATTCTGCTGAGGAAGCCTTGGCTATGCAGTAATGGGGTGGGGGCACACAAAAATTCCATTACTGGTTGGGGAGGGGGGGCGAACACAACAGGAAAAGTTTGAGCACCACTGCCTTAGAGTACAGAAGTGCTTAACTACCCAAGATCATTTGTGCCAGCTTCTCTCTGGAGCAGAGAGAATGCTGGGTTATCCAGAAATTGCTAGGAGATGGCCTGATAATCTACTAGATCTTTTCCATCTCTAATTCCAATAATCCTAATATAGCTATGGAACCTCTTTTCCTCCTATTATTCTCTCCCACGGCCCAATCCTGGCAGATGCTGAGGTGGAGTCTGTTTTTACTTAATAGGAGAAAAAAGTATATGAAATGGATGATCTCAGACTAGTTTCGAACAAGTACTATAGGTGTTCTCATTGTAAATACTATCACAGTATAGAGGCTTCATAGTCTCAGCACAAAGGCTCAGGACTGAATTATAATTGGAAATGGAACCACTTTTTAACTGCTAGAACAGAGTGAAGCACACTGTGGACAATGTAGAGGCAGGGGACCATGAAAGGATGCTTATGTTGCCCCTTCACTACACCAAGCTTGCACTGTGCTTCATGGAATTCAGTTGCTACTCCTGTCACACTGACGTCTTTCAAGGACAAAAAATGTTAAAAAATATCAATTTAAAATAATAGAGAAAATCTGCGATCCACACAGTCACTAAGTACACCACACACTTGTAACAGCTGCCATCTTGGTTAACAAACTGAGGCTTGACTGAGACAACTCAACAGACCTATATCCTCTATGAACTGGGCACAGAAAAGGATAACATTCTGGCCAGGGTTTCGTAAGTATCTGGTATGTTGGTAAGCTGGCAGCCAGATGCTAAAGTGGACATAACCGATTAGGAGAGTCGATATATATGGTGATTGAACTCAATTTGCATCCAATAAGTTACCACAGAAGAGCTTGAATCAAGATGTTTGTAGTCTGCAGATAGGATCTCTGCTGGAATGAGACAAAGGGCTTCACCACTCTGATGCTGTACTAAGCTTGTCTAATCTTGAAGTCACTTTTTGCTTATCTTAAAGGACCACCTTCCAAGGTGTACTGTCTTGCGGGAAGTAAATCAAGTTACATATACTGTCACTGATCTTGTGAGCACTCCTTCCTGACTACTTACTAGGATTGCCATGAGGAGAATCCAAATCTCTCTGCTCTGGATTCCCAGGGGTGTTTCAAGCTCATGGAACGTGAATGGAGTCCGGCCACAATTCCAGACTTGGGGTCCCTATGCACACTCTCATGGCACAGACCATCTATCTGGCACTCCCCTTCCAAGTGATGGAACTCACTGTCCACCCACCTAGCCCCTCTGGGCACCTCACTGACCATCCAATACTTAAGCACACCACTCTCCCAGAAATCCACTTAACAGGAATTAAGCATATAAAAACTCGTAATTGTTAATGGAAAATCATCAACTCATGGGGGTGTTTCTAGTGGAGTCCTAAGGGATTATTGCTTAGCCCAGTGCTGTTCAATATTTTTTATCAATGATCTAGAAGAAGAAATTAACTCTGCCAACAAAGCTTGCAGATGATATAAAAATAAGATGGTGGTAGATAACAATGAGGATATGTCACAGATACAGAGCCATCTAGATCCCTTGATAAGATGCCCGTAATCAAATAGCATGTATTTAAATACAGCTAAATGCAGAGATACTTAGGAAAAAAGAATGTAGGCCTTACTTACAGAAGAGAATCCTGGAAACCACGAATATGAAAAGGAGTAATAGGTTATTAATGATCATTAACAGAACATGAGCTTGCAGTTGGATATTGAGGCATCAGCAGCTAGTATGATCTTTTGAAGAATACCCTGGAGCATAATTAGCAGGAGTTGGGAGGTGATTTTACTGCTGTATATAGCACTGGTGGGACCATTGCTGGAATTGGTGGACCACTATTCCCGGCCTGGTGTCCACACTTTGAAAAGAATGCTGAAAAAGTGGAGATGGTTCAAAGAAAAGAACTTCAAAAATGATTTGTAGTCTGGAAAACTCAACTTCCAATGAGATTATCAAAGAGAAGATTCAGAGGTGACTTAACCATGGTCTATAATTACCTATGCAGGGAGAAGATATCTGATACTAGAGAACACTTTAATTTAGCAGATCTAATTAAGTCAGAAAGTTCAAACTGGAAATAAGATGCAATTTTTTTTCACAGTGAGAGTTTGGAACAGATGACTAATGGATGTGTTAAATTCTCTTTTACTTGGAGTCTTTGAAGCAAAACTGGAAGTCTTTCTAGAATATACACTCTAGTTCAACTACCAGTTATTGGGCTAAATGCAATGGGTGAAAAATTATGTTCTATGGCCTGTGCTAGACAGAAAGTCAAACTAGATGGTAACAGTGGTCCCTCTGGGCTTAACATTTATCAATCCTTTAATCAGATATTGCCATACTATTGTTCTTGATTCTTTCTTTAAAATATTTGCATGAAAAAGGACACCAATTTTATAAGAATTCATCTGCTCCTTCTGTTTACTCCTCACCTCAAATTAAACAGCCTAGTTCATGAAATCACAATTATCTCACCTCTACTCTCCTAAGATGTCAATTAGGAGAAGGAGCTGATTGACATTTTAGCAACAAGTCTGAGCTCTCATGTAAATACAAGCAAATGTAAGGCAAGGTAAATTTGGGAAACTTTATATAGATGCAGAATCATTTCTGCTATAAATTGAAGATTTTTTCAATTTTTTTCTAACGCCAACAGCAGCTCTCTAATATCCTTAGTGGATGCTCTCTTGCTAGTCCAATTTTAAACGGCTTCCATATCTGGTGCACTCTTCTGCTGATTAGTAGGGTTCGGGGAGATAACATTTAATAAAAAGCAGAATTTACAAGTATTGTGAATTATTCATTACATTTTCAGGATCTAACTTTGGCAGTCACTAAGTGACTAACTAACTGTCAGCGCCTTCTTGTGGAAGATTTAGGGGGAAATGTAGTGGAAATGCTACATCCCCACTATACAAATGGTGTTAAAAGCACATGAAGGGAAACCTCTGTGCCAACAAGCACACTCCTCTATGGTGAATGAGCACAGGAACATGCAGAGAGAGATTATGGGAGAGCTGAGAGTAAGGCCTGCAAGTCAATGCATTGCACTGATCCAGTACCCAAGCCCCAAACAGAAAAGAGCTCTTCCCTCCTATGATCTGCAGAAGAAAGGTGTGATCATGCTTCAAAGGCAGCTCAGTCAGCTGGAGATGATGATATTGTTCCTCAGTCCTAGAATGTTTGTTCCAAACAACAGGATTTGGCCCTTTAAAGGACAGTCACTGCACGGGATCGGGCTGATGACTTATAGCTTCAAAGTGGCTGACAGATGGTTGGAGTCTGGCTGCTTGAGCTCCCAGTAGGATATAATGTACAGCAATAGCGAGGGTCAGTAAAAGGGTGTTAGATAATAATAAGGGCAAGGATCTATGGAGAGATGAAAGATCAATCAGAGAAAATTGGGCAGTAATGCTTTGAAAACCTTGCTCAGAGCTCTTTCTCATTTAGTATTCCCATTCACACTTGAAAACACAAACCACAAAAGTAAAAGAGAGCCAGTTCACTGCCTTAAAATAAAGTAACACTATTTCTGTACTTAAGGATTATACAAATTACTCACAGAAATGGTAAGTCAAGAGTTTAACCTTAGAAGGAACGGAAACATTTGTGCATGTGACATTGATGCAACCTATGATTAAATGATCATTTCTGAATGATCAGGCAGCCTTACAATACATTTTCCATTTTGAGAGATCTTTCTTTTTCCCTCTCCTTTGTTAAACTTGGAAAATTAAAACAAATTCTTTTTAAAAAAAATCTACCCTCCCCCCCACACACACTGATTAGCACATAGCAAAACAGAAATAAAAATGCTTTTTTTCCACTGAAAACCTGAATTATTTAACAATTTATTTTTCATGCAAATTTCTTACTTTTCTCTTTTTTTTTTCCTTTTAGAAATATTAACCATTGGTACACAGAGCTACATTTCTATCACCTCAACTTGTTTTAGGAATGGAGGCAATGTCTTGTAGATGGAGAGAGGAGCCCAAGTGTCTGAGGACACGTCAGATACAGAGAATCGCATCTCTTTATGCCTTCTCTTAGGGAAACATGGTACCAATATGCCCACTCCTTTTGTCTTTTCAAGTCTGACTGGTGGACAGATGTGATTTCCAATACTCTAGAAGCATTTCTTTCACTCTCAGTTGAGACCGAGAGGAGATTTGAGTACTAGGAATCTGTGTGAAGAGGGGCTAATGGGGGAAGGCTGTTGGGTTACACAATTCAAATTCTAAAAATATTAAAATGCAGGGAAGAAGAAAAAAATAAACAGGAATTGAGGCTGGCCAGATCTCCCCTCTAGCAGAATTAGCTTCAAGACTGAGCCCCCATGGCTTACCATGACACAGTGTTTAGAAATGAATTATTATAAATAACTATTCTAATGGGTCAAAACCATTTAGATACTGGATTTGGGGTTCTGGAAGGAAAACTATGAGAAGCTCTGTTGTCATATTCCTAAAGAGAATGGATATTATTTTTGTAGCACCTTCTATGATTTTCATACATAATTGCATTTTCTTGTCAAAATACATTATATTTGACAACTTGTGGCAACACACGGGTTTATATAATATTTTTGTCCAAATGTATGTGAGTAAGAAGAGCTAAACTTCTTGGGGTGGTTTGGTTCCATCATTCCTTTTATCAGCAAAGGACAATACACGAGGAAATTCTAATTCTCAACAGGAGCAGACTAATTAAAAGCAATGAGGAAGTGTCAGAGGAAAAGAAATTGAGTGTATAAATGTTTTATTCCTGACTCACAGTCTTTCACTCCCCCCCACCCCGATGAAAAGAACTGAATGAAATATATCAATTTTTGTGGAAGAGTTCGTATATATATATCAACATGGATGTTCTTATTACCATATTGAAAACAAACTTTTAGATTCCCCATTGGTCAGTACCACATGGGTGGTAACAGCTGTCACCACCTCCTGTTTGGTGGAAATGTAAATTTGAAATATTTTTCTTATGTGTAATACTTTACAGACCATTCTGCTTGTAAGTTAATTTTCAAACAGATGTGCCAGGACTGAGTTATCCACATGCACTAGCATTAGCATTTCCTTGCAACAAAATCAGTTGTACCAAATTACAGATGTTTAGAACATTGTTTTCTCACCATGCCTTTCAATGTGATGGATGGTGAGAATGTCATTGATTAGAGCTGGTGGGAAATGGTTTTCCTGTTCTGCAAATTTTTTGAGATTTCAAATATTTTTCCATGCTACATCAGGACAAAACTAAGACCCTTTGAAATTATTTGAAAACAATACAGTGAGATAAACACCCCAGAACAGCCAACAGTTCAGTAAATCAGGCATTTACTTGGACTGTGGAAGTCCCAAATTCAACTCACTGAACTGCCTTATTCAGATCAGGGACTTGAATCTGGATTTTCTATATCCCAGTGTAATGCCTGTTCTACTGAACTGCTGGCTATTCTGAGGAAGGCCTCTCCCTCTGAAATTCTGTTCTGAACCTGGAAGCTGTTTCTGACAAAAAAAAAATAATTAAAACTGGTTTGTTCTCATGAAAAAAAGCCACTTTAAAATTAATCAAAATTTCCCAGCAAAAATTGTTTTGTCAAAAAAGTTCCCAACCAGCTCTATCAATGATATTTTATCTGCCTGTGGGGGAAAAAAATAAAAAAAAGTGCGTGCGTGCCCTGGACATGTGGACAGCTAGAATTTTGCAAGACTGCGTTAAACCTTGCCTCTGTGAATCATGAAGATACAATGATATTTAACCTCTTCAGAAAACAGTTTCCCATGTTTGTGAATTCCTAAGTGTTTCTCTTGATAGGAGACATGTAAGTGAAAGGGCACAAAAATAACTTTTTTTCATAACACACAATTGGCTGCAAAATAAAGTCCCCTATACAGAAGGACAGCCCTTACCAACAAACTAGATAGAATGTTTTCCAGCTGATCACCATTTTGTTTTTTGCTGGGTAAGGTATATTTTTTTATTACTGTACTGTGGGAAAGGTGGCAGATTCACAACCCAAGTGAACGAAGTCCTCCATTTATCCAAGGAGTATGCATCATTGCAAGCTTCTTAGGACTGCCCTACCCATGTTATTCAACCTTGACCTTGGGAACCCCACTGAGTTGAAGGAATAGTTCAGAGTCTCCATAATCTGTTCATTTCCCCAGCTCTTTTGAGATTGCCAACAAGAGAGTCAATTTGTCCCAACTGTTGTGTTGTCTTTAGTGTTGTGGACATATATGTAGTCTATATAAGACAAAGCCCCAAATATCAGGACTGTTCCTATAAAAATCGAGACACCTGGTCATCCTAATCCCATTATGCACAGAAAAATAAAAGTATAAATACAGTATTTGCAACACTAAATGCAAGTGACTGACAAAAAGGTCCCTAAAAGCCAATTTGTCTGGCAATGTGGGAAAATCCATACACAATGTACATTATCAAATTAAATGGCCCCAACAGTAATGGGAAAACACAGCTCCTTAGAAGCATATTTAAAAAAACCCACATTCACAACCGATTTAGGGAGAGATACATTTTATCTAATCAGATATTGATTAGTTAACTGTGGTCAAACTCCACTGACAGAATGCTTTAATATCAAGCTTTGCCTCACAATATTTTGAATACAGCCACAGCAGTAGCACCAGCAATAGCAGGAGAAAGCTTCAGAATGAAGATGCAGTACTCTCTGGGTTACCCATTTTCCAACTTCCTTCTGTCAGAAACTGCCAGATTGCTTTCAGGCTATGACTTACAGAGAGTGGAGAGATAATAAGCTGAAAGTGAGCAATTTTCTAAGAGAAAAAATGAGATGAGGGTGAGCACCCAACACCTGCCAATCAGAATTACATGATAGTATGAGGGTACTTACCTGACAGTCGATGAATGACAGACTAACAGGACTCTACAATTCTTCAATCAGCCCTTTCACAGATAAATTACCTTTTTTTTTCCCCAGTGATCCAAAATATGAAATGGAAGACTTGTCTGCTAGTGTTCAAATTCTCTCTCATAACAAATGGAAATGGGCAATCAAATACATACATAGTCAGACTCCTGATTAAGTTCTCCCGCCTTATCTCAATATACCTGCAATGTTTTACAGAATAATTTGAAGAAAATTGTCTATTATGGGCTTTTACACACACACACACACACACACACAGGAACAAGTTCCTCGATGGCAACTAATGTTTTAGTTCTGTTTCTCAGTATATCTGAAGAAAATGCTCCACTGCAGACAAATAACATACTCCATTTATCTTAGGAGTAAGGTAAATCCTGAAGGCTCACCAGCAGTAATGCTCTTATGATCCATCTTAAAGAATTGTTTTAAGAATTTGTTCTTCATCGGAATTGAAGCATATGGTAGATTGCAGGGAGAAATTACTACACCTGTCTCACACAACCCATTGCTATTTTTAATTTTACAGCAACCATTAAAGTTTGTCTATTGTGAAATTGTAATGGATTTTAACGTGAAAGATCATATAGTTCTGTACTACACTCTGTACTGAGAGTTCATGAAATATATATACAAAACACATATACCTATTGTGACAGACCCAGACCAGTAGGGGACAAGAGTCTGGTAGAGGGCAAATATTCTGGTCACTGGATGAGTAATTTTCTGTTCCCTGAGTGACCAGAGCAAGGGCTGCACTAGAGTAATCAGGAACCTGCTAGAACCAATTAAGGCAGACAGGCTGATAAGAACACCTGCAGCCAATCAAGGCAGGCTAATCAGGGCATCTGGGCTTAAAAAGGAGCTCACCTCAGTTTGTGGTGGGCATGTGAGGAGCTGGGAGCAAGAGTTGCAAGGAGCTGTGTGTGTGCTGCTGGAGGACTAAGGAGCATAAGCATTATCAGACAACAGGAGGAAGTTCCAGTGGTGAGGATAAAGAAGGTGTTTGGAGGACGCCATGGGGAAGTAGCCCAGGGAGTTGTAGCAGTCATAAAGCTGTTACAGGAGGCACTTAGACAGCTGCAATCCACAGGGCCCTGGGCTGGAACCTGGACCAGAGGGTGGGTCCAGGTTCCCCCCAATCCTCTCTACTCCTGATCAGACACGAGGAGTTGATCCAGACTGTGGGGAAGATCACTGAGGTGAGCAAATCTGCCAATAAGCGCAGGACCCACCAAGGTAGAGAAGGAACTTTGTCACACTATGCAAGAATTCAATAGTTTTAATATTACAACCTGTTGTTAGTGATTATATTTTCAGTTAAAGGTGGCCTTCTTTTAAGGTGGATATTTATTTTGGCAGGAATTCAATTTGTTGCATAAACTAGTTTACAGTAGTGAAGCATTCATTTTGTCCAAATCCCTCATCATGGGACTATCCTGCCTAGGGCACACCTGACCTCCCCTGCAGCAAGACACAGCATGACAGTTAAGACATATGCACCCTTTGCCTTAATTTTGTCTCTCAAGTAACTTCACTTCAGGCTCTTCTCTCTCAATAAAACCCCTCTTGAACCTGATTTATTATTAAAACCTTGTGCAAAATAGTCCATAACAAAAGTCCCATCATAAAATCAATTCATGACCCCCAATGCAAATAGATATTTAGATCACTGGACACCTTGTCCCACAATGCCTCTTATATCACACGCTGACACTTTCAACCATGTGTGGACTCTTCATCAGCCCTCTTTTGTCCCTAGAGAGCCACCCTAGTCTTTCCAACTAGAGTGCAATCCCACTCTTCCAGGGGGAACCCCCTACAATCTCTCTGCTGGGAGCATCCTTGCTAGGAAAGACTCTTTCACTCTCCCTGGCCCTCTCACAGCTCCACTGGGTCCAGTCTCTGGTCCTGGAGATGTCAGCAGAGGGGTCCAGCAGATGACTGGCCCTGTCTTTAGCCTTCTTTTCCCAGGAACTAGCTACATATTCCTTCCAAAACCTTCCCTGACTGACTCAAACAGTGCTGTACAGCAACCCTCATTCACCAGGTCTCTCCTCCCTTAGGACTAGGTGCCCTCTTTTAAGCCCAATTAATTGGCCAAATTGGAGCATACTGATAAGGCACAGGTGCAATGGCCCTTCTCTTACTTAAAAGGTCAGTTTCATCCCTTTTCTTCTCTTTCCACCCCAACCCCAGTGTGCTAACAAGTGACTTCTGCTAAGGTCTCGGCACAAACTACTAAGGTTACTACACTTGCCTCTCACAGCAATGGAAATACACCATGAGATACAAAAAGCTGTAGCAATATCTTCCACAAGGGCAGCCATTATTGCAGCTAACCTTTGCACCTTTTCTTTCTTTTTTTAACTCCATTCCCTACTTATTAAAATAGGAAATTGAGCTGAACTAGAGGCATGATGCCATAGAAGCATTTGGAATAGAGGGCAATACTGAGATTCTCCCCAGCCAATAGAGACCTGTTCTCAGGGTTTTACAGAGCATTAACTGGCAGGCTACGTATGGCACAGAACATACCAGAAGAGCAGGGTTACAATTTAGTATAGCTTTGAGAGCTGCAAAATATTCCTAAGTAGAGTGCTCAAATGAAAGCTCTGAACATCTCTGAACACAAAGGATGAAAGGAGGGAATCCAACAAATCCCTCTTAGGTATTAATACATATTGCTTACTAAGGGGAAGTATTGACAGCTGATTCAGAAAGAGAGCTACAGGTGCCAACTGGCCAGAGGAAAGAAATGTGAAAAGGCGAGGGAAAGAAAAAAGTGATTGTGCAAAAGCTAAGGAATACCCCATATTCCTTGCTGTAGGCAAGGGTCTGTTGTCAGAAAAAAATAATACTATAATACTAATAATACTTCTTCGGATGCACAGAATGGAACGCACAGACAGAAGATATTTATACATACAGAAATCATGAAAAGATGGAAGTACACGTACCAACTGGAAGAGTCCAATCAATTGAGATGAGCTATCATCAGCAGGAGAAAAAAAACAACAACCTTTGAAGTGATAATCGAGTGTTCCCGGGCGATGCTCTGGAACGCTCCCCACTAAGCCAGTCAGGACTTTGGGGAGCCCCCTCCTCCTTGGAGCAGACTGTCTCCAGGGCAAGAAGATCACAAGGCTTCACTTCCTGGCAGGGGCGGCTTCAGGCATGCCTGGGGCAGAAAGCCACAGGGGGCACTCTGACGGTCACCATGAGGGCGGCAGGCAGGTTGCCTTTGGTGGTATGCCTGTGAAGGGTCCGCTGGTCCTGCAGCTTCAGCAAACCTCCCACAGGCGTGCCACTGAATCTGCAGGACCGGGGACCTCCCGCAGGCAAGCCACCAAAGCCTGCCTGCCGTGCTTGGGGTGGCAAAATACCTAGAGCCGCCCCTGCCTCCTGGGTCTCTCCTTGGAGCATTCAGCATCCTCTGCCCCTCTGTGTGCTTCCCACAGCGAGTCCACCCAGGTGGGGCCCTGGGGAAACCACTGGTTCAAACTAGATTCTCCAGAGACCAATAGACACAAAAAGGATTTTTGGATCAGCAGCCTGAGTTTAAACTGACTCAGGGCCTTCTTTCTGATCCAGCAAATGGACAGGCCCTGGAGAAGGTCTGAAAAGACTGGCACCTGCCAGAGCACAAGGCTGCAGTCCGGGATGACCTGTGGTAAGCATATGAGCATTTATGTAAATTCTTTTATTGTTTGAATATATTTTCACCTTAAGAACAAATGTGCCTACTTGACAAAGGCTATGTGTTAACTTATAGTCCTAGGTACTTGTGCTGTTTATAGCCTCTGAAAAGAGATCAAAGTGCAGATGCAGGCAATTTAGGAAGTCTGGCTTGCTGCGGAAACAGAGTGTAGGCAGAGGACTGTGCAGCCTGGGAAAATCCCAGTCAGGAGGGATGGCTGGGAAGCTTAATGGGTGCCTTTGGTGGACCATGGGAGAATTAAGGTGCAGTTGCCTTGAAGTGCAAGAAATCAGACAACTAATAATAGCTGGGCATATAAAATGCTTGAAAATATTTCTGCAGTATGAAGTTGTACACATAGCTAGTCTATGTAATTACTTGAACTTATTACTGCCATGCCTTACCCTCCTTCTCTGCTACTGTTTGCCACTTGTTATGATTTACTTTAAATTAGGGCTTGTCTACACATGAAAACTGTACCTGTTATATCAGTATAATTAAACCAATATAATGATACGATAACTCTACAGGTAGGCATGCTTATTAAAATATAAGAGTAGCTTTTCTGCAGTTTAGCTGAAATTCCTGCCCAAGTGACATAAGCTAAAGCAAATAAAAGGTCTTCACGCCAGAATATGAGGGTCCACGCAGGGAGTTATAACAGTGTGATCACATCCTTTTAAATCCACACCTTAGTTTACACCGGTATAAAACACTTCTGTCCAGACAAGCCCTGGGGCTTCTATTGGCTCTTCTGATGAGTTTGTACAGCACCTAGCTCAATGGAGCCCTGTCGTTGATTGGTTCCTTTAGATGCTACTGCAAGACAAATAATTACAATAGATAATAAATAACGTATAATAACCCAAGTATTCCTACTAAAGCCTACTTTATAATAAAAGGAATCAATCAATCTTCTACTGTGGATTTTGAATGCCAGCCTAAATGAGTACTCAAAGTGCTTGCACAAACTAAGAGGGATAGAAAAGCAGCACTGGTTACACACTAGGTGCCTGATCCCACAAACACGCAGCACGTGTTCAGCTTTACATGTTACTAGTCCCATTGAATTCAAAGGAACTTCTAATGGAAGCATGTGCATGAGTGCTTGTAATATCAGGGCCAAGGTTTTGAATCTTGTTTGAAAACCCTGTGTGAGTTCATTTTAAAAACATGTTTCTGATTAAACCAGTTTCTGATATGCGTTTACTGCCCATTGTTCATTAGAGTTGCCAATTTTGGTTGGATGTATTCCTGGAGGTTTCTTCACATGACATAATCTTTAATGAAAGATTAATCTTTAATTTCTAGAGCCTCCAGGCCAATCCTGGAGAGTTGGCAACCATATTGTTGACAGCAACAGTATAATTTTAAATGACTGTAAAAAACAAACAAAGAAAAAAACACACATCAAGCCTCGAGAGAGAAAATGGTTTGGCACTAAGCTATGTGGGAAACCCATTTAGCTGAAAATATGTTCAAATTGTTTTCAAAACTGTGTTCTCTAGAACAGTGCAAAGACCTATATACACAGAGCTGGATTTTCTAAAAATATTAGCTGTGTATGTGGCTTGCAGTTCTGAAGACTCTGAGCATGACCGGTAGTAGGGTCAGGTAGCACTAGAGATTACAAGACCAGTTCTTTACCAGTATGGTCCCTCTACATTGTTAGAGTGATGCTGTGCTTTGGCAATTCCAGCTAGCTGAGGCTCCTGGGGAACCATAGCTAGCCAGTGCAGATTAAGACAAGGTAGAAACAGGGAGTCATAACCAGCTCCTTTGTGTAATTTACATGTAGGTCTACAAGTTTGAATTCTATGCTCTTGAAACATATATGTTATGGTCACTATCTGCATTTGAAGTAGTTGACTTCTGACCAGTATTTAATAAGTAAATAGACCTATCTATTTTTTTAAATAGCGATTCAATGTTATTCAACATAATTTGCTCTAGAGAACAGGATAACCCTTGCAGAACAACTGAAAGTTTAAGGCTCCCAACTATATGTGGAGAAATCACAGCTGCGGTTTTTATTTTCCGAGAATCACGATTGTACAATGTATTTACCAAGAAATCATAGGTTTAAAGACTGAATGTGAAACATGCAGGAGGGGGGAGGGAGGTGGGAAATATATGCAGACTTCTTTCCCTTAGCAACTCTAAGATAATATTGTGAAGCAGAACCTGTTGTCAACAGATGTAAGGTAGAGGCATTCAGACCCTAGTGATTTTTAACTGGTCTTGTTCATCTTTGTAATTCAGCTGCAGTGTCAGTCAGATACAGATCAAGAATCCATTTCACTCTGGGATTTACCTGTGACCATCACAAGTACTAGTTTACAACGCCTGTGCTCCACAGATGGGGAAAGGGCTCCCCCAGTTGGGTAATTCATTCTGAACAAAGAGAATAACTTGAATGAGGCTAGTGTGCCCACTGGGATATGGGGTTTGGATACATACCATTGTATGCACAAAGACATCCAACAGTGAGTCTGAAAAGGAAAGTAAGTAGTGATGAGCCTCCATATGTTATGATGATAAGGTCAGGAACAGAGCAGGGCTGTGCCAAACACTATTATTCTCTACAAAGAGATTAGGAGAATGACATGGTTTTCCTCTGAAGGATTTCCTCTATAATTACTTTTAGATTATATCATCTATCTTCATGTATGATCTTTTAAATGTATATCGTTAGCTTATCTGAAGTTTTGTCTCCCTAAAGGATGACCTTCATCTGCAAAGTGTTCTGCCTCTATGGCCACTACTGCATTAAAGAAAAATGGAAATGCAGGAATCATGAATAGAGTAGTCAGTCTGATTACTATTTACTCTTCAACAGCAAATAGGAAATATAACATATAGTTCTAATAAAAATAATACCTAGCTCTGAAATACTGTTTTCATTGATAGATCTCAAAGCGCTTTACAAGGGTTCTAATATTTCTATGTCTTCATACTATGTCATTGCTACAATTCCCATTGGCATTTCTGTTTTGTTACTGAATATCACCAAAGGAGAAGATGCAATCTGAGGTTCCTAAATCAAAGATGAGGCAGGACAATGTGGAGGTAGGCGAGGATGGCACTGCATATTATTGCAAACTATGAAGAGGCTAAACTCTTTTGGATGGTGAGCTGCAAACGACCCAACTATCCTGTCTCCATTAATTAACACTGTCCTTTCACTTCTTATGTGTTTGGAGGAGGTAAATGTAAAATATAGCAGCAGAATTGTTTGGATTTCAGGTGTCATGTGCTATAAAGCAATTGTCTCTAGTGCTGAAGAAGCTGAAATTTAAGATGGAATGTTAATGAAGTATTGATTATGTCGCCATAATTTAAAAAAAAAACACAACAATCAGAAGTCAGAGTAACTGGAAAGGGGACTGCTGCCCAGCTAGTAAAGTCCCATTGAGAAGCTAGGCAAAAATAATCTCAGGGCAGGTCTAAACTACCGTTCATGTCAATATAATTTATGTCATTCGGGGGAAGGCCAGTGAAAAAACCACCCCCGAGCGATGCAAGTTACACTGACCTAAGTGTCAGTGTGGACAGCGCTATACTGGTAGGAGACACTGTCTTGCTGACATAGCTTCCGCCTCTCATGGTGGAGTAATTATGCCAATGAGAGAGTTCTTTCCTATTGGCATAGAGCATCTTCACTAGATGTGCTACAGCTAAGGTGACCAGTGTGAAAAACTGAGAGGGGAGTTGGGGGGTAACTGGAGACTATATAAGAAAAAAACCCCAAAATCGGGACTGTACCTATAAAACCGGGACATCTGGTCACCCTAGCTACAGCGAGGAAGTTGCATTAATGTTCTGTGCCAATGTAGTGCTTCTAGTGTAGAGTAGCCCTTAGAATAAACTGTTTGAGGCAGTCAAAAAAAAAAAAAGTACACGGCTGGTTTGCTTCAGCTGAGCCTTCATGTTCCCTGTTTACTCATCAGGAACAACTCTCCCTGGGAAGGTGCAAATAGTCCTAAACATCAAAAAGGCCAATCTGCTCTGGTCAGAACCATTTTCTCCCAGAAGAACATTTACTGCCCCCCCGCCCAACCACCACCTATACCTACATCTTTTCACATGAGGGACAGACTTTCTAGCAGCTACAATTAGGTCCAGCTGGGAGCTTCCTGATTCCTACTGCCTGTATATTGCTAAGGGGGGTTGTTTTTTTTAGTAATTTTCTTTATGCACACATGAATTATTATGTACCTTCTACTGGATATATATCTATATATATATATCTATATATCTATCTATCTATATATATATATATATATATACACACAGAGCTGTACCCAGGGTACAGTGAATCAGAGTGACTGCCCTGGGCCCCACACTATAGGTGAAGTGGGAGGCAGGCTGGTGGGAGGGGTGAGGAGGAGCTCCCCTACCAACCACTCCCTCCTCCCAGAACCTCTTGGTCCACTGGCAGGCACCACCAATCAACAACTCCTACTCCCTCCCAGCACCTACCACTGTTTCTCAGCATCTGGATGCGCTGGGGGGAGGGAAGAGGAGCAAGGGCAAAGCACGCATAAGGACAAGGCTTAAGAAGTGTACACCTTAGCTGTCAATTAGAGGATTCCTAAGCTTGAAGCTGAAATATATGGTGGGTCTGGGTTCCCCTTCCAGTCACTGGGGAAGTGACATGATTTGGGCAGTGAAAGGAAGACTACCATCTTTGAGGAAGAAACTTTGATACCCCCGAAAGGGTGAAAACCTACAGTGACCTGAGAGGAGGGCCAAGCCACAAAGACAGAACACCCTGAGATGCAGAGAGAGAGAAAAAGAGAGAGGTGGCAGGGCGATCAGTGAGAAGCGGAAGGGGGCGTGAGACCTAGAAAGAGCTAATCCCTAGTGGTGAGTGGAGCCCTGTGACAGACACATACAGTAGAACTTCAGACTTACAAACACTTCGGAAATGGAGATGTTCATCAGTCTGAAATGTTCATAACTGTGAACAAAACATTATGGTTGTTCGTTCAAAAGTTTACAATTGAACATTGAATTCATACAGCTTTGAAACTTTACTATGTACAAGAAAAATACTGGTTTCCCTTTTTTTCAGTAGTTTACATTTAACACAGGACTGTAATGTATTTGCTGCCTGATGGTGCAGTTATGGTTCCAAGTGAGGCTTGTGGTTGACTGCTCACTTTGTAACTCTGAGGTTCTACTGTATTTTAGACAGTTATATATTTCCCTTTTACAAATAAAAGGCTGGGTGGAATGAGACACTTTGCAGATATGCTATGGCAATTACCCATTTGAGATGAATACTCAATAATTACTATGTTTAAATCTTATAAAAATGGACAGAGTGAAAATTAAAGCTGCCCATAACTTGCCTTAAATTGGCACTATCTGGTTCCTTTTTTATTTTGTTAAACAAAAGACCAAAAGGCATGCAGGTTGTATATTCTAGCCTTGCTCTTCTGTTGGTTCTCCTCATTTGACTTTATACTCATTAGGGAAATGAGCAGTAAGTTTACCAAACAGACCAAGGAAAGAAATTAACTATCAAAAATGCAGGGCTTTGGAGCGGAGCCTGGAGCTGGAGCATGGACCAGTACATTTTTGCCCAGAGCTGGAGTGGAGCCAGAGTGGAGCAATTCAAAAATTTGATTGCTCCAAATCCCTGCAAAAATGAGATTTTTATTTCTGATACAGGATGGATTGGGAGGGGGAATAAAGAGAACAGAAGCCTTTATCCTTACCCTGCTTAAATTATATTAATATGTAGATTGGGAACATCTGTCCCCTGGTCTGATAACACAAGAACAAGGAGACATGCAATGGAATTAAAAGGTGGGAAATTCAAAACTGATAAAAGGAAATATTTTGATTAAACTGTGGTACTTACTGACACAAGAAGTCACCGTTGCCAAGAATTTAACAAGATTCAAACAAAGATTGGGACATTTGATGGATAGCATGAATACTGAGTTATCATAATTAAAGACAACTTTTATATTACATTAAGTTTATGATATTACATTAAATCTCAAGCTTCAGAGTTTAAACTAATCTCCAACTATTGGAGATCAGGATAAGACCGATGTGAGAGCAAACTACCTCACATCTGCCTACTGCAAGGTTCTTATAACTTCCTCCAAAGCAGCTGGTTCTGGTTAATGTCAAAGATGGGATACTGGACTAGATGTCCCTTGAGTCTCATACAGTGTGGCAATTCCTATGTACATTTTTTTTCCAAAATGGATCTTATTGCTATTATGAATTATGCTCACATGTTGGAAAATCAGTTTTGTCTTTATGGAGGTACAAATATAAGCCAGATAATTTGTATTCATTCAACATAATAAGTAATATTGTAATAATAGTTTCTTGTAATTATGACACCATTCACTCAAAGGAACCCAAAGCACTCTGCAACCTACAGGAATTAACCCACCCACTACTGAAATGCAGTAGCCGACCTTTGGTGCAGATCACAATAGCCAAGTAACGTGTTACAGTCACACAACACAGCAGATTAGAGCAATAACAAGACTGACCTATCCAATTGGAACTAAATGGGGAATTTTTGATGGGCACAGAATGGGGAAGTGTGCCAGGAAATCTTCATTTTACAAGTCATCAGAAAAATGGCATACCAGCACCATAGTTCTTGCTAACATAATTCATGATTAACATGGATGAAGAATCTATTTAATCACCAACTCCACTTCATTCAGCACCTTGTTTTTAATTAGGAGGTATCCCATTGAAGTACTAATCCGGCCCAACTGTGCTTATTTTATGGGAGATAAAAGCCAACACATCCCAAAATGGTATAGTACCTATGGTGTCCCTAGAATGGCTGCTTTTTGTAAACTGTCTTTAATAATAAAACTACAGAAAATATGTTTGAACAATTAGAAAGTAATAAAAAAAGAGAGACTGAAAACTTGAACATATACAGTTTGGAGCATCCAAATGACATGCATCCTGGGGTGTAAAAGGAATTGGCTAATAAACTTACTGAATCACAGACAATCGTGCATAAAATGCCAGGGAGAATGCAAACGATACAGAAGTACTGAAAATAAGAGCCAATATGGTTCTAATTACAAAAGCACTAGAAAGAAGAATGGTGCTAGAAAGAATGATCCAGTTAAGTCTGATTTCAGTCTCTAGTAAAATAATGGAACGGATATTAAAGGAGTGTAATGGAGCCATGAACAACTAGCAATGTGAATTCATATAAAGAACAAAACACGCTAGATGAACTTGATGGCTTTTTAAATAAAATTACTATATTAATAATGGATGAGAGTAATGTTGATGTTTAGTAAAGCATTTGACACAATGGGCCTGAACACTGTAGGAGTTAGTTATGCTCAAGGAAGGACAAAGCTGCATTAATTCACCTTTTTTGCACCTCTTTCCTGATCCCAAGATTGGATGCTGCTACTCTGGTCCTCGGCATAAAGCAGAGCATTCCTAAGGCTCTTTAACTTACAAATGGTTGCCAGTGGCTCCCAAGGGCTGTTCCAATAACTGAGGAATGCCATGACGTAGGAATGTTTCAGCCACATACTTTTTCTCCTGGACACTTCTACTGGATGAGAACCGACAGGGGAATGGCATGGAACCACTCAGCACAAAGGAGCCAGAATACGGGCCAGGATCTGCATCCATGTCTCAAGAAATTTGTCTCTTAAGGTTATTTCAGTGAAGATTGGCCCTAAACACTATCTCATGGATTGAAAACTTGCTGAATGACTACAGACAAAGGCTGATGATAAAGAACAATGCATTTGGTTGGGATGAGCTGCTGAAAGAATCAGCGTTAGGTTCAGTCCTACTTAACACCTTCCTTACTGAGCTAAGAATGACACAGAAGATCCAAAGAGGTTAGAAATATGGACAGGAAGTAACAAAATTACATTTCACTTGGCAGAACACAAGTTAATAAAGGATTTTTCAGAGAAAATAATCTGAAGAGGGAATCTAAAAACCAGTAATCACAAAAATTTGCTAGCCCTTTTTGAACTTGACAAGGTTTGCACTGCTCTCAACTAGGGTCACCTAATATGCACTTTCTTCTCCAGTTTCAGTGATAAATATAAATATTAGACAGACAGAAAGATATAAATATAGATGTTAAGTTTTACAATAATGTCCTAAGACACAGGACTCATGCTGCACTGAAAACGTAACTAACAGGAGCACTGTAGTGGACCTGTCAAATGTAATTTATAACAAACAAAAGGCTTTCATCCTTCACTGCTTTTCATCCCAGGCTGTAGCCATGTACTAATAAAGTAAGTAAAAGTTAATGAAGAAGGCGTTATTAATTAAGCAATCAGCATTTTGTTTATGTCAAATTATCAAAGTGGCACTTGGCAAAAGTGCTATTGTTAATAATGTATTAGTATCGCCATCATACTGTAAATCTCTTCTTCTGCAGGTTTAATAACTTGTCCATAAAAATCTTCTCCAGGCTGAAATTTGGTGGACTTAATAGTGCAGATCTGAACCCAAGAATGTTCATTTTAATTGTCTGAAAAAGTAAATCAGGCCTTGTGGGTTCATTTTAAAAGTTTAAGTAGTACAATTAAATAGGGATCAGGTAGTAATGTACTGCTGTCATACTTGTCTGTGTTTCTACTACTCAAAGATTTCATTTCAAGAGAGAATTTTTCAGGTTCTAATCTGTTGTAGTTGCGTTTGGTACTTGGAAATAAAACAAATAACAACAAAACAGCTGAGAGATTTAAATCTGAATAATTACTTTTCAAAGAAATTTAAGACATTTCATTATGTTTCATTACTGTATATGGACACTAGAGAGTAATACCGTAGGTGGCAATATTTGAGCTTAAATAATAGACGCTAAGTATTTTGAAAGCACCAATATGGTCTATTAAACAAGAAAATACTGTTACGAAACAAAAGGGTATCCCCTAGCCACTGATTAATGCATACAAGAAGGGGGTATTTGTGCATTCAGACATACAAGCAAAGGAGGAGAGAAACTTGTGGAAACAGTTCACTTGAGCCAAGGAAAGGAGGGAAAGTTGTGTTCCGCTGTTAGCTGCCTGCCTTTCCTTTCACCTGTGTACTTAACAACTAGTCAGAGCAAGCTGACTAATTATTTGTATGAAACATTTCCAAATTTCAAACTTGTTACCATTTTGCAGAGGTGAAAAAGGACCAATTTCCCATTTTTTCCACAAAATTTTCCATATTGATTCTAAATTTTTCTAAAAACTGTTGTAAAAATAGTCATTGCAAAGTCTTATTAATCATAAATTATGTTTTCTTACTGAAAACAAGACTTTCAGTCAACAAAATATTTCCATAATGATTTGGAAAATGACTTAGTCAGCAACATTGATAAAACAGCATGGAACATTTGCAAAAAATGGGAAATTTTGATAACTGACAATTTTTTACTAACAGTTTCATAGTAGAAAAATGGCCATTTTTTCACAAACCACTTTTTGTTGCAAAAAATATCAACCTCATTACAGCCAGTAAAACCTAAGGGCGCAGCCCTGCAATCTGAACCATGCTAGCAGAAGCTGCAGTGATTTGAAGCCCCCCTGTCTTCAATGGGACTCGTGCAGAGTGCCATTAATTTCCACGGGTCTCTAAACTAGAGTCTGTGTAGATCAGATTGCAAGAGCAGAGCCTAAAGTAAAGATTTCAAATTGTTTGTTTAACCCACTTTGTGGTGATAGCTTAGAGTACCAAGGGTAGCACATCTAACTTGCAGTTCAAGACCTAAAACGTTGCAAAGTTACAAATGTTTTGGTTTACCAGTATTCCAATGCAAAATCAGAGGGGTTTGAACATTATTTCTGTGAATCTGAACCAGAACAAAATGTTATCATTTTTGCTGATAATCAGTTTTTACTACATAATTAATGAAATTCTGGCTCTCTTACTGGGGTAGAGGTGGCGAAAGTAAAATGGGTTGCAATAAGTATCTGTTTGATGGCAAAATTCCTCTCTGGAATTGCCATTCGTTTTTATCCAAACAAATACATTTGAGACAAACCTGAAAACTACATTTTCAGAAAGAAAATGAACTTTGTGAACAAGCATGTGAACTCTCGTTCATGAACTTTCAATGGGGTGAGGCTCATGATGAACCTTTAATCCAAGTTATGTTGGTGCAAATTTCAAGATGTTCGCTCACTGTTTGGTGATCACTTTTGTACACATGCACAGTGGGGTGAATTAAAGATTTAAGCTGCAATTTAAGTGTATTTTTTAGTCTCTCTGTTATGAAAAAGAACTTTTGAAGGAACTTTTTCAATAGAGTGACTCAGCTGCATGACATCTACTAATGGTTGTCATATGACTAAATTCTAATATATAGCATTTATAATACTTGCATGTGCAAGCACTGTATAAACATTAACTATTCCTCCCAGCATCCTTCTTTAAATTATTCCTGCTTGGAACTGCTTCCTATCTGTGCAACTGTCTCTTTAAGAAAGGATGTGCGTATTGAGTCTGTACAATTTAACTACGCTGCACTGCTACATCCCTGGTGAAGCAATGAGAAGGCTGCAGGCAAAGAAGCTGCTATGACAGGACCCCAGATGACCCATATGGGGAAAGGAACCTTCACTGCAGTGGCCATGTGAAAGCTAAATATCTTAGCTTTACATAAAAAAAAAAAAAGTTAACAAGATCATTACATTTAGAAGTGGGATCCGAAAGCAGTGAAAAAGCCTTGTTACCACATGGAAATTCCAGCTTATTAATGCTTCAGACGACTTACTTCCACTCATATGGAGCCTTATGAGGAAACGCAGTAAGGATTCCATTCAAGACTGTACTCTTTTGTGACACTTGATGCAGAACAGACTAAACCTAACACTTATTTAAACTATTTGTTTAGTACTTTTCGGTTCTCCCAATACAGTGTCTGGAAAGCTGCAGAAAAATAAATATAACTGTGACACTGCACCTCATATTCTTCACAGTGATATTATTATATCATTATGACATAATTTTAATGTTTTTTATGCAAGATAAGTCATGTGAAGAGTCATTGGAAAAGTTATGATTTGCTGAATATGATTATCCTATTTTTATGCAAATACAATTTTTGTATCTGAAGTTATGAATATGGACTATGTATCTGTATATAGAAAACCTGGACATGCACAAATCCATTGGTCCAGATGTAATGCATCCAAGGGTGCTGAGGGAGTTGGCTGATATGATTGCAGAGCCATTGGCCATTATCTTTGAAAACTCGTGGGGGGGAGTCACGGATGATCGGAAAAAGGCAAATATAGTGTCCATCTTTTAGAAAGGGCAAAGAAGAATCTGGGGAACGACAGACCAGTCAGTCTAATCTCAGTCCCTGGAAAAATCATGGAGTAGGTCCTCAAGGAATCCATTTTCAAGCACTGGGAGAAGAGGATGGTGATCAGGAACAGTCAACATGGATTCACCAAGGGCAAGTCATGCCTGACAAACCTGATTGCCTTTTATGAGGAGTTAACTGGCTCTGTGGGTATGGGGAAAGTGGTGGACATGATATACCTTGACTTCAGCAAAGCTTTTGATATGGTCTCCCACAGTAGTCTTGCCAGCAAGTTAAAAAGTATGGATTGGATGAATGGACTATAAGGTGGATAGAAAGCTGGCTAGATCATAAGGCTCATCAGGCAGTGATAAATGGCCCAATGTCTAGTTGGCAGCCGGAATCAAGCGGAGTGCCCCGGAGGGGTCCTGGGGTCGGTTTTTTTCAACATCTTCATTAATGATCTGCATGATGAGATGGATTACACCCTCAGCAAATTCGCAGATGAAACTAAACTGGGGGGAAAGGTAGATATGCTGGAGGGTAGGGCTAGGGTTCAGAGTAACCTAGACAAATTGGAGGACTAGGATAAAAGAAATCTGATGAGGTTCAACAAGGACAAGTGCAGAGTTCTGCACTTAGGACAGAAGCACCTCATCCACTGATATAGGCTGGTGACTGACTGGCTAAGCAGCGGTTCTGCAGAAAAGGACCTGGGGTTTTCAGTGGGCAAGAAGCTGGATATGAGTCAACAGTGTGCCCTTGTTGACAAGAAGTCCAATGGCATATTGGGCTGCATTAGTAGAAACATTGCCAGCAGATCAAGGGAAGTGATTATTCCCCTTTATTTGGTAGTGGTGACACCACATCTGGAGTACTGCATCCAGTTTTGGGGCCCCCACTACAGAAAGGATGCGGAAAAATTAGAGAGAGTCAGTGGAGGACAATGAAAATTATTAGGGGGCTGGGGTACATGACTTATGAGGAGAGGCTGAGGGAACTGGGCTTATTTAGTCTGTAGAAGAGTGGGGGGGGATTTGATAGCAGCCTTCAACTACCAAAAAGGGGGGGGGGAGTTCCAAGGAAAATGAAGGTAGGCTGTTCTCAGTGACTGTAGATGACAGAACAAGAAGCAATGGTGTCAAATTGCAGTGGGGGAGGTCTGGGTTGGATATTAGGAAAAACTATTCCACTAGGAGGGTGGTGAAGCACTGGAATGGGTTACCTAGGAAGGTGGTGGAATCTCCAACCTTAGAGGATTTTAAGGCTGAGCTTGACAAAACCCTGGCTGGGATGATTTAGTTGTGGTTGGTCCTGCTTTGAGCAGGGGGTTGGACTAGATGACCACCTGAGGTCTCTTCCAACCCTAATCTTCCATGATTTCAAATGTAGTTACACCTGGATAACGCCCACTAGACAAGATGCTTTCAGTCTATATAGTGGGTGCGGAAAAGCCTATAAGGGCAATGGGCCATTAGGAATAAAACAATAGGCCTGAGGAGAATCTTATCTCCCACCTGGGGAAACTTCCTGGAAATGCTACAGACAGTCTCCAAGTAATGGCTGCTATGCTCTGCAAGTATATTGATGAGACCACATGTCTCTGGACTCCATCTTGGGATGTCAGTATTTTTCCACAGACTGGTCTGGGAACCTAGCTTTGGGAATAAAGGGTTCCTGTCACATGCAAAAGCTATGTAAGGCAATGAGTGACATTGTCTGGGTTTCTTCACTCCCCACGCAAGAAGACTCCTAGATACACCTGAGGAACAACAACTGAACTGGGGAAAGTGCTGGACCTAGGCTAAAGGGATTTCTAGCCTGTGAATGAAAGACCTGGGGGTTCCAAGCTGTAAAACAAGTGCAGCTTGCCCCTTAAGAATCTGCAGCCTGCTTGTATCATTTCTTAGGGGAATAATCATCTGCTATTGATATCCAATCTATTTAGTATATAAAGCTTAGTTTGAGTTTCTTGTTTATTTGCTAGGCAATCTGCTTTGATCTGTTTATCACTTATAACCACTTAAAATGTATCATTTGTAGTTAATAAACTTGTTTTTGCTTTAAACCAATGAGTTGGAGTGGTGTGTGTGGGAATCATAACTTGGGGCAAAGGTTGTTGCATATAAATATATGGAGATATACATATCTCATAGAACTGGAAGGGACCCTGAAAGATCATTGAGTCCAACCCCCTGCCTTCACTAGCAGGACCAAGTACTGATTTTACTGCATCCCTAAGTGGCCTTCTCAAAGGTTGAATTCACAACCCTGGGTTTAGCAGGCCAATGCTCAAACCACTGAGCTATCCCTCCCCCACTGTTCTGCTCCATATTGAGAGAGGGGGCAAATTTTATGAGTTCATGCGGTACAGTCCCTGTGCAGCACAAGATGGTATTATTTTGTGTTTATACTCCAGAGGAGGTGCATACATGGGGAGCTGGGAGTTGCCTTAACTATAGCCTTCGTCTGCCGGGGCTGGTCAGAGAGCATGCAACTGGGTGTGTCCCTACCTGTATGTATGCGGGTGAAAGTGTAGGCTGGAGGGCTTTGCAGCTTGTCACAACAGTACAGAGTGAGAGGGAGTAGTACAGTGTGGTGGGTCAGGGGGGCTCAGTGGTACCCCAGTTCCAGGTGGCAGCCCGGGGGGAACCTGTCATGATAATATAATTTAAAACAAAAGTCAACTGACAACTTGTGTGTAACTTCTCTGAAGTTACCATGGTAATGAGTATGGTATAAATATAGACAGATGAGAGAGGGAGACACCATTCACAAGACTATGGGCATCAGCGCCCTAGATCAGTGTATGTTTTATTTCTAACAAGGAAGTCAGGAGTCAAAGAATTCACTATGCAGTGATAATTTAAAGTTTAATTTACTGATAAGTGGGTGTAAGGCACACATACACACTAAAGATCTGGTCTAACTTTCACTAAGTCAGTGGAAGCCCTTCATTCTTTCAATGTGAGTTGCACTGGGACCTAAAGGCCAAGATTCTAAAATATAGGTGTAATAAGGCTATTAGACTTAACCAACATACACAGAGACTGTTCACCTCAATGGGTGTTGTGCCTTTGGCTTGAGAAAAGTATGTTTATATATATTGTGCTGAAAATGTACCCCTTGATGTGATACTTCAATAGTTTAAATGTATGTAATCATTTTGACAGTGTGTGGGTCCATGAAGACACCGAATGTGATATATACTTCTAAATAAAGAACCACATTCTAAATATGAGAAACCTTTGTTTTCCTATCATCTAGTTGTGTCCATGTTACCGAGCAAGTTTCCAGCAGCTGAGATGTTAAGCAACTTAGTCCTTCCGAATCTTTTACTTGCATCATTAAAGTGCAATTCCCAATGAAAATGAGTTAAACTTAATTCTGTAGCCTTTATTAATTATTTCAATAATAAATTAAAATGAATTGTGCACACAGTTTTCAGAAAACTGTCAGGAGACCTACGATGAAAAAATAATATAGCTTGAGGACTCTAATTAGCTGTAATTGCAGTATTTAATAAACGACACACCTACTTGTAGTGATAATCAAATCTCTACAGTGAACTGCACTTGGTTTGTATGGCTTCAAAAAAAAAAACAATGGCTTGCAATGTGCTAATGCTAACTGAGGGCATTGTTCGTGCACAGACAGAAAATGTAGTAGTGTATTTCCACCCTCTGAAAACTACACTATTGTATCTTTTTTATAAAGATGATTTTAGAAGAAGACTAAGAATTTTCACAGATTGGATACACATTTGAAATGTATCTCTAATTAAAACACTTATTAGGACAGTTAAGCAGCTGCCAGAGTAGTTCAGCAAGATATATTTGGTCTTCTGACCTTTGTCTAAAAACACTAAACTCTACTTCTAGCAATGCATGCATTCACTTTGGCTGGCTGGCTGGAGCTGAAGGTTATGGAGTTTTATTGGTTGTATGAGCACTGGAGTACTCTGGCACAGCAGTGAGGCAAAGCCAATAGATTTATGTCCATCCACATTAGACAACAGAAGTTGAGGAGTTCAGCCCGCAGTGCTTTCAATCTCTCACCACTTCAAACACTTGACATTTAACTTTTCCAATGTAATTAAATAAGGTTGTTTGCACCATTCCTAATGCAGGGTTTACTATTTTTTTTTTAAATCAACCAAATAAAATTCATGTTGTAAATGACACCACAGCATTAGACACAGCTTTAAAGTTTATTGCTACCTCATTTGGGTTTACTTTGATGCTATGTTTTATAAACACAACAAAGGTTGTAAAAGAGAAGGGATTATTTATCAGATTTTCACAGTGCTTATGGCTATGTCTATTGAAGTGATAAGACTATATGGTCTTGGACAAGATGCTTCAGCTTTGCTTAAATGCCAAAGGGAAAACAGTTGTGTCTTCTCTCCAAATGCAACTGTAAACACTGAAGACAGAGACAGCATACTTGTCAACATCATTACACATTAGGATAAGATGAAAGAACAAGCTTAATGGATAGCATGAGAAGTTCACAGAGGTCATTTCCTCATAATAGCAAAGCCCACAATTGTATTTGTTCTTTATGGAATGGGGAGCGGTAAGGGAGAATTTACAGACAATTCATCAGGTCAAAATGCTTAAAAAAAATCAAATTCCCATCTTTGGCAAAAGAATACATCTACTGCTACTACCCTGTAGGGCTAAATAAGTATCTAAAATGCCATTGTAATCTTTGATTAAATGCAAGTTTTACTGCATTCATCTAGTAATTAGTGGACAGATCTAAAGGGCCAGGGACAATATATCTTTGCAGATGTACAGTACTTGGGTGAAAAAAGTGCTGTTAGATGATTAATACTGATTTCTCTTCCACAGTGCTGACAAATATAATTTACTCTAACAATTAATAGTGCAGACTAGGGAATGAGCTTCAAACAAGTCCTTCTCTGACAGGTTTACCGGCCTACTAGATGGGAAGAAGGAGTAGAGGTGATATATCTTGACCAGAATGACATTCTCATAAGCAAAATATGGACGTGCTCTGTAGATTAATTTAATATAAGGTATGTGCATAGACTGTCCTCAAAAAGTACTTGTGGTTTCCTGTCAAACTGGGAGGAGAGTGTGGTAGTGCAGTGTGGTCTGTCCTGGCTTTGGTACTATTCAGTATTTTCATTAAGTACTTGGGTAGTGGAGTGGGGAGCATGCTTATAAAATTTGTAGATGACACCAAACAGAAGGGATTGCAAACACTTTGGAAGATATTATTGGAATTCAAAATGACATTGACAAATTGGATAATTGGTCTGAATTCAATAGGATGAAATTACATAAAAACAAGTGCACAACTATGAAATGGAGACTAATTGGCTAGCTGGTAGTACTGCTGAAAAGGATCTGGGGGGTACAGTGGATCACAGTTTGAATATGAGTTAACAGTGTAATGCATCTGTGAAAAAAAGAGCTAACATTCTGAGTGTATTAACTGGAGTGTTGTATGTAAAACACAGGAGGTAATTGTCCCTCTACTTGGCACTGGTGAGGCCTCAGTTGGAATACTGTGTCCAATTCTAGATACTACACTTTAGGAAAGATCTGCACAAATTAGAGACAGCCCAGAGGAGAGCAACAAAAATGACAAAAGGTTAGAGAACCCGGCCTATGAAGAAGGGTTAATAAAACTGGGCATGTGTAGTCTTGAGAAAAGAAGACTGAAAGAGGACCTGATAACAGTCTTCAAATATATTAAGGGCTGTTAAGTGGAAGAGTATCAATTTTTCTCCATGCTACTGAAGGTAGGACAAGAAGTAATGGGCTTCATCTGCAGCAAGGGAGATTTAGGTTAGATATTAGGAAAAACTTTCTAACTATAAGGGTAGTCAAGCTCTGGAATAGGTGGTTGTGGAATCCCCATCACTGGAGCTTTCTAAGAGCAGGTTGAACAAACATGTGCCTGTCAGGGATGGTCTAAGTTTACTTGGTTCTGCCTCAGAACAGGGGGCTGGACCTTATGAGGTCTCAAGGTCCCTTCCAGCCCTATGTTTCTCTGATTCAATGTTTTTTATTTAAAATTTGCATTTGGAGAGAGAATTCAGCCAATATTTTAGTGGAAACAGATAGTTAAATGTATTTAGACAAAAATGGAACCATGGTGATTTAAGATGCTTTTTTTTTTTATCTAAGTAACCCTGTTCAAGCAGAAAGCTGTGGAAACCTTGAGCTTGCCTTCTTGAAAACAAAGCATAATTCTCCGGTATGTAAAAGGCACCAAATGGCCAAGATCAATAAATATTTTCCTCCCTATTTTCTACCTTTTAGAGCTCAGACTTGTCCCCCTGGTGTAGCACCCACAGAAATTCAGCTTAACACTATCAGTGGCTGTAAACTCCCACACTGACAACTATTATCCATTAGCCAGTGACTAGATGTGCCAGCTCAACATCACTCTATTAACTGACATTCACATTTTCCCACTCCCTATGGGACAATCTCTCTAAAGAGTGCCCTCTTGATTGATGGTAGTGAGACTCACAGTTCTGCAGCTGCAATTCCTAACTGGACAAACAATGCCAAACAGTATATTAAAAACAAAACACAAAGTAATGATATTTGAGAAGCAGAAGTCTTTAAACATTAATGCACTGGAGGGCTGATGCCACTGTGTTTCTAAATTCTTCATTTCAGGCAATGGTACTGTTTCAGTCCTCAATTAAAATACCCCAAAAGTGGCATTTACACATATTGAGGCTGTAACGATCACTCGGAGATCAGACTTCTGTACCCCAGACATTCTACTGAATCTACTCTAATCAGAGACAAAAGAAGTTGCAGCATTCTAGTTTAAATATACTAAAGTCCTAATCACTTATTTTAATTCCCAAAACGGAGAGTTATCTCTAACTTCTTAACTATTGAATTCACTCTGGCAGAGCTGGGTAATAAAACCCATCATATTCTAATTTTCTGACAGCTTGATAGAACCAATGTTCTTAGTATAGATAAAGTGTAATGAAGCTCTTTCTTTCCCATAGGAAAGTCTTCCACTCATATTGTTTGATGCCAACTAACCTTCACATCTGCTGTTTCCCCATTGATCGCTGCAACTTGGCATGATGAAAACTAGAGTGCCTGATGAGGCAATTCCACTCAATGGCACCATTTCCTTTTTCACAAAGTGAGTGTAGTAAAATAGCAGTTTGTTTCCTATACCTTCATGAGAAAGTCTGTATGCAAATTATGGAGATAAACATGTAGTCATCTTATGTATAATAAAGTGTGTATGCTGGAGGGGAAGAGTGTTCGTTCCTTTTGTGCTAAACTCCTGCCTATGTGAAATTATGCAAATATTTAATGCAGATTTGTTTTTGAATTTGTTAATCAAAGAATTATTCCATATCTTATGTATAATATCCATAACAAAATGCAAAGAGCTGATCCAGTTGTCTTTAGAAATGATCCTAAAATCACTTATTACTCAATGTGATCCATCAGTAAACTTACTATTATAAATCTCTCTTAAATGCATAATAGTGAACTGCTATATCCCAGAATCCAGTAATTTTTTTTTATATAATACAGAAGTGAAACCAGAATTATTTGTTGTTTAAAAAAAAAAAGTTGGCACATCTCTCTTAAGAGCTAAACTCATTATATATTTCATTAGATGATTGTAATGTACTCTTTACAAGGAAAAGTATTGCAGCAGGAGAATAAAAATGAAGTAAATAGTCCTGGGAAATCTTCTACAATGTTGTGATATGCACCAACATCACAAGCTCAAGGAAGTACATATTTCCTTGCACTAAAATGAAGGACAATTATGGAATACTTTAATTGAGAATTGGTGAATTTCACTGGTATTTTGATTGGTTTGGCATTTTGGTTCTGTCTGGATAAACATTTTAATTTTAGTCAAACCTGCTGAATTTACAAAATCTGCCTTGAAAACCCCCCAGAAAGAATAGATTATTTTTATGAGATTTCAGGTATTACAAACTTAAACAGTCACATTTCATTCTACAAATAATCATGCTTGACTTGTACAGTTTGCTGTCGGTTGTGCTTTTAGAGACTCATTCTGGTATTCATGACATTGTAAATCAAGGTTAATTCAAAGTGAATAAAGTTACACCAGCATTAAATCTCTGTAAGTGAAATCAGAATCAATGCCCTTAAATTGTAACAGGGCAGGGCCATATTATGTATTTGGAACTGATCTACTATTCAGGTACTACTCCACTGTATATTTTACATCAGTCTTTCAATGATTAATTACAAAAAAATAATACTTCCTACTGTCAGGTCACAGCCCGGAGTAACTCAAATACGGTGTCTCTCAGGATTGCAGCTATTTTCTCTTCAGTCTCAGCCTGTAATCTGGACTTTAAAAGGTTTGTGAAAATGGAAAATAATGAAAGAGAAAGAGCAGTTCAGCATCTTCCAAAAGGTTTGGTTTGTTCTAGATACGAGCCGTTGTTAAGGTATTTTTCAGACTGGGTTCTTAGTTTTAACAAATCAGTTTGCCAATCTTTAATTGTATTGCAAATATACAAAGAATGAATAGAAATTGATTATACATTTTTGAGGAGGTTTTTATTTTCCTATAGTGAAAATATAAATGTTTAATATATTTTTTCTCTCTCTTGCTGCTACGTATTTCTCCCTTTTTGTATGTTTCTTTTCACAGTACAGTCCAAATTGATTTCCAATTACAGTTGCTAAGAAAATATAATAATAGTAATGTTTTCTTTTGCTTTAAAGCTTCCCAAGTGCAATTTTAAAAACTAGTGTACAAACTATTATGAAATTCATTCCTTTGATAATATTTGTTGTTGCTGTCTTTAACCCAGAGGATCTGTTTAAAATAATAGTCCTTCTCCTAGCAAATGAAATCACTGATACTAAATGTCACAATGATTGAAGAATTGCAACATAAATGACGTAGCAGTTTTGGAAAACAAAATTCTCTATTCATAGCTGGAAAGAGGGTGGGGATATTTAAAAGTGCTCGGTTGTACACATCCTTAGATTTTTCAGCTTCTCTTGATTAATTCCTGTCCTGCTTTTAATAATTCATTTGACCAATTTGCTGGACTGTATCCTTCAATTTACAGGATCTGGCACCTAAAAATATCAAGCTTACTATATGCTTCCAAAAAAAATATATTGTGTTATATTAGTAGTGCACACATCAAAAACCTGCACCTGTCACCCTAATTTAATCTAATAAAAAAAAATCATTGAACTGATAAAAAGCTAAAAAAAAGGCTATGCAGCAAATGACATAGCTACATCTGCCCTGCTGGTGGAAGATAAATGTATTCAAGCTCTTAATATGATCAAGCAGATGGGATCACATGGGCATAGTAAAATCATGGATAGATGCTTGCTTTTAGTTCTTCTGTGTTTAGTTTTGCAACACAATGCTTTCAACATTACTGGTTTTCTGGTTAATAATAGGACTGTTGATTAATTATAGTTAATTCATGCAATTAACTCAAAAAAATTAAATGCAATTAATAACATTGTTAAATATAGAATACCAACTGATTATTATTTAATATTTTTGGATGTTTTTTCTACATTTTCAAATATATTGATTTCTATTACAACATAGAATATAAAGTGTACAGTGCTCACTTTATATTATTTTTATTACCAATATTTGCTCTGTAAAAATGATAAACAAAGAATTTTTTTTTCAATTCACCTCATACAAGTACTGTAGTGCAATCTTTTTATTGTGAAAGTGTAACTTAAAATGTAGATTTTTTTTTTGTTACATAACTGCACTCAAAAAAAAAAACCAATGTAAAACTTTGCAGTGGTTCTCAAAATTCCTTGTACCTTGCTCCTGACAACAAAAATTACTACATAACCAGAAGAGGGACCAAAGACTGAGCCTGCTCAAGCCTTGCCACCCCAGGTGGGAGGGCCAAAGCCCAAGCTCTGCTGCTCCAGGCAGCGTGGCCCAAAGCCGAAGCGCCAGGCCCCAGCAAGTCTAATGCCATCCCTAGCAACTCTATTAAAATGGGGTCGTGATCCACTTTGGGGTCCTGACCCACAGTGTCAGAACCGCTGCTTTAGAGCCTACAAGTCCACTCAATCCTACTTCTTGTTCAGCCAGTTGCTGATGCATCTGATGATGAAAATAAAATGCATCAGTCCACATTGCTTTGGATGGTTATCAAGTAGAACTCATTATCAGCATGGACACATGTCCCTAGAATGGTGGTTGAAGGATGAAGGGAGTTATGAATCTTTAGCGCATCTGGAGCATAAATATCTTGTGACAACAGTGCCATGCAAACACCTGTTCTCACTTTCAGGTGACATTGTAAACAAGAAGTAAGCAGCAGCATCTCCTGAAAATTGTAACCAAATTTGTTTGTCTGAGCAATTGGCTGAAGTAGGACTGAATGGACCTACAGCCTCTAAAGTTTTACATTAAATTTTTGAATGCAGTTCAGCCTTCATGATAAAGAGATTGCACTACAGTACTTGTGTTAAGCGAATTGAAAAATACTATTTTTTGTTTTTTTACAGTGCAAATATTTTTAATCAAAAATAAATATAAAGTGAGCACTGTTTACTTTGTATTCTGTGTAATTGAAATCAATACATCTGAACATGTAAAACATCCAAAAATATTTAAATAAATGGTAATCTATTATTAACAGAGTGATTAATCACATGATTCATCAAGATTAATTTTTTTAATCACTCAACAACCCTAGTTAATAATAATGGTTCTTGATAGAAATGACCAAACTTATCCTATTAAAATATGACACATGCACATAGCACAAAATTTCAATTCAATCCAGAACTGAAATGTTTGCAAAAATGTGGTTATTATTATTTTCCTCTCTGTCTTGTTTTTATGTGCATATGGACTCCAAGTCCTGTCCCCTTTGCCCTTAACTCCCCCTGTGTCTCTCTATCTGTAACCTGTCGTTATGACATTTCTAGCTCAGAGGCCTGAGCCTCCAAACACATACTTCAGCAGAACAACTCACAAGTAAGGTTACTCATATGCCTTAGTGTTCTCAGGATAAGATTCAAACTTGCAAACCCAAGAAGTCTGGTTAGCTCAGATAAGCATTCAAACTCGTGGATGCTTAGCCTAACAGAAACTGTGAATGTCCTGGTGAATTTAGATCTTTATTCTACTTTTAAATATATTTTTTTATTTAAAATGACTATAACAGTAGCAAAAGCCATAGCTGGTAAAAGCATCGGCTCCCACTGTTTTAACACATTACACGAGACTGACTAAATATAGAGTTGCTTGAGTCTACTGTGACAGGTTAGGAATATAATGCACAAGGAGTTCAACCAAGTATACCTTCAGAGCCTTAAAAGTCAAAAGAAGAACTTTAAAATAAAAGAATTTGCATAGGGTACAGACTTGAAAAGTCATTGTAATATAATTTGACTAGATCAGAACAAACTGAATTTCTAACCTATGGGAAATCCCAATATTTCAACATTTCATCCTGAATTGGATGAAATGTTGAAATATTGAAATTTTTCATGGAAGGGAAATTTCTGAAGGATCTGACTCTGAAGGCTACTCATATAGCAGGGTCACACTGCAGAGCAGACTAGTTGAGTCAAGAGAAAGTTCATCCTGGAGCATGGTTCCTGAGTCAGACAGAGACATAGATCAGTTTTGACTGGGAAATCAGGAAACATTTGTTTCAAAATTTTCAATTGAAATGAAACATTTTGACATCTCGATGTTTCATTTCAGTGTGTCAAACTGACTTTTAGTTTCAAATCAGTTCAACATTAAAGTCCATTCCCCTATTGTATTTCTTTGCCTCATGGGAGTCAGAGTTCAGTTTGATTGCTGTCTCCATTCTCCCAATAGGCCAGGCTCTGTGGCTAGCCTACATCTCTGTATCGCACATGATGCTCTTGCAGTCATGTGACTCCAATGATGCACCACTCTGCTCCATCAGAAGAAAGTCTGTGTTGCATCATGGGAGATGTATTCTGGCCACAGAGCCCAATATATAAGAGAGAACAGAGACTCAAATAGCAACTCCCTTGAGGCAATATTACACAGCTGAGAAATACAATTCAATATTGGATTGATTTGAAACAAGATATTTTGGGTGTGTTCAAAAATCTGATATAGACTAATCTGGGTTGATCCCACTTGAAGCAAAATATTTCATTTCAATTTCCCAGACAGAAAATCAAAATATGTTTGGGAAAATGAAATATTGTCAAGGAAAGTTTTAATTTTGCAGAAACTACATTTTCTTTCAGAAAATAATTGTGATGGAAAATTTTTGCTAGCTGTAGTTGTGACCCCTATATTCCCATTAAAAAAATATGCTGCATTTTGAATAATTTGTAGTCTTGATATGCAGTAGACCAGGACCAGGGCCGGCGCTTGCATTTAGGCGGCCTAGGCTATCGCCTAGGGTGCCAGGATTATTGGTTGTCGGCTTTTTGCCGGAGGGGGCGGCAGGAGGCTCCGGTGGAGCTGCCGCAGTCGTGGCTGCGGACGGTAGGCTGCTCCCCCCGCAGCTCTGGTGGAGCTGCCACAGTCAAGGCTGTGGACAGTCGGCTGCTCGCGCGACCGTCCGCAGCCACAACTGTGGCAGCTCCACCGGAACTGCGGGACCAGCACGCAGGGTGGCGAAATTGCAGTGCACCTAGGGCACTAAAACCCCTAGCGCCAGTCCTGACCAGGACACCAGAAAAACAAAGAATTGCAATAATATCATTAAACTGGCTAAAAGCACTTTTTAAGTATTCTAAATTGCTTTTACGGAACAGCAGCTGCTGTCTTGCTCTTCTAAGCTGGGAGGCATTGTGGCCTAGTGGATAGAACACTGAACTCAGACTCAAGAAACCTAGAGTCTAATCCCAGTTCTGCCACTAGCCTACTGGATGCCCTTGGGCAAATCAATTTGCCTATTTCTGCCTCAGTTTCCCCATCTATAGGATGGAGATAATGCTACTGTTGTAAAGCACTTTGAGATCTACTGATAAAAAGCTAAGTAATATTACTTTTGTTATTCAAATGTAATTTTAGTAATATAGTACACCTTTGCTATAACACCCTTCATTATTACAAAGCTCCGCCCTTAGTGAACCCAGTCCCTGGATCCCAACTACAGTTCAGTACAGTTTCTTTTAAAAAAAAAAGTATATTGCACATGTTTGCACAATTTCTATCCAGGGTTGAGTCCAAGAGCAAAAACTAAGGAGTAGGCCACAAGTCAGGTTGAAACTGAAGCCTCAGTGGTGGTGCAACTTTGGAGGCTGACAGCTGGGAGCCCTGCTGCTGTGGGGGCTGATAGCTAGGAGCCCAGATGCTGCGGGGGTGGTCAGCTGGGAGCCTGGAACCTGGCTGCTGCGGGGATTGACAGCCAGAGCCCCTCTACCTGGGACTGAAATCACAGAGGTCACCTAAAATCTCCCTCCCTGGCCAACTTGTAGCCTTAGTTTTTATTATTATTAATTATAATAATTTAGCTAACACCTTCATTCAAGGTGACTTCATTAACTTACTTCAGCAGTTTATGGTTCGTTTTGATTGTCCTTTCACTATAACAAACTCCTGGCTATAACGAACAAATGGTTGTATTCTGACAGTGAGAGTGTATTGTATGAGATGAATTAGATGTCATTCCAATTATAAACCTAAAACTAAAGCAATCGTCAGACTCTTAATACTTTGAACCTATCACCAGTCCTGGCAAAGATAAATGTACCATTAGCATCTCAAAAATAAATCATATTTTTTGCTCTTAAGAGCTGTAAGTCAAGGTCAGTGTACTGTTGGTTTTACACTGATAGATGGTATAGCTTTAACTTTTCAAGTGATGTCAGATTTAACAGGAACTTCAGGGCAGTGTGATAAAAGCCTAACATGATTCAGACAACAATGGCAGGAATCAATATTAAGTCTGAAAACTTGAAGTTTCAGTGGATGGAAAATTGAAGGTATGAAGATAAAGATGAACAGGAGTAATACTAACTGAAAATACCAATAATGGCAAGGTAAGGCATTTAGAAATTGAACTGATAACCTAGAAAATAAATTCAAATTAAGAAATATTAGATTCGTATGATAAGGGAATTGACATAACTCTGCCCAAGGGGTAGACACCTCAGAGTGCGTCTTCACAAAGTCCATTCAATCCTCATGTCTCCAATGCCATGGTGAGCTGACTTAAGGAGCTAAGTAAAGACTGAGCTGATAAATGAAAAGATCAGGAAATTGCAAGCCTTTTTCATTCGGAAAAAGTTCAAAATCTAAATTCTTTCTTAATTTCTTATTAGAGATGCCTTGTGCGATGCAGCTGCATGTGTAATTTCCATTACCACAAAGTGACTCTTATAATTTCATAGCAACACAAGTTTTCTGACTAAAATACTGGACACGGTTTTTTGCATCTATAATAAACTAAGTTTAGTGCCTCTAGCTATCAAGGAACACAAGCTGCTTGAGAACAGCTAGATATAACCATAAAATAAATTAACAAACAACATTGTTGCTTTCCTACAGCCAAGAGAAAAGCTTCAGCAGTCCAACTGTGGGGGGGGGAGAAGAAGGAATAAATCTCCAGTAGAGTTAGTTAAAAGTCCATGTACAACGGCACTATTCCTGGCGCTTCTTTGCCAGATAAGGCAGAGAGAGCAAGCTATATGACCATCCCATCAAATCACTGGAAATATTTGATGCTATTCTCCTCTCACAGAAAGTTCCTTTAGGGATGAGGCTGTCTTTCTGTATCAGAAAATGCACACAGATTACACAGGACAAGAGGCTTCTGTCATCTCATACCGACATTTCTTAAAGCTTTGGATGATTCTCTTTAAGGTAAGGAACATAAATGTCTCCTGCACCTAAAAAAGAGAGAAACTCTCTGCCTTATCAGAGACCATCTGTTAGACATCAAAATCACAATTCTAATGTCAGATCTTCAAAGGGTCTGCAGCTGTATTTCCTATGTTTTATAGACCCTGAAGGGTCAGGCAAGTTCAGCCCTCAAATGATTGAATGAATTAATCAAATGCAAGCATTTCAAGATGGTTGCATTGTGGTCGTATATCACATTAGTTGATCAAGGGGATTACTTGGCATTTATAGATTTGCATGATGCATATTCCCATATCAGAAAACCAGCATCACTTACACTAATATATGCTGCACAAAATCTTTCACTCTCCCCATGACCACAAAGAGTTACAGCCTTAAAAAAACAACAACAAAATGTACGTAATACCTGCTCTGAACTGGTTGACAATGACATTTGGGAAGTCACTTCCAAAAAAAAAAAAAAACAAGACAAGTCAATACCCAGTAGCTGCTAGCAAGTATAAAAGAAATCACCAAATTCCTTGCTGAATTTTATCACTTAGGAGCTATAACGCCTGCTTGGGAAAGAGTAGAAAAAGGACCATGTGTATTTGTACAAAAGGAAAAGGAAAAAACTTGCACCTGTTTGGTCTGATACCTTCGTGCAGATAATTATCTGAGTGAGGCTTCATGCATGTCTTCGGATGATAGGACTCAGGACGAATTTTTCTCAAATATCAGGAATCTGTATGATCCAAGTTAAGCACCGAAAATACCATAAAACACTATTTGAATTAATGGATAAATACTGAAATCTGCTAAAAAGGGTATCCATGTCAGAGCCAGCTTGTGTGATTATCACCATAAATGCATCTTCAAAAGGGTAGATTAGATATCTTGACAAGCATTCTGTTCAGACCATTGATTAAAACCAGAGGGAAATGTACCAGTGTAATAGGATTCAAGGTAGTGAGCAGGACAATGCTGGCACTGAAAACATTTCTTACACACAAAGCAACGCTAATGCAGTTGGACAACACCTCAGCAGTATCATATATAAACTGACGAGGCAGAACCAGAAGTTCATCCCTCCTAATGAATAGAGGCTCTCAAGTGGCTTCAGTGGGCAGGATCTGAGGGCTGCTCATACAGCAGGATCACACCATGCAGCAGACTGGTTGAGCCAAGAGACAGTTCATTCTGGAGCACGGTTCCTGAGTCAGAGCCAGACTGAGACATAGATCAAATCTGCAATTTTTGGGTTGGTTACCCAGACACTGATCTGTTTGCTTTGAAAAAAAACAATGCAAAACTCAGTGTTTTCTCCTCCATTGTAGAGCAGGTAATGTTCCCAATAGAGACATTCCCAATTTCCCAAATAAACTCTCAACTAGGAAAGTGCCTCTTATACAATTACACCTATTACATCTGTTCCTTTTTGGAGTTAAGGCATTCTCTGTGGTTCTAGTCCTATTCCCTTTCTTCCCTCACTCATTGTTGGAGGACAGAGAAAAAGGGAAAAAAGCTGAACAGGAAAGAAGAAGAATGTGGACAGTGTGGACAATATTCTTGCCCTCTCTTCTAGGGGTTAAAGAGCACTAGAAAACTTCAAAAGAGAGAAAAGATGTTAGGGGAGTTCTCAGATTAAATGTGTGGAATGAATGTTGCATGGCAATTGGGAGGTTACATTGAGTGAGGAGACGGTGATGAGTAAACTCTCTTGCCCATTGGTTCTCATCAGAACTTACAGTGCAGTTTTCCTCTTACATGTGACCCAGCCAACTAGTGCACCTTGAGGAAACATTGCAGGACCAGAAGCGGCGCCAGGGTTTTTGGCACCCTAGGCAGGGGTCCTTCCGCGCTCCCGGACGTTGGCGGCAATTCTGCGTCAGGGGGTCCTTCAGTGCTCCCAGTCTTCGGGGTACTTCGGCAGCGGGCCCCAGAGCGAGTGAAGGACCCGCCGCAGAATTGCCGACGATGACCCAGAGAGCGGAAGGACCCCCCGCCGCCAAATTGCTGCTGAGGGTGGCAAAATGCCGCCCTCCCAAATCCTGGTGTCCTAGGCAACCGCCTAGGTCGCCTAAATGGAAGAGCTGGCCCAGATTGCAGGTGAGGGGAATGGAGGAGGAGGGTGGGATAACAGAATGGCACTAAGACCTATCAGTGTAACGTAAAAGTCCGCACTAGAAAATTATCCCATCCTCAGAGACCAGTTTGCACTGCAGAAGTACCAGCAATTACAGCACTATTCAACTCTCCACCTTCCACTTCCCAAACACATACACAGTGTCCGGGCACTTGTACCCACTTCCTTAAGACAATCTACTGATAGGTGTGTTCTGTGCCAGTTCACAGCAGCATGTAAAGATTAAACTGTAGCTGACTCAAAACAGAGTTTAACAATGCTCCTACTTTGCCTGTTCTCAGGAGTACCTATACCTACATCTTCCCCTCAACAAGACAGAAAGTGTTTTTTCTTGCCTCTCCAAGATCTGACCACAGCTGTCATGAGCTCATAAGTAACATGTTATGATTGCACTTCCTATATTGATCTAGCTAGCAAAGAACCAACATTTAGGGCAAGGCCTCTTGACTAAAAGATCCAGAGAAGAGCTGATTAGGGCTAAACAAGGTGACAATTTGTCATCAATCTTTCTCTGGAGATATGAAAATTTGATTTGTTAGTCTCTTGTACTTCCAGGTCTATCTAATCACAGTCAACAAATTAAATGATGGATGGCATACTTTTTTTTTTAAAGCTTTTGCATGCAGCAATTAAAGTAAATTAAAACAGAGGTTACAGTCAGATCATGCTGTTTTACGGTGTCTCATATCCTTAGGAGGACCACGCACCACTCAGGGTATGTTACATCACAAATGAAGGTGTGAGTACAGCTGGGTAGGCATACTGTGATGAGTGTGCGTGTGTGTGTCTCTTCCTTCTTATTGCTGTCTGCTCCCTGCTCCTAGCTGCTGCTCTCAGGACTCAAGTGTTCCAGTTCCTGTTTCTGTGGATGTGTTCATACCACTGGGTGTATGCAGCCACTTAGGGACTGCTGCTGAAAATACAGGCCATTTGGATTGTTGTTCTGTTTTGTTCAGACTGCTCCTGACATAACTGGTTCATGGTTAATACGTGTTTCAATTGACCATCTAACTGCATGTCTTGTTTTGATTTCCTTGTGTTTGGGGATTGTGGTTCTGGGGATGCATCAGTGTGTAATGCACACCCCTACTATCTTTCATATGGCTGGTACAGATAACTGTGGAAAATGAGGATGTAGTCGTGAGGATGTGGTAACATGAGATAGCCACCCCAGGACAAGCCCATGAGACTCTGAATGTGTACTGTACCAGCGTGCCTGCCACCACGTCTCATTGCTATTGTTACCCTTGCTAGGCAGCTTAAAGCATGTCTACCCATGCTGAAATTTGTGATGCCAATGTTTCCTTATAGCCACTCTCTAATAATGTACTTGGAGAATGAGACCCTATTAGTATGAAAAGAAAGTTTGGAAATTGACAGTAATATCATCTAAGAATTGCAATTTTAATTCTATGCTGATTACAAATCTATTGTTCTTTGATGGTGGGAGACATCCATTACTATTAGTCAAGTTAGACTTTAGACTAGTCAGTTTTGCTACAATTCCTTCCCCGTGAATATTTCGGGATAAGGAGGAAACAGATGGTACTTAAGCTGTGGAAATATTGATTCAGATGAACCCAACAGAGAGGAGATTTTTCCTAATGTCAACTTTTTATTTGTTTTGAGTTCCTCCCCAACACATCTTCTTAAAAATAGCTAGTAGTGAAACTATTCAACTGTTTATGTGATAATTATTTTATTTATTGTAATTATTGTGAGCGATTAATCCTGTCTGTGCTGGAAAGTGATGTGTATTTCATGGAGATTGCATTTAAATACATTACTGCAATTATAATATCAGGTTAAGTATTGTATTTGGAGACAGAAGAAGATGAAGAATAAGAAGGACTCACTTCTCCATTGCCCCACAGAACATTTACCCCACTCAAGCAGTTTAAAGAGGCTGTATAGGCCTGAGAGCTGCCCACTGGGGAAAAAGTTCTATTGTAGGAGCCTGTTTAGATATCTTAGAGCCAGCAGAACATCTCTTTATGGCCCACAGTGCAATGACTGTGCAGGGGTCCATGTCCCAGGAAGCAGGCTGGGATGGAGCTCTACTATGCTCTGGCTAGACTTGGCTGCTGCAGCAGGCCCTACAGGCTCCCAACAGCCCCACAATATGGGGATGGAGATGTCAAGATGTCACAAAGCCACCTTAATTGCCATGCTCCCTGTTCCTGCACTGTATGTAGCTTGGCTGGAAGAGACAATCAGACCCTTTGCATGGGTCAGGTCTGATCTCCATCCCCAGGCTGGGCAGAGATCAATCACCCCAAAGAATTTATAATGCCAGATTTTCTGATTCTCTTTCATGTAGGGCTCGGTTGCATTCTCCTTCTAATGGTCTTACCTTAACCTATCCCACATAGCTTCATGCCTGGCTGGCTCCATTGACCTTTGTAGGGGTTTACAGGTGATTAGAATTTTGGAGGGGCTCAGGCAACCTGAGATCCTCAGGGACTGCCTACGTCATCCTCATGACACAGAATTTGTGACCACAGATTCAACTGTTGTCTTTGTGGATGTTTTTTGCAGAACCTTTTGAGTCAGAGAAGTTGTGGTTAATTTGAGGAAGAATCACACTAGGTAGTAAGGTGAGGGTGATGTTATCCTCAAGTTACATATTTCCTGTAATTAAGGGCCCACCTGCATTGCTCAGACATACTAATGATGTAATCATTTATCCTGTTTTGTCCTCGAGATCTTATCCCCCTTCCCAGCCAGCACTACCAGGCTCTATTTTCCTTCATGACCACATTCCAATTTGAAATGGCTCTAAAATAGGATTTTAAATTAAACGTATTGGGTTGCATTCTGAGAAACATGGTACCCATTCATTGGGGATCATTACATTACAGCTATGCTTAGTTTAGCCACGCAGGACATTTGATCCATTAGCTAATGAGAGTCCAATTATCACCCACTGTATCTGTGAATAGTGTATGTATAAATGTCATTGTCCTTCTCTTTCTTCTCCACCACCATGTAAGAACTGGCATTGCGTTATCTACTGATTTTATTCCATGGTAATAATATCCTCAATCTGTGGTGGCTTTTGTTGTTGTTGTTTTGTTTTTTTAAACGAGGAGGGCTGCAAGAAATAATTCTTCCTTGTATCTGGAACTGTAGCCACACCTTCATACACTGGGCCTACAAGCAAGCTGTCAGAGGAGTAGCAGATTGCAGTGAGACTGCAGTGAGACTTCAGGATCAGGCATGCATGACTGCACTGGCATGGCTTTTCGGAGATGTTATGGAATCAGTTGTTGCCAGAACTCTGCTCTGTGGAAATCCCTACAAGCCCTAATAGTGCATCAAGACAAGAATTATTTTGATTCTAGAACAGAGATAATTTCTCAGAGTACAGCAGCTTTGCCTAGAGGCATTTCCCCTGTTCCATACTGGTATGGACACCACAGAACAGAATTTAGACTGACCCATATACGAAGTACAGCAGCCACATGCTGTTATTAAAAAGAATTAGTAAACAGACAAAAATGTTAGGGAGATCTGTTGGAGGCAAAATAGTGAAATTTTCTTTCTTCCTGTCTGGAAGAAATGTGCAAAGATCAAATATCTAAAGAACAAATTGAAAAAAAATATGTAAAATGTTTCTTGTTTTTAAAATAGCTGAGACTGAACTTCTATATAAATTGTTGATTGCTTTATTTGGGCTTCCAGTTAAAGAATAACAGCTAAATGTTAAATTAATTTTGCACCCACTAATTGCAGCACAGTATCAAATGTCAGCTAAATGGGAATGAAAAATTGCTTCTAAATCTTAAAAACAATTCAAATAAAGTTGGAAAAAGTGGTTTAGGAGAATCAAATTATATGAAAATCTGAACAGGCCTGGATAAATCCTCTCTAACTAATGCATGTGTCCTCATTATTATAAACCAACTATCTATAAAGCCAAGGAACACAGTAATTGTTTGTGTTGGTATGAGAATATATAGCTAAAAATAGTGTGTGCACATAAAGTACATTCCATTTTTAGAGCTCTTAACAGTAGAGATGGTAGGAAAATAGAATTTTCCCCATGGAAAATTTCAGCTTTTTGGCAAAATATTTCTACTGAAAATTGATTTTTTTTCAAAGTGGTTTTGTGGTGCCTCTTGGGAGTTGTAGTTCAGATGCCTTGCACTGCCATGCTTCCGTATTGGTCAGGCTCTCTGGCCAGACCATATCTCCCATGATGCATTACAATCAGCGCAGCTATGAAGCACCTTAACAAGATGGCACCAAATGGTGCATTATGGAAGATGTCCAGGCTAGAGAGACTTGGAGCATAACGCACCTGAACGACAACTTCCACGAGGCACTATGGCACCAGTTTCAATTGAAATGTTTTGATTTTCAGCCCTAAAGAATTAGATTTTTAGTATTTCATTGACATGTCAAAGCTTTACATGGAAAGCAGACATTTTTTGTGAAAAAATTCATTTAGGCAAAAATCCAATTTTCTGACAAAAAACAGTTTTGATGGAATTTTTTTGACCAGCACTAATCAGTTCCATTGATATTTGGGTGACCAGATAGCAACTGTGAAAAAACTGGACAGGGAGTGGGGGGTAATAGGCGCCTATATAAAAAAAATTACCAAAAAATGAGACCGTCCCTTTAAAAATGGGACATCTGGTCACCCTAATTGATATTTCCTATACAGATAAAAGGGAATGCTGCCAGAAGTGCTATGCCCTCCAGAGCTAGGAAGAGATTTTTTAAGTGTGCCCACTGTACAAAGTGGAAATTAAGAACAGGAAAGAGTAGTTTGAGTATTATGAAAATTTCTTAACCATTGAATCTTTTATACCAGGGCTAGCCTTCCAATCAAAAAGGAGGAAGCCACATTAGGCAGAGATGGCATGATATACAAACGAAAGAATAGAAAATATTCCTTACAGAATAATGTCACACTATCAGGTGAGAATGACTAGATAGCCAAAAGTTATTTTCCACTTCTCAGTTATATCATGCAATATCGGAATTAATTAGTGAATAATTATTTGGAAAAACCCACTGAACCATTCAGGCACCAATATTGATTACATACACATGTTATCCATCTGGAATGACATTTATACACTTGTCCCTTCTGTCACTCTCTCAAATCATGCCAATTGAAATGCCACTCTAAGCCAGGCTACAGGCAATGAGCAAGGTTTTTCCTTTAGCTTCTTTTTCTGGCTACTAGACACTTCTGATCAGCCAAAACTTCCTTTCCCTCCCGCTTTTCATGGCTCCTTTGGTCCCTCTGTAACTGTGAGTGTAGCCCAACTGTGAGTGTAGCCCAATCCACGAGGAATTAGAAAGAAGGAGGTAACCGGTACCGCTGACCACTGGTTCTGAGCAGCAGCACATTCCACCCCCCAGAAACAACCATGAGGGAGAGATACAGAACAAGAAGGATTAAGAAGAAATTCAGGGAGAGAAATGAATTAAGAGGGGAAGTGAGGAGGGGAGAATGGATCATTATGGAAAGAGGGCCAGAACAAGGAGAGAGAGAGAATCATGAAGAAAATTAGAGATGAGGTAGAAAGATTGGGAAGGAGAGGAAAGGGAAAAGAAACTCTGAGTATTTCTACACTGCAATTAAAAACTACCAGCTGGCCTGTGTCAGTTGACTCGGGCATGCAGGTCTCAGATTGTGGGACTGTTTAACTGCAGTGTAGATTTCTGGGTTCTGGCTGGAGCCCAAGTTCTAGGACCCCATGAGCCTGAGTCAGCTGACCCAGGACAGTCATGGGTGTCTAACTGCAGCTAGACATGCTCCCTGTAGAGACAAAATGGAGAAGAATCGTCTTCTAGCTAATGCACATGACTCAAAGTCAGGACTAGGGTTCATTCCCAGTCTGCCACTAACTTGCTGTGTGATCTTGTACAAGGCAGGTAATCACTCAATGTCTCAGTTTCCCTCTCAGTAAAATGGGGCTATCATATAAATCTACCTCCTAAAGAGCTAAATATTCTAAAATTCTTGGGATGGAAGTACTGGCATTAACTTATTAAGTTAGATAGAGGAAGATAGATTGAATAAAAAATCTCGTTTGTTGTTCTTTGTATTGCAGCAGAGCCTGAAAGTACTGAAACAATGGGTCCCACTGTGCTAGGAACTGTACAAACACATAGAAAGAGAAAGTCCCTGCCTTCAACAATTTACAGTGCACTGGCACAGGAAATGTCTACAAGATAGGAAATGGGGACATACAGATATGAAATCACTTGCCGAAAGTCATACAGAAATCCAGTGGCAGAGCTAGGAACAGAGTCTAGGTCTCCTGAGTCTCAGTCTAGTACCCCTCATTCACTATGGTTAATTATGCTGCACAATTTCATGTTCTCTCTCTCTCTCTCTCAAAAATCTAAAAAGCAAAGGCTGGGAGAGCAGCAATAGTGGAAACTCACCAACCTAGCAGCAGTTAGAAGTCTCTGGAGATAAAATGTCTTAGTCTCCTCAGAGCAGCCAAGTGGCTCCAAGTGAGGGAAGACATAGAAAACTCCTTCTTCCTTTCCAGATGTTTGAGGGAGATGTACCTTCAGTTTTATCAGACAGCTACTAGACAAAGGATAATATAGAGGGCCTATATAGGCTCTGAGGACATCATGCTAATATAAATCCTAGCATCCTTCGTCTTCCTTCCAGCGGTGGATTTCAGGAAGCTGAGCTCACATGAACATGCTCCCTGGGGCCTAGTTGGTGAAGTCTACCCATCCCCACACTCTCATCTTTTGTATCTTGTCTCTAGTAAGTTTAAATCCTCCAGCCAATGTGTGTGTGTGTTCCTGGTTTAGTCACTTCTTCTAGACATAATGTTCTTCTACATTAGCGCCCTCAAAATTGGCTGGGTTCCAAAGCTATTAAAAGGAAGATTTCAGTGAGCTTTTATATCAATAATTTATGCTGAAATTACTGTCAGTCTTTGGGCTGCTACTGTGCCTCACTGTGATTGGAGCTAATAGCTATTACCGGGATTTCATATTTTCATTTAACATTAAGAAACCATCTGGAACTTTTATTTCATGCTAACACATAATGCCACAGTTGTGCTCAATATACTCAGCAGCTTTATCTTGCTATAATGAGAGAGAAATGCACATGCGCTGAATCAAATTATACCTTCACATTTGTAATATTTGTGCATTTCTGCTGAAATCATATTTTCATAGAATTTAATATCAGATATAGTCTGACCTCCTGAGTAACACAGGCCAAAGATCCTCACATAGTCATCTCTGCATCAAACCCATAGCTTGTTTCACCTATAGTCTATCTTTTCATAACATATTCAGTCTTGACTTAAAGTGGAAAGGGAAGGAGAATCCATCACACCTTGAGATTAGTTGTTCCAGTGGTTAATTACCAAAATGTGTGCCTTATTTCCAGGCTATATTTGTCTAGCTTCATCTTCCAGCCATTGAATCTTGTTATGCTTTCTTCTGCTAAACCAGAAAGTCCCCAGCTGTCAAAAATCTCTTTCCCATGTAGGAACTTGTAAACCATGATCAAGTCACCACCTATCCTTCTTGTCAATAAACTAGATTAAAGAAGCTCAATCTCTCACTATAAGGCATGTTTTTCATACCTCAGGTCATTTTTGTAGCCCTTTCCTGATCCCTCTCCAATCTGTCAATTTCCTTTCTGAAATGTGGACACCAGAACCAGACACAATATTCCAGCAACAGTCTCACTAAAGCCACATACAGAGGTAATACTCCCTCCCTACTTCTACTTGATATTCTCCTGTTTATAGATGCAAGGACTGCATCTGTCTTTCAGCTACAGCAGGGGTCGGCAACGTCTGGCATGTGGCTCACCAGGGTAAGCACCCTGGCGGGCTGGGCCAGTTTGTTTACCTGCCGCATCAGCAGGTTTGGCCGATTGCAGCTCCCACTGGCCGCGGTTCACTGCTCCAGGCCAATGGGGGCAGCAGGAAGCGGTACGAGCTGATGGATGTGCTGGTCGTGGCTTCCCGCCGACCCCATGGACTGCAGCAGCAAACCGCGGCCACTGGGAGCCACAATCAGTCGAACCTGCCGACGCGGCAGATAAACAAACTGGCCCGGCCCAGCAGGGTGCTTACCCTGGCGAAGCCACATGCCAGACATTGCCGACCCCTGAGCTACAGCATCCCACTATAAACTCCTGTTCAACTGGTTATCTACTGTGACCTCGGACTCCTTTTCAGAGACTGCTTTTCATGATACAATCACCATTTTTAAGTGTGACCTACATACTTTTAGATATATGATCTTGCATTTGCTGCGTTAAAACTGATGCTGTTCAAATGCACCCACCCTACCAAGTGATCTAGATCAATTTGTAAAATTGACCCATCCCCATTATCATTTATCACTCCATCAATTTTGTGTAATCTGCAAATTTTACCAGCAATAATTTTATATTTTCTTCCAGATCATTGATAAAAATATTGAATAGCATTGGACTGAGAATAGAGCCTTCTGGGACCCCACTAGAACCATTACCATTGGGTGATTCCCATGTACAGTTACTTTTTTAAATTTATTAATCCATTTATTATAAGCTATGTCGATTCCATATAGTGCTATTATAATCCAACACAACAACCTTTAACAATTAAACTTGTATTCTCATCAAAAATAATTTCAAGTTTATTTGACACGACCTATTTCCCATAAAATCACATTGATTACAATTAATTATGTTACCATGTTTTAACTATTTACTGATTATATCCAACACCTGCCTTTCTATGATTTTGTCCAGGATTAATGTCAGGCTAACAACCCTATAGTTTCTTGGTTCATCCTATTTACCCTTTTTAAATATTGGCACAGCACTAGCTTTATTCCAGTCCTCTGGAACTTCACCAGTGTTCCAAGATTTTATTAAAACTCAATATTAAATATTCAAAGACTTCCTTGGCCAATTCTTTTAATACTCATGGATGCAGGTCCTCTGATACTGCAGATTTAAAAAAAAAAGGTTTAACTTGTATAGTTCCTGTTTAACATCTTCCCTAGTTACTGATGGTATAGAAACCATTTCACAATCAGTGTAAGACAGGGATGAGCAACCTTTGGCATGTGGCCTGTCAGGGAAATCTGCTGGCAGGCTGGGATGGTTTGTTTACAAATCGCAGCTCCCACTGTCCACGGTTTGCCGTTCCAGGCCAATGGGGGCTGCGCGAAGTGGCGCGAGACGAGGGATGTGCTGGCCACCGCTTCCCACAGCCCCTATTGGCCTGGAACAGCGAACCACGGCCAGTGGGAGCTGCAATCAGCTGAACCTGTGGACGCTGAAGGTAAACAAACCGTCCCAGCCCGCCAGAGGATTTCCCTGATGCGCTGCATGCCAAACGTTGCCAATCCCTGCTGTAAGATATGAATAAATCATCTGCTTCTTTCCAAATACAAAACAGAAAAAAAAATATTGAATACTTCTAACTTTTCTACCTCATGATTGATAATGTTACCATCCTTTTCTTCTCCTAGGCCTATACCATTGCTAGGATTTCATTTGTTTCTAATTCAGTAAATAAAGTCTTCATATTGTACTCAACCCTAGTGGCACAGAATTTTTATTTATCCCTTCAGCTTCTCCAAAGTCCAATTTGTACTCATCGCTACCAGCTTCTCTGTTTTTCCATTAGTTATAAAAAAACTCAAAATATTGCTTCTTTCACCTCCAGTCTTAACCATTATGGTTTTTAAACCAAAGAAGCCTTCTTCTCTGATTGTGTTTTGGGGCAAACTATAAAGCATTCTTAAACAATCACTATTTATCATTTATATATTTCCTCCCACTCAGTTTTGATCATGATTGTTTTCAACTTTGGGAAACTGGCCCTCACAGATCAGGGGCGGCTCCAGGACCCAGCACGCCAAGCTCGTGCTTGGGGCGGCAAGCCATGGGGAGCGCTCTGCCAGTGCCGCAAGGGTGGCAGGCAGGCTGCCCTCGAAGGCTTGCCTGCAGAGGGTCCGCTGGTCTTGCGGCTTCGGCGGGCCTCCCTCAGGCAAGTTGCCAAGGGCAGCCTGCCTGCCATGCTTGAGGCGGCAAAATGCCTATAGCTGCCCCTGTCACAGATCAACAAGTATATATATTCTACCATATGGGACCATATTCTGTTAGCTCATAATGAATTAAATTAGATTATGATCATTTCCACCTAGTCAACCATCAGTTTTGTCAAGGAGGTTCTGTTGGTGTAAGATTCTGGTGTAAGGCTCTGTTACACTTTGTTTTCTATGCCACACACATCTGAGTACTAAAATTTCTTCCTTATATACTCAACTGCAACCAACAGCGCATGTGTCAAGGAAACTCTTATTTCCACAAGGAAGAAGCTAATGGATATTGGATTAATCAAATGAGAATGTGGAGTTTTCATTTAACCCCTCCATCTGAGCTCCATATTTCCTCTTTGGTAGTGCTAGTGCGACATCAATGAGGAGTTCTAATGCTGTGTATTTAAAACTATACTCCACTTTCCAAGCCCCTTTCCTTTCATAAGTCTTTCAGCGTCAAGTATCCAAACTGTGTGAATTTCTAAACTGCTTTTAAGTTGAGCTCCTCAGTATCATGTATACAATGCCACTAATTAACTGATAATATTTAGATAAAACAGCAACAAATGATCACAAAAATGTTAGGAAGAGTTTGACTGATGCTCTCAACAGAGTCTTTGCCTTCTACATGTATATTCACTGCAAAATACTTTGTCTCTAGATCAGTGCTTAATTTGTAATGAAAGAGGTGCAAGGCTCTTTCATAACAGATGCAGCAAGCCCAGAGGTGCTGGGGCTATGAACTGCTAAGCCTAGAGTTGCCAGGGCTCAGCCCTAGCAAGCCCCGGCACAAATAAAGCACTGCTTTAGATACAGTGTTGTAAATCCACATTGACTCCAATAAATGTATTTACACCAGTGTAACTGAGAGCAGAATTTTACCCTAAATTTAACAACCGAGTCCTGTGCTCTTTCACTTTCCTTGTTCACCGTTGCTGAAGTGGTAGAATTCAATAAAGATGTACCAGAAGCACTACAGTATTGTGTTTTCTGAGGCTATGTTTCTGTTGTGTGCAGTCAAGTCTAGTACATTTCAAACTTCTATGTGCCACTGAAGAGAAAGCATTTCCATGCAAGAAATGCTGCCATTGCTCTACTGACTGTAAATATTCTTTTGTTCTTGGAGGCAACATAAAGGCAGACACAAGAAAATAAAGGAAGGCATGTGAGAAGGATCAGAATCAAAACAGGATACATATTCAAACAGAGGAACAACACAGAGAAGATGAGAAAGGTAAGTGTGTATAGAAACAATAAAAGCAACATATATCAGGGAAAATATGCAGAGAACAGATAGGAGGAGACCAAAAAAAAGCAAGAAGAAGAAATAGTGTCTAGAGGAGAAAGGAAGGTGTCATGGAGAATCTTTGTAAATAAAGAAAAAAAGTTAAGGACAGACAGAGAAAAATGATGCTGGAAACTGGAGTCACAGACACTGCTAGGTAGAAACTGGCTCCTAATATTTTAGAGTTAAGCCTTCCAATCTGAAGGAGTATAAAATCAAAGTCTTCTGCCAGACAAAAAAGAGAAAAAAGAAGTCCTAGAGTGTTTTCTGGTAATGCAATAAATAACTTGTGTCATCTTTATGTCCTAAGACTTTAATCATTTTGGTACTTTAAAAATCTCATTTTTAAACTTTTTCTACACATATTTTCTGTCAAAGGCCTGGTCTACTCTGGGGTGGGGGGGATTGATCTAAGATACGCAACTTCATTTACGAGAATAGTGTAGCTGAGGTTGAAGTATCTTAGATCGACTTAGACTGACTTACTTTGCATCTGGCGCAGGATCAATGGCCACCGCTCCCCCGTCGACCCCACTCCTGCCTCTCGCCCTGGTGGAGTTCCGGAGTCGACGGGGAGCATGTTTGGGGATCGATCACTACCCGCCAATCCCTCAGGTAGTGTAGACATACCCATAAAAGAAGCTGTAATGGATTAGTTACTTCCATCAATTTTATAGAATCATAGACTTTAAGGTCAGAAGGGACCATTGTGATTGTCTAGTCTGACCTGCATAACATAAGCCACAGAATCTCACCCACCCACTCCTGTAATAAACCCCTAACCTATGTCTGAGCTATTGAAGTCCTCAAATCAGGGTTTAAATACTTCAAGGTGCAGAGAATCCTACAGCAAGTGACCTGTGCCCCACACTGCAGAAGAAGGCAAAAAAAAAAAACAGGGCATCTGCCAATCTGCCCTGGAGGAAAATTCCTTCCCAACCTTAAATATGGTGATCAGCTGAACCCTGAGTATGTGGGCAAGACTCACCAGCCAGACACCCAAGAAAGAATTCTCTGTAGTAATTCAGATCCCACCCCATCTAACATCCCATCACAGGCCATTGGGCATATTTACCACTAATAATGAAAGATCTATTAATTGCCAAAATTAGGCTATTCCATCATACCATCCACTCCATAAACTTATCAAGCTTAATCGTGAAGCCAGATATGTCTTTTGCCCCCACTACTCCCCTTGGAAGGCTGTTCCAGAACTTTCACTCCTCTGATGGTTAGAAACCTTCATCTAATTTCAAGTCTAAATTTCCTGATGGCCAGTTTATATCCATATGTTCTTGTGTCCACATTGGTACTGAGCTTAAATAATTCCTCTCCCTCCCTGGTATTTATCCCTCTGATATATTTATAAAGTGCAATCATATCTCCCCTCAGCCTTCTTTTGGTTAGGCTAAACAAGCCAAGCTCTTTCAGTCTCCTTTCATAAGACAGATTTTCCATTCCTTGGATCAACCTAGCAGCCCTTCTCTGTATCCGTTCCAGTTTGAATTCATCCTTCTTAAACATGGGATACCAGAACTACTCACAGTATTCCAGATGAGGTCTCCCCAGTGCCTTGTATAATGGTACTAACACCTCCTTATCTCTACTGGAAATACCCTGCCTAATGCATTCCAAGGCCACATTAGCTTTTTTCACAGCCACATCACATTGGTGACTCATAGTCATCCTGTAATCAACCAGTACTCCAAGGTCCTTCTCCTCCTCTGTTACTTCCAACTGATGCATCCCTAGCTTATAACAAAAATTCTTGTTATTGATCCCTAAATGCATCACCTTGCACTTTTCACTATTAAATTTCATCCTATTACTAATACTCCAGTTTACAAGGTCATCCAGATCTTCCTGTAAGACATCCCCATCCTTCTCTGTATTGGCAATACCTCCCACATTTGTGTCATCCGCAAACTTTATTAACGCATTCCCATTTTTCCTCAGATCCTTTTGAAAAAAAAATATTCCATGGAAATTATCCTGAACCTTCCTAACCCAACCTCTGAGACAACAAGATTACAAAGTCCTCAGTCACTGAAACTTAATCAATTCTTATTTTCCAGGTGAAAGTTGAAAGTGAGAATACAGAAAGTATGTACAGTAAAAGCTTTTTTATCTGTCATGTGTGCTGCCTCCGCCCACAGGCACCAGGCCCGCAGCTCCCATAGGCCGTGGTTCCCAGCCAATGGGAGCTGCAGAGCCAGTGCTCGGAGCAGAGTGGAGGAAGCATGCAGAGCCACCTAACCGCGTCTCTGCCTAGGAGCAGCAGGGACAGGTCACTGTTTGCGATGAGCTGCCCAAGGTAAAGAAAGCTTTTACTGTACTTACTTATATACGTATCACTACCATAAGATTAGATAATGATTTCTTAGCTCTTTCAGCAGAATAAATGGTGAAACTTTTACTCTATGCAGCTGAATAAAGGGATGTAACGGTGTCTTTAACTAACCCTTGGCACTGCCCAGATCTCTGGCCACTCATAGACTCATAGACTCTTAGGTCAGAAGGGACCAATATGATCATCTAGTCTGACCTCCTGCACAAAGCAGGCCACAGAACCCTACCCATACACTTTTATAACAACCCCTAACACATGACTGAGTTATTGAAGTCCTCAAAATTGTGGTTTGAAGACCTCAAGCTGCAGAGAATCCACCAGCAAGCGACCCATGCCCCATGCCACGCTGGCAGAGAAGGCGAAAAACTCCAGGGTCCTGCCAATCCTGGAGGAAATTCTTCCCACCAATAATGGCATCAGAATCTTGGAGCATGTGGGCAAGACTTACCTAGCGACCGCACGGAGATTTCTCTGCAGTAACTCAGATCCGTCCTATCCAACACTCACGACGTTGAGCAGACTATTGCTATAATCAAGATCAATTGCCCAATTAACTTATCCCTCATTATATCACCTCCATATACTTATTAAGTTAGTCGTGAGCCAGATAAGTCTTGGTCCCCACTAGTCCTCCGGAGGCTGTTCAGACTTCATCCTAAGTTGAACTCGTCCTGATTTTAAGTCTATGCTTCTATTGTTGTACCATCTTTGGTTTGTGCTAATTGTTAACTTAAATATTATTCTCGCTCTAACGTTATCTTCCTGATATATTTATATATAGCAGGTGAGTTCTTTTGGCCTAACGTTAATCCCCTGATATATTTATATAGAGCAAGCATATCCCCCGCTAGCCTTCTTTTGGCAGGCTAAACAAGCCAAGCTCTTTGAGTCTCCTTTCATAAGGCAGGTTTTCCATTCCTCGGATCATCCAGTAGCGCCGTCCTGAAAAAACTGTTCCAGTTTTGAATTCTTCCTTCTTAAACATGGGACACCAGAACTCCACACAATATTCCAGGTGGGGTCTCACCAGCGCCTTATAAAACGTACTAACACCTCCTTATCCTTGCTGGAAAATACCTCGCCTGATGGACCCTAAACGCATTTGCTTTTTTAACGGCCATATCGCATTGGCAGCTCATAACATCCTGCTATCAACCAATACCCCAAGGTCCTTCTCCTCCTCTGTTGCTTCCAACTGATGCGTCCCAATGTATATCTTAAAATTCTTCTTATTAATCCCTAAGTGCATGACCTTGCACTTTTCACTATTATATTTTCATCCTATTATTACTCCAGTTTACAAGGTGGTCCAGATCTTCCTGTATAGCATCCGGTCTTTCTCCGTCTTAGCAATACCCCCAGCTTTGTGTCATCCGCAAACTTATTAGCACATTCCCGCTCTTTTGTGCCAAGGTCAGTAATATAAAGGTTAAATAAGATTGGTCCCAAAACCGATCCTTGAGAGACTCCACTAGTAACTCCTTCCAGCCTGACAGTTCACCCTTCAGTACACCCACTGGATCTCCCCTTTAACCAGTTCCTTATCCACCTTACAACTTTCATATTCATTCCATCTTTTTCCAATTTAAACTAACAGTTTCCCATGCGGAAGCGTGTCAAACGCCTTACTGAAATCGAGGTAAATTAGATCTACCGCATTTCCTTTGTCTAAGTAATTCCGTCACCTTCTCAAAGAAGGAGATCAGGTTGGTTTGGCACGATCTACCCTTAGTAAATCCATGTTGCAATTCGTACCCAATTACCATTGACCTCAATGTCTTAACTACTTTCTCCTTTAAAATTTTTCCAAGACCTTACATACTACAGACGTCAAGCTAACAGGCCTATAGTTACCCGGATCATTTTTTTTCCCTTTCTTGAAGATAGGAACTACGTTAGCAATTCCCAGTTGTACGGTACAACCCCGAGTTTACCGATCGATTAAAAATCTCGCTAATGGGCTCGCAATTTCATGCGCCAGTTCCTTTAATGTCCTTGGATGGAGATTTGTCCGGCCCTCCGATTTTGTCCCATTAAGCTGTTCAAGTTTGCCTCTACCTCAGATGCGGTAATATCCACCTCCATATCCTCATTCCCATTATCATCCCTCCATCATCCTAAACCCTCACTAGTCTTATTAAAGACTGAGGCAAAGTACTTTATTTAGATATTGCGCCATGCCTAGGTTATCCTTAACCTCCATTCCATCCTCAGTGTATAGTGGGCCCACTTCTTCTTTTTTGTTTTCTTCTTATTTATGTGCTGTAGAACCTTTTACTATTGGTTTTAATTCCCTTTGCAAGGTCCAGTTCTACATGGCTTTTAGCCTTCCTCACTTTATCCCTACATGTTCTGACCTCACTAATGGTAGCTTCCCTTGTAATCCCACCTTTCTTCCACTCCCTGTAAGCTTTCTGCTTTTTCCTAATACCCCTCTCTGAGATGCTTGCTCATCCAGCTTGGCCTACAACTCCTGCCCATGGTTTTTTTTTTCCCCTTTCTTGGGATGCAGGCTTCCGACAGTTTCCGCAGCTGCGACTTAAAGTAATTCCAGGCCTCCTCTGCATTTAAATCCACAAGTTCCTCCATCCAAGTCCAATCCACTTCCCTAACTAATTTCCTTAACTCTTTAAAATTAGCCCTCGAGAAGTCGAAAACCCTAATCCCAGATCTACGTTTGTTTATCCTTCCATCTAGTTTGAATTGAATCAGCTCATGATCACTCGAACCAAGGTTGTCCCCTACCACCATTTCTTCTACGAGGTCCTCACTGCTCACCAAAACCAAATCTAAAATGGCATCCCCTCTCGTCGGTACTTCACTCCCTCAGTCTCAGAGTAATACAAGAAAGCCTCAGGGCTCTTCTACGTTATAGTGGCATGTTAATGTAGGACAGATACATTATAATTACAATTATAGTGGCTGTTAAGTGATAATTATGCTAGCTAAGGAACTCCAGAGTATGATGTATTTTCCAGGCCTGGAGTATGTCCCTGCACTGAGGAGCCATAGGAACCTCTTGTGCTGTCAAATCTGAAGGTCCATAGCCCAGGCTATGATCTGGCCCAGGATATGTACTTAATGCTAATTTGTGCCAACCTAGTTAATTTGTGGAGCAGAGGAAGTGGCATTTCTTCTATCTCTAATCAGGCTTCAATTTAGCTAAAAATTAGCACATCATATTGTCTGTTGAATCACCGTAGTCCATGGGTCAGCAACCTCTGGCACACGGCTTGCCAGGGTGTGCCGGACCAGTTTGTTTACCTGCCGTGTCAGCAGGTTCAGTCGATCATGGCTTTCCAGGCCAATGAGAGCAGTGAGAAACTGTGGCCAACACATCCCTTGGCCCACGCCACTTTCCGCAGCCCCCATTGGCCTGGAGCAGCAAACCGCAGCCAGTGGGAGCCACGATCGGCCGAACCTGCCAAAGCAGCAGGTAAACAAACTGGCCTGGTCTGCCAGGGTGCCAGAGGTTGCCAACCCCTGTCCTTGTCACAAGGCAGAGGACGAGGAGACATATGAATCTGAGCTAGTCAAAATTCAATTTGAAAGGTTCTCAGAAATGCAATGTCCACAAGATTTGCCCAGCCTAGCTGTGACACTGATGACTGCAGTATCAGCATCTAGATATCTGAAGTTAGACAGACAGATATGTAATTAACTATGATAAAATTATTGACCTGATCCTGAAATCCCTATTCAAGCAAAACTCACACTCAGCTCCAGCAACGGGAGATTCGCCTGAGCAATTCGCCTCACATCAGTATTCTTGACTTCATTACAATGCACTCAGCATTCTGAGGAAAAATCATCAGAAAAATCTAAGCAGACCCAAAGCCCTGCTTTTTTATTTTCAGGAGAAAATTTCAAAAAATGGAAACTGCCTTTTTTACTTTCATGAGAAAGATTATGTATGAACAAGAAGTTTCTTTTGCTCTCTTGCAAACACACAAAAATGTAATTTTTCTCAACGGATTTAATTGCAGTGAGAATCATCTCACATATTATCTGTCTGTTCCAGCAGGCTTGATTCAAGGTCTTTTTACTTTCAGAATCATGTTTCAGCATTTTTTCCAATCAGAACATAAAGGGCCTACCTTGAAGAAAGTCATGGTTGCTCCATCTTCCACTGCACCATACTCTATCTTTGTCTGCTTGGCTAAATCATCAGCTGAATCAATGGGAGATTCCATGCGCTCCACTGTCAGAAAGGCGGCTAGGTTAGCAGTATACGAGGAAATGATGATAAGTGTGAAAAACCACCAAATGCCTCCCACTATCCTGGTGGAGAGGGCTTTGGGCATAAGCTCAGAACCTAATGGAAATTAGGGGAGAAAGGTGAAACCAATGCACAGAAAACAATCCACAAGTGTTCGGCACTTTTTTGTCACAGTGTTGAGAACAGAATCACTGCACAAAAAATCTTTAAGCTATACGCTTACATATTGCTTGTACAAACAAACACAACTGAAATGGAAAATAAGGACTGATTACACTTACAAGACAGATTTGGGGACTGTGGGAAACAAAATATAGTAATGGGAGACTCAAAGCGCAGTTTTGGCATGAGATAATGTGCAACCCTGTTTTTAATTTGTTTGTTTGTTTCATGACAATAGAAAACAACAAGGAAAAGCAGTAATTCGAACTGGATTGTCAAAAGCAGCTTTATAGTAAAAAAAACCTCACAGCAGGCTTGAGCCTCTAAGTTAATAATAATACTTACTATAGCCTGTCTACTGTGCTTTTTCTTCAAAGCATTTAAAGATTAATTAACCAGGTCATAAAAAACTTTTTTTGATGAAAGAAAAATATGTTGTTGCTGAAAAAAGCAAATACAAAGCAGAGTATTTCAACTCCCAAAAACTATAAGAACCTTGACTTCTGCCACTTCTATTGTAATAAAGTCTGGTTTAACAATTTCTCAGATAAAAGAAAACATCTCCCATCTCTATAATTAGCCCACAATTTCAGATAAACATGGGTGGCTGTGCCACACATTTAACTTGATATTGCAGCAATGACAATATTAGACTGTTATGCATAAAGTAGATAAAGATAGATTATAATGCATTGCTGGAGTTGCCTGTTCATGGCACTAAAGAATGGAGGGGGTGCCACACACTGTATGGTAATTTGCATAATTATTAATGCAAATTTAGAGCCTAATGAGACAATTTGTAGCACATGACCTCCTCTTGTGCTTAATTATTACGAATAGGGAAAAATGGAATTTAGTTTACTTAATTTGCATCAGAAATATAATTGTAAACTGACGTATGGATTTTTCCCCATTAAATTATAGCTAATAATCATAAGGTAAACATTTCACATTTTGCCATAAATAAAATGTATAAAAAAATGTTGAGAAGTATATATGCATTTTTAAAGAAATAGTTTAGCAGTATTGATATATATCATTGAAATAAAGTATTAGGGTTTTTTTAGTCAATTAACTGATTTTTATTACTAATTGGGTAAAATGAATGAAGGCAAGATGGACTATTTTATTCCTGATCAATTACGTTGTTTATATTACATAAATTGTAACTGGTCCAGCAAGGTAACACATCTTCAGATAAATGCAGGTTATGTCAATCTTTCAACATCAATGCAACAAAAAAGAAAAAGGAAAGTGGTATCATGACTGGACTATTTGATCCAAAACAGTCCATCTTACCCTGCAGTTCATCTTACCCTTGCTGTTTCAAACAAAAAAAGGTGACAGACTTGGACATGATAGCCAACTCCAGCACCAGACTCTGCCTAGAACTCAAGGAAAAAAGTAGAAAAGTACCTTTCTGATGTAGTCGCTCCTAGGCCCTGTCAGTCAGACACTTAGACACCATAACACTACTATATTTCCTAATAAGCCCACCATCTTCAACATACTTATTATTTTAATTAAAAATCAACACTAGTAGAGTGAAACAAGACTGGGAAGAAAAGAACAGTGGAAACGTTTGCCACAGTTGCCCCAATAACCACAAGTTCGTATCTTACCCAGGGACTTAAACAGAATGCCACCTAGGCCTGTGAAACAGAGCCTGGTTAGGTGCTGACTGTCATGTACCCAAGGTAACGTCATGTCCAGCACTATATCCCACAGTTTCCTGGGGGCTAGAGGCGTCAGCAAAAAATGGATGAGTTTCCTCTATCATGTATCCTCCTCCAGCATTAAAGGAAAGTGTTGTAAAGACATTAATCAATATTGAAGTGGCATTTAAATATTGATTAATGTGTGTACTAACTGGCCACAATTGATATTATATGTATTTATGGGAAATTATTATAACTAACTAGAACTAAGCACAATTTGTGTTTGCGTCAAAACTTACTGTTGTGTCACATTAGGGCTGCGAGGCAAACTGAAAAAAGCAATAATCAAAGATAGGACTGACCCTTCACCCATAACATGGTCCATCATTAAGTTATTGTCGCATATATGGTGCAAAAGGCAAAATGGTGTAAGGGAAGGATGCCATATCAACCTTAACTAGAAGTATATTTGCTGTTTGTGGCCTATGACACAATCTTAATAGTATTGGAAATTAGCAGCCATGCATTCATATGAACCTTGATGATCCATTGGGGAATTCTGATGTAAGCCCCCCAGATTTGGTTTATTCATCCAGGGTATCTGCCTTTCTATTGGCCAGGTTAGTGACTCTGTTCCATTTTCTTTCAAGATGTGGATTCAAAGTTAATACTGTTCTGATGAACATTAATTTGAGAGGTTTCTGTCTGAAAACCCATGCTTTGCCCCAACTCTATCCCTTATAGAGATGGCCATGTCCCGGCCCCCAAATTTTGTTGCACCCAAGATATGCAACGCTCATGCATGGCTCTATCAATATTGTGGAGAAAGACAAATGCCATATAGACCTCCTTTCTACTCCTTCTATGTGTTTTGGCCCAGTTTTACACAATACGCATATCTTTGCCATCAGCATAGAAAAGAGGGGAGCACTAGGCGCTAATGCCCTGATCTTGCACCCCTAGAAATCAGTGGGAGTGTTCCCACTGGCATCAGGGAGCACAGAATCAGACCCCAAATGAAGCTTATGAGAACATAAATAATTTTGGGAGTTGTTTTTGTTTGTTTGTTTTGTTTTGTTTTTTAAATGACTGTTGATCTGGAAATCTCACTGGTAAATATCACTATATAGTGCTTTTGAAACTACTGTAGTCTATTAGGTAGCCATTCATTAAGGGCTGTGGTTTTAAGTATTTAGGTTGTGTGATTATTTAGAATATATTTGAGTTATCTGTTTGATGTTGTCCACTTACGAAACACATAGTTGCATTATTATTTCTTGTTTGTCACTTCCAGCGTGTCTTTTCACTCACTGGTTGATGTTTTCCTGAATATGGTATTGAGATTTTTACTGAGACATTACAGACTTTTAAAAAGAAAGATTATTGACTCGAAAGATGACAGATCCTTTGTAATATCTACTTAAGGCTGTTATAACTTATTTGGTGACTTAAAAAGAGATGTTTCAGAGTAGCAGCTGTGTTAGTCTGTATACGCAAAAAGAACAGGAGTACTTGTGGCCATAGGCGCCAACTTTCTTGATGCCAGTGAGTGCCTGTACCCCCACCCCTTTCCCTGCCCCTGTCCTGATTCCACCCCATCCCTGCCCCTGGCCCCACCCCCATTCCAACCCCACCCTNCCTCAAAGTCCCCACCCTAACTCCACCCCCTCCCTGCCCCTATTGGACCCCTTCCCCAAATCCTCACTCCGGTCCCACCTAGAGTGACCAGATGTCCCGATTTTATAAGGACAGTCCCAATTTTTGGGTCTTTTTCTTATATAGGCTCCTATTGCCCCCCACCCCCATCCCAATTTTTCACACTTGCTGTCTGATCACCCTAATCCCACCTCTTCCCCCAGCATGCCGCGTTCCCTGTCCTCCCCACTCCCTCCCTGCCCGGCAAATCAGCTGTGTCATGGTGCAAGCGCTGGGAGGGAGGAGGAAGAAGCAGGACAC